>NC_142011.1:98042530-98642530 GCF_049901735.1 Notechis scutatus | reverse complement strand
TGTGACCATAGGTTAGGCAAGGAGCTGGTCCTGAAAGATTTTTCAAAGATTATGCTTAGAGGTTTGGCTATAGCAGTGGGTAGCTTTTTTAAGAAGTAGGCACATATTCCATCCGGTCCAATAGATAGAGATGGTTTTAGATTGCGAAGTGCTTTTTCAACATTGTCTTCTGTAAAATCTATATGTATTAGATCATTGTAGTTATCTGTGGTTCGGCTAGGAAATACTGGGCATGATCCATTGCTGTTTACAAATACTGAGCCGAAGAATGTGTTAAAGATGTTGGCTTTAATGGTGTCGTCGTTGCAGTCTTTACCATTAGGTCCTATCAGGGGTGGGATGGACCTTGAGTCTTTTAGTTTGTTGTTTACAAAATTGTAAAAAGCATGGGTGGAATTGGTACTTAGAAGGTTTTCCTCTTGTTTAATGTGATAATTGGTGCATTCAGTCTTTATCTGGTGGCATAAATTTTTGTATTGGCTTTTGAAATTGGCAGCGTGACCAGATTTGTTTTTCCGCCAGAGTGATCTCTTTTTGGATTGAAGTTTCCTTATTGTTATGGGTAATCTGTTTTTTTTGTTTTGTTTTGGGAGTTGTTGTTGGTACATATAGTTTGATGACTCTTTTGACTTCAAGTAAAAATATGTAATGGTCTTCAACAGTATTGCATCCAGTGAATAGAGATTGCCAATCAAGGGATGAGAGATCATTGTCTATAAGATCATAGTTGCCTTTTTTGAAGTTATAATTGGGGATTACGACATTGTGGTGGTTTTTGTGTGGGCGTATGTTGAGACAAAAGTCAACATCATAGAAGGAACATTCTCTGGGTTTTGGACTGTACGGGTGCGGGAAGGAGGCATATACTTTCAGAATTGCAATATTCTGCTAGTGTAATCATACAATAAAGATAGTGCTGGTGGAAATACTTCTTGTGTGCACTACCTCAAAGCTTGTCACCACTCGGCCAAAACTATGAAATATTATCACTTAACCTTTTCTGGAGGAGGAGGAGGAGGAGGAGGAGGAGGAGGAGGAGGAGGAGGAGGAGGAGGAGGAGGAGGAGGAGGAGGAGGAGGAGGAGAAGAAGAAGAAGAAGAAGAAGAAGAAGAAGAAGAAGAAGAAGAAGAAGAAGAAGAAGAAGAAGAAGAAGAAGAAGAAGAAGAAGAAGAAGAAGAAGAAGAAGAAGAAAGAAAGAAAGAAAGAAAGAAAGAAAGAAAGAAAGAAAGAAAGAAAGAAAGAAAGAAAGAAAGAAAGAAAGAAAGAAAGAAAACAAACAACACTGGCATTTTAATGAACACTTTGTAACCATAGAACACATAGTCTTTGGTCTATTGATTCAGGCACACCATTTAATTGATTTTCTTGAACATAAAATGCCATATGTCCCCTGTTAAGTAACCTGTTTACTTAATAGAACAATAATAGAGTTAAGTAACCTGAATTAAGTATACGCCTCATGGAGTTGGTTGAATTGAAGAGGCACATAAGTTAAGGTAAAAAGAATGATCTATCAGAATTGTAAGAATACATTGTGAAATTCTGTATTAATCAGGTTGTAAAAGAAAAGAGGACTTACAAAGATATACTAATGTAAATCTAAGATGTTTCTTAGTTACATGTGCCTAGTCAGCATCTAGTTTCAAAGTTTTTTGAAGAACTTTTTGAGGCCTAAATACATTAAATCCATAGTAGCTGATGCTACTTAGTATAAACATCTAATATAGTGGTAGTATTGAATATATTACTTATTAAATTCTCAGAAAACAACCTTCATAGTGAAAAGTTTGCCCATGAATGATGCGGCTCTCACAGAATCATTTCTCAGAAGTTAAATTGATATGGAATTGTTTCATGCCCACCTAGGATTCTATTTATCACTCAGCTTATCTTTTGTCTTTATTCCATGCTTATTGGTTGGAAACACACTGTAGACAATACTGGGAGACTGTCAATAAGAGGTCCAACAATATCCTAATAAACAAAGAGGGCCCTAAAGTTCTTAAATTAAGGGTTCTCAAATTTTATTTATTTTGTATTTTTAATTAAAAGCAAAAACTAAATGCTTAAAATGAAATAAGTGAGCTAGTTAAATGCTGAATGAAGTATGGCATAGATCAGGGGTGTCGAATTTGTGGCATCACTGTGGTGTCATGTGATGTATTGGGACTTTTTTCCCCCTTTGCTAAACTGGGCGGTGACAGGGCCAGCACGTAACACATCTGGTTCACAGGCCGTGATTTTGACACCCCTGCCATAGATGGACCAGAAGCAAGCTGAGATTGATCTGAAGCTGGGAAATGTTGGCCTTATCTTGAAAATATTTGGCTTTTTTTAAATCGTGATCTAGCATATAGCTAATGTGAATAAAGAATAAGAATGCAAAAGAATTATGAAATATCATAAAACATTTAAGCTAAAGGAAAGTCATTTGGGGGGAAAAGTTCATTTTTGTTAAAAGGATATTATTAATTAATTACCCAAAGTTATGAAGTTTTAAAGTTAATAAAACTATTTTATCAAATCTAGCTATTTTATATGGTGTAAAAAACCAATTAAAATTGAATTTCGAGACAAATAGTTTATTATACTCTATGGAATCTGTGCAAAAGTTAAATCAATCTGTACTCTATTTCTGCCAGGTTGTTTTTCAATGTGACTTATCTGCTATCTTTTTCTTAGTCTTTTTGTAGGGTGGGCAGTGTGGAAGGGATCAATCTCATAAAATAATTAATTGTAAGAAATTTCCAAAATATTATTTTTAACCTTTAAGGTTATGGGACATAGACCTATTTATGTGTTCACAACCATTAGCAATATCTATGGAATGCTAAGTTTGAAGAGTAATTTCTACATTGCTGACAGGGACCCAGTTCATTGGGTTTACGGATCTTTGACTTTCATGTGAATACCAAAAGCTTTTCTTCCAACAAATTATTAGTAAGGAAGGAACACTTTAAATCAGTGGTCTCCAATCTTTCTAGCTTGGTGGCCCAGTGGTTGGAGACTCTGCTTTAGAAAGAAAGCCTTTCTAAGAATGCAGAAATTGTTCTCACAACTTCCAGCTTTAGAATAACCACAACTCCTTGTATTTCCTAAAACTATACATTAAAATATCAGAAAACATTGAGATTTGAGCTAGAATTATCTGTCATGTGCATTTCATTTTCCCCAAGTCTTTCTTTCTAAAATATTTATGGGCTGCCTTAAAGACCACAAATTCTTCAAAAAGAAGCCTGCAACAATATAATTAAACAATTTAATAATAAAATAATGTAGATTAATAAAGTTAAAGAAAACAAATAGAGCGCTCCACAGTTAAATCTTCCTTCCAGAGTACTAAAATCAATCATAATTAATGTTTCAGCTAAAATACAAAACAAACCAGTAAAGTTTACTCTACAGTGCCTAAGGATGATACATAGCTTTGAAACAATCATCTGAGGAGCAGCAACAGCAAAACACTTCCATATTGTTGCCAAAACCCCAAAAAAACCCTACCTGAGATACGCTGGACTTGAAAATAGCTGGTTGCCATGCTTGCCATGATGGGTAATGATAGAGACCAAATGGCTATTCAATGTCATCATAAATCAAAAACTCTTCAATCTTACATTTTTTTGCACATAGAAAATTGCAGATGCTACTTTACTATATACATTTTTGTATGCACTTTTCCTGAGCACTCACATTTTGGCAAGTCATGTTTGGTCATGAGAAAGTTTGGTCATGAGAAAATATACCTGATATTTGCTTTTCTCTTACACATTTTGAAGATGTCTCTCATGTTGCTTTGTGGACCATTTTCTCATTTCTTATGCTTAAAATGTGATGTGCTATTTCCTAAGTAAGCAATAAAGCTAATTATAATATTTACATGCAACCCATATTTAAACAATTTAAAATATCCATATCTCATCCTACATTCCTATTCTGTATTCCTCTATGTAGGCAGCAAATCCAAAGCTGAACTCAGTTTCTAAAAATCCCTGTGATGTTAAACCATAATGCAATTTCATCAAGCATAGTGTTATTTGATATAGTAATTAAGACCAACATATTTTTTTTGAAATCTATACAATACATTCCAACAAAATGGATACTCACACAACTTTATCAAAAAGTCCCTGACCACCATACCCAATACAGCACAATCAACACAAACCCTAAAATGAATTATGCTGCCATACATCAAGAATATCTTAGAAACCAAAATAGACTACTACAACCACATGGAATCAGCATAACACTCAAGCCAACTAAAGCCCTTTAAAACACCCTGAGCAAACCAAAAGGCCCAGGAACTCCAGAAGAAAAAAAAAGGAGTCATCTATAACATACAATGTACAACTACAACAACCACTATGTTGTACAAATAGCCAGAAGGCTGGCAGAATGCATCCATGAATTGGCAGTCAGAAGTCATGATGATTTTTTTTTAAATTTCACAACATATAGATAAGATAATTTTTATTGTTGTTTTTTTTTACTGTGAGGACACTGGCCCACATTAAAAATGAAATTCTGTTGCTTGCTCTCAAGAGAAAGTGTATATCTCCCCAAACACATACATAACACACATATAGATATGCTATATACATACATAAATATATACTTGCACCATACTTGTGTGTGTATGTGTGTGTGTGTTGTTGTTGTTGTTGTTGTTGCTGCTGCTGCTGCTGCTGTTGATGGTATATTGTGACTGAATCTAGATTTTCTGCTTTGGATACCACAAAGCCTCCTCCCAGAAGGTAACAAGGAAAACAGGTCATGAAGAGGATATGTAGGATCCCAGACAATCCTGTGGATTCTGCTCAAGCATAACTTACATACTATGTCCTGGATAGGCACTGCTATGCACACTTCACCAGTGTCTCACTGTTGAGTGACCAAGTTAGCCTACTTGTTAGAAACTTGATGCTGCTAACCACAGGTGAATTTAACCATAGTTTCAATTGGGAAAATGTGACTATCCTAGACCAGGCCAAGTCCAAAAATGCCAGGGAATTTCTAGAAGCCTAGCACTCTGACAAATCAGTCATCAATAGACACATAGACATTAACAACACCAATAAACTATGCAAAAGAGACAATCAACCAGCCCAAAAGAGAAAAAGACTGCAGCACCTCTCCACCAGTATTCAGCATTCAAATCAGCATAGATTAATTCCAAGGTTAACTTCAGACTAACAATCAAGTGAGCAATACCTGAATCAAGAAAATATCAAAGAGCCATCAGTAAACAGCCCAACCAAACAATTTCTAAGACTGCCCCCACAACACAGACAGGCAAGATACCAAAATATAAACTGACAGCAAACAGCACTCCTTACTAGCACTGATGATGTTACCTAGTTAGAGTAATGAAATGTCTGCAACAAAACAAGCATGCTCAGAGAACACCAAGAACCCCTCATTTTTGAAATCTAAATACAGCATAGTCCACTAAAATATCTCTCACAAAAATTTAGTTTGAAAATTCAACTACCTATCTACCTACCTAGATTAACAGTAGAAAACCTCCAAAGTTGCTTCAATTAAAATAATAATTAATGTGCAGAGTTACATTAAATCAACAAGTGATATTTTTTTCCCTCTAAAATGTTGTCCTGGTAAAACAATTGAAATTTCAGAGAACTTTTCAAAAGTGACATTACTTTAAAGAAGCCCAACCAACAGTAGTGAGTGCTAGGATGGTGAAATTTCAACTTCTGACAGATGTCTTCTATCTCAAAAAAATTGTTTTGATTTACCAAAATAAACTCCCCTGAGGAATGGATAACAGCAGAAAACTACTGCAGATGTTGTCCATCATTCTATACTACAAAAATTTATAAAAACCTGTTTAAAATTGGGAAAGTCAGAGTTTAAAGATATATTGGAAACAATTCAAAGTAAACTGCATTATTGGGTTAATTTGTACTGGAAAAGGTTTTTTGTAAGTGTTTGATAATATTAAAATAGGATTTTTGATAGTAATCCTTAGATCAAAAAAAGCTGCACAAAGGTGACTGCAGATCTGGGGGGGGGGGGAATGATTTGCTGGAAAAAATATGAAATACTAGAAGCTGTGCCCCTGGGGTACTGACACAAATTAGTTTTTAATTAATCTATACACCTGTAAGAAGATAAAGAGAGAATTCAACTGTGTTTTGACCATTGGATATATGAAAATTGTTCAAACTGTGATGCCAATGAAAAAGCAAGCTTTAAAAGCATCAGCATTTATTTCACGTAGCCTACAGAGTGCTGCCTAAGCTTCGTCATATGAAAGTACTAAAAGCACACAGTGGAGAACATTATCTCAGCTTGCAGTAATCAGTCTAAGAAGATTAAATGGTTGAATCTTTCTTTCAGTTTTGTTTCCTAAGCTGATTTTTATCTTCATTCACAGCATAACTACAGAAGATGAGTGGCAAACTTGGCAAGGAATTGTTATTCTTCTGGGTCTCATCTCTCAAGGTGCTTCTTGTTTGCTTTGCCTACTCTAGCTGCTTTGCCTGTTCGGTCAAGCACACATTTTCTTCCCCATTTTTTTAAAGAACTCATGTAATTTTTTTCTCACATTCCCTTGCTTTGCTCTGGGCAGAAAAAGATTAGGAGACAGCAATCCTAGAGCTTTGAAGCTCCTGCTCCAGCTGTGACAGCGTGGCTTCCCGGTGCTTTTTTCCAACAGGGAAAAAAATGAAGATAAATTGAAACCCCAAGAGCTTCAGGGGTCTTCAGGGGATTGGGAGTGTCTTGAAGCTGCAGATTTTGTCTTCAATGTGCTATTGAGAAAAGTGAGGGCATGCTATAATTTTAATTAAACCTGTACCATTACAGAGTCATCGATCTGGATTGAGCTTCTGTTGTTCCCAAGGGTTAAACAACATCTCAAGAGTAACAGCTACTTGCAATTCATTAAAGATGGATCACTGACCCAGCTTCACTTATAAGTCGGTGCTCTTTTCCTTATGGAACAATGAAGGATGAAGCAAAGCCAAAAATAAAAGATGAAGCAAAGCTCATCACTTCCCGGGGAACTGGAAAAAGATATTTGCTTGACGAGGTGTAGGCCACAAAGAGAAGTCCCATCCTTGGTGTACACACTGCATTAAAGTTCACTAGTTTCCATTTCATCCACACTTACCAAGATAATTGCTGATTTATTTAGCTGGGATGGGGTGGTAGTAACTTAATTTTTTTTAATTTATTCTATTATTTCAGGACATGCAATTCTGGCTCGAGGGTTGCATTGAGTTTTTCACTGGCATGCCAAGCTTATTTCCCAAAAAAGTGGTGATGAGCCAAAATAAAAATGTATATATTATTTTATTATGCTTACATGTAAATGAAATTAAAATATATTATGATTAGCTTCCAATCATGTATTTTCTGTGATATTGTCACATTACTTATGAAGTTAGCTGAAAAATCATGAAGTCCACCAACAACTCTTGAATATTTTTACATTTTATGTAGGTGTCCAATAGCTGCTGAAATTTTAAATTTTCCATCGGTGATAATGTCTAGAACCTGAACAGAGAGCACAACTAGAAAGAAGAGAATATGATGTGGTCATCCAGATAGTTTTATTTTGCAAGTGGTAGCATCCCCATTCACCTTGGCCAGTAAGGAGGTATACTGGGAGTTGTAGTTTAGTTTGTTAAATCAAAGAAAGCAAACTTTAAAATGACATTTAAAAGTTATGACAATTTGTTTCAGATTTACAGAAAAATAAATACAATCAATCAGTGGAATTGTGTTTCTCTCTATGTGTGCATATAATAGTACAGTTTTCTCATCAAAACCATTTTCAATTTTTCTAAACTTAGCAGGAAATTTTATCAGATAGTCACTACCCCTCAAGGATTTTAGTATACTTGGTTGATATATTGAGAAATTAATATTTTTAGCCTTTGTGAATGGCACTCAAATACATCTGTAGTCCAAGAGGGCAGCCTTCATTCTGCAGCATAAGTCAAAAATGCCTTTGAGACTAATTTATTTCCTGCTGCAGGTTATATACTCAGTACAGTACGGAACTGTACAGTAATAGAAGTAATGAAACAGAAGAACAAGCCTTAAAGTCCCCAGCATATTTTTGAAGAGAATGTAACCCCTCTAATATATTTTTTATTATTGATTTGCCCAATGCTTCTGATTAAGTTCTTCTAAAAATAAAATTTGAAGGTTTATCGCCTACCCTAGCTTATTGACTATATATGAATCTGTCCAGGGATGCAATACAACCAGTATAAGAATCAGTTTGGTGACTGTGCGCTTTGCGCATGTGCTCTGCTTTTAGAAAAGTAATACTTACCTTCAACAGCAGCTGAAGAAAACAGCTGAGGCACAGCAAACCACTCTGAGGCACAAATCAGCTATGCTCTAACAAAAAGGCACAGGAAAGAGTAGGGGTGGGCACGCAGGCCCACATGCTCGTCAGAGTGAACTGTTTCAGAGCCAGCTGATCATCGGAACAAGGGGTTTGCCAGAATTGGTCTGAACCAGGAGAATCCTACCCCTGAATCTGTACCTTACTGCTTATGGCTTTTCTGATTTCAACTGACTTATAGAAAAGTTACATCACTCAATGTTTTATATTGTATCATGTATGACAACTTAATCTTTCATGTGGATTTAGAAAGCTTGGTGATTTATCTGAATTGTATTTATAGTGAACATTTCCCCCTTTTATATTTTTGTTTCTTCTTTTTCTTCTTAGTCCTATTGAGCAAAGTTCACTTGGAAATATCATTTTCCATTCAGAAGGTGTCCTTTGCTTGCCATGATAGTTGTCCTTCATGCAATTCATTTTTTCCCCTTTGTTAAGTGAAACCTTTAAGACCTTGGGTGATATTTTCTTTTACTGATGAAAAGAAACCATATTGATAATTATAATATTAACAATGATAATAATTGGGTTTAAGAGATTCAGTTGATTAAGAGAAACCCTGCACTGTCATTTGCCTATTTTATAGCAGAGAAGCCAATGTGGAAAAAAACCCAACTGCCCCACCTTGGCCTGTAAAAAGATACAAAAAAGAATTATTAAAAAAATTATTATAGGCTAGTTGTGGCCAATTTCATATATATAATATAAATAATTCATATATCAAATATAAATTATTTTCTACTGACAGCAACATTTGGAAGATAACCATTAATTTAGTTCATTTAGAACTGTGAGATTATAAAATTGGAAGTGCTGTCTAAGTCAAGTCCAACATGATGCTTGATATAGGAATCTAAATTAAAGCTTTCATGATAGATGGCTCCAGCCTTGCCTTAAACTCATCCCATGAAGGAAAGCTTACTATCTTTCTGGATAAATGTTTTTTGTCAAGCTACTTTTGATAGAGGCACTAGGGACATGCATTGAAGATAAGGCTGTGATTAGCTACTAATGTTATAGTTGTATGCCAGCAAGATGGGGGCTGCATAAGGACACCTGAAGGCCTGAACAAATCAGAAGTGTCCATTTTTAAATGGAAAGATTAGTATTTTCTAAATGGTATAAAAAGATGTTTAAGGTAAAAATCAATGCTAAAGTCTAAGTTGGTCAGTGTCAGCTTATTTATAGCCGAAGGAACTATGTCACAAATCAAAACCCAAACAATTGTCACCTCCCTTGATTTTTATTTACTTATTCATTAATTCATGCATTCTATTTTTATCCCTCTGAAATCTTAGGACTCTTAACAGTTACTGTGTTACAGCAAAAATAACAATGACTTCAAATGACATCCAGTATAGAACACAAAAACAAAATCAAAGTAGGAAAGAATAAGAACAAGAGGCACAAGGGATGTTACTGAAAGCCTGTTTGAAAAACCTAGTTGTGTATATGTGGAGGTGAGGGGCAATGTGATCTCAGTGAAAAGTCTATTCCATAGTACCAGTGTTGTTACAAAGAAAAACCTTCTAAATCTGATTTCTTTGATGTTCTGTCAATGTGGGCCCACAGGTCCCACTCTCTACATGATTTATCAGGCTGGGCCAATTCTAGTTGTGGGAGGCAATCCCACAGTTATCCAGGTTCAAACCCATTAAGTGCTTTTTACCAACACTTTAAATTATATTTGGAATTTAACTGTTCAGCTGTGCAGGGCCCACAGTGTAACTGTAGTAAATTCCCAATATAGGGAGCAGTTAAGGAACAGGCTACCACGCCATTCTTGATTTATTGTTATTTCTAGGTAATCTTTAAAGGCTGTCCCATGTAAAGTGCATTCTAGTAGTGAAGTGAGTGATGATGATAGCATGCATTGCTATCACTAGGTCCTTCAACACCCAGTAAGGACACAATTGGCATATCACCTGAAACTGGGCAAGGTGTCCCATTAGCTATAGCCTCCACTTGCTGTTTAAGCAGGATCTGTGAATCTGGAATGATTCCCAAAATGCAAACCTGATCATGGACAGATAGTGTCTATCTGTTCAAAGATTATATTGTGACCATAAGCAAACTCTGATTTGTGAGGAGAAACTCCATCTTGTTTGTGTTTAATTTGAAAATGTTCTTTCCCATCCAGATCTTCCATGGACTAGGAGAGAACATCCTCTCCTACCCATCCCAAGTCAATAATATATAGTTTTGGATGATCACCCTCAATGTAGAGAATGTAAAAAAATCATTGTCCACCAGAATACCATGAACTGTTACTGCTCTGACAGAATGTCACTGTCACATATTAAGTGCTGATCTTTTACACTGTACAAGGTCAACAATAGGATAGCTGTTCAAGAGATAAATCCTGAGGAAAAAAGGAACCAATCAGAGCCTGGGTAGGACACATATTTGGAAAGTATCTAGACATTTGAGGCAATAAAAGATGCCAACAATTTTCCAGTAGAACAAAAAGAATTCTGAAATATGCTTTTCTTCTCAGACCTTAATGTTTTCATTATTTTCTCCAACAGTGTATGTCAGCTTCTAACATCTTCAGACCAACTCTATGAAGCTGTGATAAATTACTTAAGGGTAGCTTGTTTATGCAATTTGGTATGCATCCATTTTCTTTGTATACAGACAACTGAAATTGCATTTAAGGCTAGCTGGCTGTTGACTGGCAACATCTCAGATTGGCTGTGATTTCACCTGAACATCCTTCATGGTTTAGTTCAAATCTATTTGAAACAATATTTCCCTCTAAAAAACCAAAATATTATTCTTTATGTAAAAATATTTTATGTGTATTCAAGTCTAATAATCTAGCCATATATGTTATATATACTAAAAAAAACCTTTCTTAATTAAAGATACAGTTGATGAAGGAACAATGATTACCTTCCTAGGAATTTATTATTATTTTTTCAAGAAGCCCTTAAAGCATTTTTTTTGTATAGGCCCTTCACTTCTGAATTAAAATTTCTGTTTTAAACATTGCTAATATTTTGATTTTAAATTTGATTTTTAAATTATAAATAGCTGAGATACTTATAGACAGGAATAAGCCAAGCTTAAATAAGTAGAAAATATATTCCACTTTGCAATGCTCAAGAATATATTCCAAAAGCTCACAGGAAAGATATCAGGGTGATAGCTGTGTTGCTCCCTACCAGCTGGTAGCATATGTGCTGGAGGTTATATATATTGGAATGGTCAGTTCTTGACCTGCATTAGAATTTGTGTCCCCGGTGAATATATCAAACTCAAATATCACTAAGGAAAGACAACAACTGTTGCATAGTTATTGACTCCAAATTACAATACATCTGCCTTCTTATGTTTATGGGGATTTTCAGTCATCCAGGTCTGGTGTCCCAAAGGTGCTTTTTCAAAAGGCAACTGGACTTTCTTGTTTATTTTTCCTTGAAGACATTTCACTTCTCCTCCAATAAGCTTCTTCAATTGTGACTAAATGGTGGAGAACAGAAGAATTTATATTCCTTGCATCATCTTGTCTTAGCTGTCAACATCCATCTTGAGAATCCAAGTAAAGCTCCAGGATTATTACATTTCCAAAAACCTTACTATTTATTGAATACACTGCATTATAATGTTGAGGCAAAACTAATTCTGAGGTTCCCAGTTCATAGAATTAAATAACAATTTTCCCAGACAAACCCCCAGCCTCTCATGTAGTCTATGTAAACAATTATCTTTGTTATGGGAACTGTCTGCTTTAACTCCACACGATGTTACGATGTCCTTGAAAAGTTTCGAGGCTCTCACGGTTTTCTTTGGAATTGTACAAGTTTCATTTCTCCATCGAATCCATTTGAAAGCAACACCTCTCCCCCTTACTCTAGTGGCAAGTTTAAACAAAGAGGCAGGTAGCTGCCAAAGTTTCATTCTTGACATTAGCACTCTTAAGGTCAGTCATTAGTGCTTTGATAGTCATTGAGGCCACATGGGAGTTTATCTTTCTTCCATTCTTGTCATTCAGTCAGAAATGAAGAAGCTTCTTGGATGAGAAGCAAGATGTCTTTAAGGAAAAAGCAAGAAAGCCCAGTTGCCTTTTTGAAAAGGTACTCTTGGGATCTGCCTCCTTAATTCATCACTAATTATTCAGAGATATCTGCAATCATTCACACTGCTTTCTCAGTGGGGCAAACAGAGAGGCATGTGTTGTACTGGGAATATGTGTTATTGTTCCCATGTTCTAAGGTAGCTGCCCATTGATATTAGTTTAGGATAATAAAAGAGAGTATAAACTAAGAAAGTTTACCGAAAAGGGTCGAGTATTCAGCAGTCATCCATTGTATACTTTCACACTGTTCCTGTACCAGTCAGGGGAAAGTAATTTGTTACTGGTGGCATAGGTCACAAGACTGCTTCTATGTTTGGATTATTGCATTGCAGAGCTGAGGTACACAAGCAGCCAGTGATATCTGAGAAGAATTTCAAAAGATTCTTTGACATGAAGCTTGTCATTGCCCTTTTCTCAGCTCATCGTGTTCAAGACCTATGCTGGATTTCTATAATTCAGAGCTTATAAATATCTCAGTTCATTCACCTACAGTATATGGGAACTGTAATTCCCACCTCTGCATTACATACATCACTTATATCAGTAGCTGGTAAATACAACTTCTTATAAATAGCTACGTATTATAAGTATGGAACAGAAAGTGGGTATAAAATCCCAGGATTTCTCTTATCTGTTCTTCTTATGTATTCAGACTGTCCCAATGAAATTCTTTTTGTGTAGATGTTTTGTGAGATGTCAGCAAAAGGTAAAAAAAAATGAAACAGTTGTCCATACTTTTAATAAAGTAAGAGAAAGTTGTATTCTCTGTTACAAGTAGAAAACTGTGTCTCCAGAGAATGGGTGCATTCTACTCTTTTAGTTGGAAATCCAGTGACATGATAGTGGAAATTCACTGAAGTACAAGGATCCTCTTCTGTTACCTTACTCAACTCTGAATTTTATGCTGAAGGCAAAATGTTGCTTTAACTCTGTTATCTGGAGAAATTTCCTTACACCCACACATTGGACAAGGGATAATTTTCTCATTATTTTTCACATTTCGCTTTCTGGTATAAGAGCAAATCTGTTAGAAAGTTTCTATCTCCTGGTAGGTTTGCATTAAAAGTTTCATTAATAGTAATATTAAGTTTCCATAGAAACTGAGAAACCAACTGGAAGCAAAGTGAAGCTATGTCCTTTTTTATATTAATCAAGTGGATGTCTTGCATGGGGACACAGGAGAGTGATAATGGGAAAGGGAGTGGAGGAGTAAAGGTATGCTCACACTAACAGAGTTGGAGACCCCAAAATATATAGACAATTCAGATTCCTCTGGACTAGTGGTACTATATCTAGACTGTAAAAACCCAGCAAAGCAACACAATAAACCATACAGTAATCCTCTTGTGTGAGTCACACACACACACACACACACACACACACACACACACACAAAGCCTGACCTCAGTAATTATTGCAATATAAAATGCAAACAGTGCATAGATATTACCTTAGCCAGCCTGAGACCCGAATTATAGGGTATTTACCTTGGTATATGTAGTAAAAGAACTTGTTCAATTCATTTGCACTGTTGTAATTATAAGATTCATTCAGCCTTATTGCTAGGTCTAGAAAAGTTTGCTATTTTATACAGCAAGAAGAACCAAGCCTTTCTCCTGTCTGGTGGGAATCCAATTAAGAGCAGAGTGCAAAATGCCAAGTTTGAAGACTAAGGAATCTTTGTCAGAGTCCAACTGCTGCAAAGTTAGTTAAAGTTAAGTTGACAACTCAGCCAACACAGTACCATTAATCTTAGAGAAAGAAGCACAGACAAGAGTCAGAACAAAGTCCAGGACTCAATGAACAAGATTTGGAGTACAGAGGCAATCTAAAGCTGGTATTATGTCTACTCCCTGATTACTTTGCATCAAAGGCAAAAAAAAAAACCAAAAAAACCAGGTTCAGCTTTTTTTAAAAAAAAAATGTATGTGTGTGGGTGTATGTGCTTTTGAATAAGTTCTGCCTCCTTGAATTTGCCTGGACAAATTTTTGCAGCTTTGTTAGGAATATAAGTCATCTAACAGGTATTTGGGTTAGAAATATATAAACCAGGATAAACATTTTAAAACTGTATCTTTAAGAAAATGCAAAACTGTAATAAGGTATGGTTCCTCAAACAGCCATAAGATGGAGCCAGAAACCTGGTTTGTCTTAGTCTTAGTCTCAGAAGAGAGTGTGAGTCAGTCTCTGTTTCCTTCTGTTGGAGAATATTGCCGTTCCTCATAATTGACTAGTATTCCTGGATTTGATGTAAGTCTGATACTGAACTGTTTTTGACACTGGAATGTGTTATTGGATTATCCCTGGATTGAAAACTGACTGATTTACCTGTGAATGACTTTGGATTGCTTGTTTGGACTTTGCTTAAAGTTTCTGGAAGTAAAAACCTACATTTATTATACAGTGTATCTGTGTGCTGTGTATGTGTATTATTCAAACACTACTCTCAAATACGTCTCCCTGTATGTGCTCATTCTCCTAACGGGGAATTACCTCAACAAGCTTCCCAAGTTTCTAGTCTATTGTCTTGACCACCACACCCTCCCCCTCCCTCCCCCTCCCTTCTCTCTCATAATACTTCGGGATTTCAGAATATTGCATAATCTGCTGGAATACTATAATGCAACTACTACACTGCCAATATTTTCAGGTAGCTTTTCCGAATTTTTTATCCAGATGAAATTACCCAGGAATTCTTATGAACAATCCAGAAAGCGTAAAGAAGACACAGCTTTAAATGCAAGTTATAAAAAAGAACAATGCTTAATCACTTTGTATGCATGCAGAAAGCAAAAAGATAATCCCTTGCATAACTAAATAATTCCCCTGTAAATAATTCCCCTGTTCACAACATTTTTCAGAAAAAAATAGCCTGGTGTTATTATATTCAATGTGCCATTTTCTATGGACAAGATTTAGCCATATAACTGTTTATTTATGGGACTTGTGGAAACCAAAACAATTCAAAATGAAAATATTCAGTTGGACATATTGGACAGTTCAGTCACATTGATTTTCATTTCTTAAGTGACTTCAAAGTGTGTTTGTAGTGCCTATAACACTGTTGTGCTTTTCTTGCCAGAGGTTTCCAGCCTTAACATAAATATTTTGTTTTCCATCACACCTTGTGGATAGTGCCATTTTCTCTTGGGATATATCAAAATAAGATTCTATTTTTATCTGCAAAGTAAGGAGCTTCCAAAATCAAGTACTCCAAAAATAAGGCCTGGTTTTATATTTTTTGGGGGACTCCAAAATAAGCATTAGGGGTTATTTTTGGAGAAACATGAAATCAGGGTGATCAGCCTGGCTAGGCACCCCACCCCTGGCACATGCACAAGAAGGGGCAAGCATGTGGGGATTGATGGTACCCAGCAGCAGCAGCAGCCCACCAGTCCCTTCGTTGGCACACTCTGGGGCTGAATAGCCTGCACAGGACAAGTGAGTTGATTCCCTGTCTAAGCAGCGGTCAGAGGCAGAGGCATGGGGTGATGGAATAAACCAGACATGCTACATGGGCTGAAGCCAAGAATCAGTGAACCAGAGAGTACAGCCAGCCATGGGATGGTCATCTTCATGTAGCAGCAGCAGTAGTAGACAGATACAGAGGTGCAGGGTAGAAGGGAGGTGATCCCAATATACCATTTGGGCCGCAGGCAACTGAGAGATGTGAAGACAAGCCTCTCGTGTCTGCCCTCTGGACCACTGACTCTTGGCTTTCCTGTGACCTGCACAGTGTGTCCACATCACATGCCTCCCCCCACCTCTACCTCTACCTGCTGCTTGGACAGGGAATCAACTCACTTGCACTGTGTGGGCTGCAGCTGCTACTGCATACCATCACCCCACATGCACTCGCCACCTCCTGCGCTGGCCATGACCAACCCCTTCATCAGGGCTTATTTTTTGGGTAGGGCTTATAATAGGAGCAGACTAAAATCAGGTTATGTCTTATTTGGGGGATAGGTCTTATTTTGGGGAAAACATGATATGACGGATCAGTACACTTAACTTTCTGCTGGGAATCTGTTCATGGTCTCTCCAGTATTTTAGAATGTAGAGATGACCATGCTCCCTGCCATCATTCCTGTATTGCAACTAACTATATGGCAATATTAAAAAAATACACTTCAATATAGCAAAGGCCCTCCTTATAAGGAACACGTGAGAGCTGTGATCCTGGAAAGAATAGATTTTGGTAAAAATGACCTACCAATATGCAAATTGATAAGCTATACTCAGTTCCTGGTGACTACATAAATGTGTCCTGCTATTTTTATTGCCAACAAAAGAGTATCAAGTGTCTGACTAATGAACCCAAAATAGGGAAACACTTTTGGGAGCTTTGCATTCTCAAAAGTAAAACTTTATTGGATACATCATTTTGGTACTGAAGAAACAAGTCCAGCTCTGGTTTCCCCATGCAAATGCTTGCCTAGTTAAGCTATAGCTTCCTCTTTCCCCCACCCCTGGGTGATTACATTGTCCAATTATGAAACCTTATTTTGTTATGGGAATAGTCCATCTCTTTCTCAAGCACCTACAGTGGTGACCTGGATGGTTGCCAAGCTCTCACGATTCTCACACATATTCTCAGCATTCTATTTCCCTCTTCCCACCCTCCAAGATGAAGATGAAAAGCATTAAGGTTTGAAAGAAGCAAAGCAGTTCAATCTTGACAAAGAGGTTGCCGACCGTACAAGGTGCTCTTGTATATATTTTGCCAACAATAGAGAGATTGCTACCTTTGGATATACATTTTTAACAACTTTTAAAAACTTATATCCAGGGTATATGCTCTGGATTTGTAGATGCTGAAATGTGCTTCCAATAAGGTGGAATTGCTGCAAGTTTTGGCCCTTTTCATATTACATATATTTATACTAAAAAGACCACAGTATGCATTCTCCACAATGGCACAGCATAGCAGAAGCTGAAATGCCTTTCTCACTTAGTGTTACCAATTCCTATAATCCCTTTTCCAAACATAGTGCAAATTCTTTTATACCCAGCTTTGGACTTAATGTGGTGACAATGAAAACATAGACTGCAATTTATAGAGTTGCATTTCAAAAGTAAAAATTCATTCTTTTTCTACTGAAGTTTTATTTCTTCAATTTCCCTAAAAATGATACCCTGGAATTCCTTTTGAATTAGACATCAACTATCATAATTTTATTCACAATAAGAAGGGGACAGAAGTAGAAGACTAATAGAAATCCTAAATTCAGAATCTTTGGAATCTATCTCTTGAAGATGCAGACAAGGAGTTGTGGTGTTTCCCAAGAGGTATAATGTCTCAAAACCTGAAGTCTCCATGAGAACAAAATGTGATTAGAGAGATTGGGGGTTGCTGCAACATTGTACTACTTCTCATTTTGGAGTAGATGGAATTTTTTTTTCTGGTATAATTCTGTTTCCTAAAGTTGTTTCTGTTGAGCATGCCGCTGTGCTATCCTCATCTTGAATACAAATCCACAAAACATGATGGATCCAAGAACATGGGAAAGTTCAGCAAGTTGAGCATTAAATTCATCAAGATCATCCTTAAAGCATTTGTATGCCCAGATGGAGGGGAGGGGAGGGGGTATCCCATTGTAAGTAGACTTATATCAATACCGCTATAGTTTGTCTTCAGTAAGATAAATGGTGGTGCAAAACTGTTTGCTCAATGCAATCTGCAAATTAACTGTTGTGAAACTGAACAGCTCAGTGATGGGAGGAAAAATCTGTGATATCATCATCATCATCATCATCATCATCATCATCATCATCATCATTATCATCACCATCATAATCTTTTTGCCATGATCTAGACAAAATCCTATGAAAGACTACTCTATAGTCATGTTTTTGAGAAGGAGAATACAGCTGTCTCAAAACAGGAGTTTATACTCATTTGGAAACAGCTTTCAGTTTATGGGAGAAGAGGACCTGAAGAAGGTAAACAAAAAACAAAAAACACCACCAGCAGCAATTTCTGATTTCAAGTCTCTAAGTTAATCTCTTGTCATATTGTCTATTGTTGTAAAGAAACTTCACTTCAATAGATCAATAGTAAATAACTCCGAATTGTTGTTGCTTTCAAATCCCATAGGATATATTTCAAGATGTGTACCACACAGTCCAAAATGATTCTGAAACATGTTTTGCATTTAATGTTAAAAAAGACCATAAAATGCAAGATGGAATGTTGCTATCTCTACCCTTCTATTCCACCCCTCTCCAGAAAATTACTATTACTTAATCATTTTAGCTATTATCTGTGACTGAAAATTTGTTCATATATCATAAAGACTCCTTAGCACCTTTCCTTGTGCATGGGTGATGTTGTTTTACATTTTTATGTAGTAATTTAAGCATTTATGTAATAGCATTCCATATTATTGGTTGGGATAACAAAATATTCTTTCTACATTTTAATTTTTTTCTCCCTCTTCAAGTGTTCTATATTGTTCTCTCAACCACTTAACATTCAGCCTGAGTTCCATTCCATACCATTATTGCATAATGAGTGAGAAGTCTTCATGTTTTATTTTTGTTTTCCTAAATCTGTTTCATATCATCTTCAAACCATATGAGAGCTGAGCTGAATATTCTCTGATACATTCTCTGACAAAGTGACAAAATTAGTGGACCAAAGGAATGCTGTTGATATATTTACTTGGACTTCAGTAAGGCATTTGACAAAGTAGACCATAACATACTACTTGATAAAATAGAGCAATAGTGGGTTAGAGAGCATCACCACCAGATGGATTTGTAACTGACTAACCAACTGCACTCAACATGTAGTCCTCAATGGAACTGTATCTACATGAAGGGAGGTATGCAGTGGGTACCCCAGGGCTCTGTTTTAGGCCCAGTACTCTTCAACATATTCATCAATGTTTGGGCAAGGGGATAGATGGGGAACTCATTAAATTTGCAGACAATACCAAGCTAGCAGGAATAGCCAACACTCCTGAATATAGGTTTAAGATACAGAAGGATCTTGACAGACTTGAACATTGGGCACTATCTAACAAAATGAAATTCAATGGTGAAAAAAGTAAGGTTCTATATTTAGGCAAGAAAAACAAAATGCACAGGTACAATATATGTGGTATCTTGTTCAATAGTGGTGACTATGAGGGAGATCTTGAAGTCCTAGTGGACAACCATTTAAATATGAGCTAGCAGTGTGCTGCAGCTGTCAAAAATAAACCAACACAATTGTAGGCTGCATAAACAGAGGGATAGAATCAAGATCATGTGAAGTCTTAATACCACTTTAGAATGGCTTGGTAAGGCCACACTTGGAATACTGCATCCACTTTTGGTCTCCATGATGTAAAAAAGGTTTGAGACTCTAAGAAAAAGTGTAGAGAAGACCAACAAAGATGATTAGGGGACTTGAGGATAAACCATATAAAGAACAGTTGCTGGAACTGGATATGTCTAGTCTTATTAAAAGAAGGACTAGAGGAGACATGATAGCAGTGTTCTAATATCTCAGAGGCTGCCACAAAGAAGAGGGAGTCAAACTATTCTCCAAAGCACCTGAGGACAGAACAAGAAGCAAAGGGTGGAAATTAAACAAGGAGAGAAACAACTTAGAACTAAGGAGAAATTTCCTGACAGAACAATTAATCAGTGGAACAACATGCCTCCAGAAGTTGTAAATGTTCCAACACTGGAAGTTTTTAAGAAGAGATTAGATAACCATTTGTCTGAAGTGGTGTAGTGTTTCCTGCCTAAGCAGGGGATTGGATTAGAAAACTTCCAAGGTCCTTTCCAACTGTGTTATTCTAATTCTAATCCTTCCTGAAAATTCTCCCTTGATGGTTGTCTCATTGCTTTCTCATTCTGAAGGGCCAGGTAAACATACCGTATATGCCGGCGTATAAGACGACCTGGCGTATAAGACGACCCCCCAACATTTCCACTCAAAATATAGTTTGTTATATACTCGCCCCCTCTTCCGCACGCCTTCCACTTTTGCACTTTTTTTTTTTTTGAGGCACTTTTGTGCACCGTGGAAACGAGTCCCGTGAAGCCGAAAGGAGCAGCCAGCCTTCTCCCAGCTCCCAAGGAGGCTCGCACCGAGGCTCTGCTGAGGTATCCGGCTGGGGTTGTCAGGAGTTGCGCTGGCGCAGCTGCGCAGCTCCAGTCCGCGTTGCCTCGGGAAGGGAAAGGCAAAAGGAAGAGCGCGGCGGCGCTTGCAATGGCAGCAGCGGCTCCTGGTTTTGCCTTTCCTTCCCGAGGCAACGTGGGACTGGAGCCGATGGAGCTGCGCCAGCCAACTCCTGACAGCCCCAGCCGGATACCTCAGCGGAGCTCGGGCGGTGCGAGCCTTGTTTCCTTGGGAGCTGGGAGAAGGCTGGCTGCTCCTTTCGGCTTCACGGGATTCATTTCCACGGTGCGCAAAAGTGCCTCAGCCGCGGGCAGCCGCAGTGCTTCCCAATTACTATTTGCTGGCGTATAAGACGACCCGGCATATAAGACGACCCCCCCAATTGGAGGCATGTTTTTCAGGGCAAAAAAGTCATTTTATATGCCGGCAAATACGGTACTTTCAGAAGAAGGGAATAGCCACTTCTGTGTTGTTGCCTGGAAAGTTACAAAGAATTGTTAGAAACTACGTTTGATCTGAAGACTTATACTGCAGTGTGTACTCCTATGCTGGCAGTAAAAGAAAATTAGAACAAAATGAGATGGAAAAGAATTTATCACTTTTTATTGCAAGAAAGTTACTCTTGATTTGGTAATTGGGGAAAAAAGATGCTGTGAAAACTCTTCTATACAACCTAAAATGTGCAGTAGATCTTCATTGCTTGTAAGTATAGGATAAATGTGAAATACATTGTGATTGAGTTCCGTAGGTCAAGCATTAAATGACTAGGAAGGAAATAGATGTTGGTGCTAAACATATAGTGCTAGACATAATTTGTTATAGCAGGTGACTATAAAATAACCAAGCTCATCCGTAGGTTCTCTGCTATTCTAACTGGCGTTCTGGCATTTATGCCAGATCACTTATGACAATCAAATAAATTTTACCGCTTGCTGGCTCCTTCCTTTAAAAAAGAATTAGACCCAGTGGCAGTGTTCTTTTGAAAATTTCTATGTGGCATAACTGTTGAGAGTGAATATTATTCACTGCAATGAATGTGAGGTTTGTTGTCTTTTTTTGCAACAGCAATAATGCTAATTTCTAAATACTGTCTTGAAATCTGCCTTCCGATTTTCAAAGTTTTCTTTCCATTGATTACCATTGACTCAAGTCCTTCTTAGAACTTCACTAAGCAAATAGCAACCTCCACAAAATTAGAACATATTGTAAATGAGTATTCAATAAAGTTAATAACAATGAATGCCAAAGGTCTTATCACTACATGATTGTGCAGGTACAATAATTTTCCAAAATATTACAATTTAGTAAACTTGAAGTTATGTTTCTTTTAGTAAAATTTCAATTCACATTTATTATATTAAGATTTTACTTCAGTTACTCATTTTACAAATGTTGCTGTATTGTTTATGCTGAAATACCTACTGTATGAACAATATTTTTTCTTTTCCAGTAGTTGAACCAGCCCAGAAAGCTTCAGAGGAATTGGGAAATAAATCTGATATAAATTTTCCAAGAGGAATAAATGAACCTAACCCTTGAACACTCCACATCTCATTGAACAGGATATAACTAGTAGAAATTAGGAGCACAGAAAATCACATTGTCAGATACTAAGGTAAATAAACATAGACTGATTTTTACTAAGTCATAGCAACTACATAGATTGATTTTTCTCCATGATGATCTGTCCCTAACCTGCTGTTTCAGCTTTTTCAACAATCCACTCTTGGTTATTTCACTTAGGTTTATTTTTGCTCCTTATCTATATCATTTATTCAAGCTGTATTATTGTTGTATTTCTTTGGGTTTTTTTCCCAGAAACACTCTGATTTTCTTTGTCAGGTATTGACTGGAGGAATGGGACAACTCACCATGGTCAACTCATGATGGTCAACTTGCCATGGCCAATTTGCCATGATCAACTCATCAAGGCCAGCTAGCATGGGACAACTCGATGCAGGACAATTCAACAATTCACTTTAATTATTTAAAATAATTTTTAAAAATATTTTTATTTTTGTCATTCACATTTTATTTTGTCCCTCCTTTGCCATCATTTCTTTAATGATTTTATTTGACTATTTATTCAATATTAGTGTAAGTGTTATCCCAAGTCAAATTTTCCTGTGGCAAATTAGCCCTGACAAGTTGTCCCATGATGAGTTGGCTGCAGTGAGATGGCTGTGGTAAGCTTTCATAGACCATTGATGTCTATAGTATGTAATTCAAGCTTCAAATCTGCTGATCTTCTTCACTATGACTGTTATTTGCTACTTTATTATTTCCACTGCTTTTTAAATATTACTTCTTTCTAGTAGATATATCTTGATTAGATATTCTTTGGTTTTCTTATTCTTCATCTGTTTGAGCTTGTTTGCATCTGGTTGTTAGCATGCTGATCTTATTTTCCACCCTGATGTTCCATTTTGCCTTTTTTTTTCCTTGATTGTTTTTTTCTTGTTTCTTGTTTTTTGCATTACAAATATCTAATTACAACTGCAGCCATGCTGTACATTTGTTGGTTTATTTCTTGCAGTAAGATGATGATGATGATGATGATGATGATGATGATTACAGATTATCCATCCAGAGAAGCCAGCAAAATTACTGTGAGGGAGAGATTTTATGAAAGATCAGTATTAAGCTTTGTCAGTCAAAAATCAAAAGGAATCCAGTAGTACACCTTTTCAGATGAACATAACTTATTAAAACATGTAAGCTTTTGTGTGCTGTAATTCACTTCATTGTATGAGTGAAATGATTTAACTAATTTATGTATTTATTTATTTGTCAAGCATGTACAAGATAGCAGGTATAAATATGAATATAAACATGAACAAAGGAAGTATATACAGATAAATAGGGACAGTAAGACAGGGACGGTAGACATGCTGGTGTGCTTATGCACACCCCCTAATGTGGGATTTAAATAGGGATGAAACAAGGAATAGAAAGAAAAAATGCATATGCGGATGTAGGTTACGTGTGAGAGATTATCTTAACAATTAGCAAATGTAATGTGTGAAAAATCAATTGTTTTTGTTAAACATCTAAGATTTTCTGAAACCTTTTCATGTATGTGACTTCAGCAGACTCTTGCTCTATGATAAAGGTATAGTTTCATTATTTTAAAACAGCAACCTTAAATTCTGTAATCAAATGTCCTAGGAGATTAAAATGCTTTGATATTATTTATTAAGCTTTCACACAAGCATTACTTCATAAGGCATTAAACAATTTCACAAGCAACAGGAAACAAAGCATGATCTAACATGAAATCAGACACCACAACAAACCCAGATGTCTACATTGCATTTACACTGGTAACCACAGCAGCAGGTCTACCTTCAATAACTTCACATACAAGATTAAAGATGTATTTCCATGTTCTTCCTCTTGTCTAGGTGTTATATGCCATCATTTGCCAGGCATTCCCCTCTTGGATTTTATAAGCCAAGTCCTGCACAAAAGAATTAACAGGAACAGGTTTGACATCGGGAGTCATAACAAAGATAAAGTAATATGAGGATATTTTACCCTCCCATGGCACCTTATTACAGATTTCAAGATTGCTATTTTAGAACAGTGAAACAGTCCAACAGTACTGGAAAATGAGACTTTGCTGAACAAAGGCTACATCAAATGCTTCAGGCTAACTCAGAAGGTCTTAATAAACAAAAAAAGGTGTTTAGCAAATTGTTGTGGACAATTGATGAGAAACTTGTAATCTGTCTCACATGTTACCTACTTCTTCATAACCACCCTTTACGTCCTCACCACAGCTCATTCCTATTTAACTACTACATAAAATTTCACTGCTCCATGTACATATCTGAAATAAAAGCTACAATTCATGAAATTTTTCATGTTTTTATAAAATCTGCTTGCCTAAATCTATGCTAGCAGAGTTCTGATCTGGGGGAGGAAGAGGCAATTTTAATTCTCCCTCTCAGTGATCCTGAACAGTGTCACTGAAAAGGGAACAAAGCAATGATACTTGCCTTTCCTAGCAACATTTCCTACAATTAAAAAAAAAAAAAAATCCCTACTGGGAATGAGAAGGAGGCTTAGCAAGTTGCACTTGGTACCATGACCCCTATTGTTAGTTGCTGAGGTAAGAGCATTATGGTACAAGATTTCTGAGGGGGGAAAAAAGGAGATACAACTTTCTCTTTGTCCCAAGTAATCCTCTGTTATCATGGAAGGGGAAAAAAGACATCTGAAATTAAACATTCTAGTGTGGCATATTCAAAGTCAGGGTATAATAATTGATACCCATTCATAGCTGTAAAAAAAACCTACTGCTTTTATGGGTATAAATGATATATTATTATGTCACAAATACTTTCAATTCAAACTGTCTCTGTCCTGTGCACAAATCAGCTTGATTGTAAACTGACTTAAGAAGAACCTATCTAGATTCAAATGCTTTGGCAACAGTAGTTTGGATTACATGCTACCAATCCTTCCATTGGGCAGTCGTCCTGCTGCTGTGCCCGCCTTCCTTTCTGTTCTAGGAAAGCAATGACAAATTGTTTTCCTCCCTCTGGTAAGTTTTTTCTCGGGGTGGGCTGCTGGGGGTTCACAGGGGTTCAGGAGATCCTCTAACTAAGATTCTGCACAGTTTGGAGAACCCCCAAATCCCACTCCTGGCTGGCTCTACCCACCCCACCCCTCCCCTCCCAGGAGTTCCCACGCAGATCATTTTGGATGCAGGGCATGTGCAGAGGCTCAGGGAGGGTGAAAAATGGGCCTCCCAGAAGTTTGGGGAGGCTGGAAATGGGCCTGTTTCTGGCTTCCAGAGAGCCTCTGGAGCCCAGGGAGGCCATTTTCAACCTCCCTGAGGCTCAAGGAAAGCCTCTGGAGCTGAAGAGGGCAAACACATCCTCCCACCATGGTGTAGGAGACTAAATAAGCTATGCCCATCATGGCCACACCCACCAGCAACCAGGTAGAGAACCTGTTGCTACCATTTTTTAAGCCCACCCCTGGTTTTCCTGTATTTACACACTGGTTTGTGTGTTTATGGGCTTTGCACTTTGTGGGAGCAACTTCTTTTTCAGGTGACTAGAATTACACTTATCTCTTTGAACGTTAAAAAAAAAAAAGAATGGCTTGAAGCCTTCTTTATGCTAAGTGAAGACCATAACCATACCATCATGGTATTTCAGTAGCGATCACAGGAGATATACAAAATTAGATAAACATTGGCTCAGATGAAGGGGCAGTTTTTTTTAATAGCTAATAAACTACATGCAGTCGATTGAAATGTTCTAGCTCAGACAGACAGGAACACTTGTAGTGACATAACAGGAAAAGTATAGTTTACAAGTGACACAGAGATTGCAAATGGAGATCAATTTGAAATGAGTGGGAAATTAATAAAGGAAATGTGATCCATTTTTGTCCACCAGAAATGTTTGTCTGGTCATTCTGGCAACAGGACAACCAGACAGTGCAGATCAGCCCATTATGTAATATACCAGCTTTGCTTACAATGTACTTTAATACTTTTTTTTTCTTTTTTAACAGAATGAAATTTCAAATTTCTTTTCTTTGAAGTACCACATTTCTTTTTGATGTCCCAGTACGGCAGTCATCTATAAAGGGAAAAGCTTGGTAAATACATTGTCTTCAAGATATCAACTTGAAAATTGTGACAGCTGAATCAAGCCTTTGTTGTTCTCAGGCTGTTCTGGTTCACTGAATGAATCTATGGAGAAAGAGTGACTGGAGCAGAGATCAGTCTTGTGCTGTCATTATTTTTACTGCATGTTTCACTAGCATAGTCGTGGCATGCGAAACTCTTCCTGAGACTGGCAGAAGAAGCTATGCATGCAAATAACAAAGTGTTGTACCCTTTCAGGTAGGTCAGATAACTATACTTAACAATATAGTAAATAGCATGGCATGTGATCCTAAAAAAACGTATTCTTTAGCTTAAAAATCATCTGGTATGACATTTTATCAGATATCTTCATAGAAAAGACTATCACAAAGCAGATTAACAGATAAAAGATAATCTGAGTTGGAAGGGACCTTGTAGGTCATCTAGTCCAACCCCCCACCCAAGCAGGAAACCCTACACTATTTCTGACAAATGGCAGTCCAATCTCTTCCTGAAAGTCTCAAATGATGGTGCACCCACAACTTCCGAGGGCAGGCTGTTCCATTGGTTGATTGTTCTCACTGTCAGAAAGTTTCTCCTTATTTCCAGGTTAAATCTCTCCTTGTTCGGTTTCCATCCATTATTGCTTGTCTGGCCTACAGGTGTTTTAGAAAAAAGCTTGACCCCTTGCTCTCTGTGGCAGCCCCTCAGATATTGGAAGACCGCTATCATGTCTCCCCTGTCCTTCTCTTTACTAGATTAGATCTTGAGCCTATCTTCTTGGGTGTGAGCTATTCCTGCCAGCTTAGTATCACCTGCGAATTTGGTAAGTTCCCCTTCTATTCCTTCATCTAAGTCGTTAATGAAGATATTGAAGAGTACTGGGCCTAAGACGGAATCTTGTGGCACCCCACTGCTTCCTTCCTTCCATGTAAACCCATTAAGGAGTACTAGTTGAGTACAGTTTGTCAGCCAGTTGCGAGTCCATCTAGTGGTGGTGCTATCTATTCCATTTTTTTCTAGCTTACTAAGAAGTAGGTTGTGGTCTACTACTTTGTCGAATGCCTTGCTGAAATCTAAATATATTATGTCCACAGTATTTTGCTGGTCTACTAATTTAGTCACTATGTTGAAGAATGAAATAAGATTGGTTTGGCATGATCTGTTCTTAAGAAACCCGTGCTGACTGCTAGTTATTACTTTATTTGTTTCTAGATGTTGGCAGATCTGTTTTGTTATTATCTCATCCCGGATATTGATGTTAGGATGATTGGTCTGTAGTTTCCTGGGTCTGTTTTTTTTCTTCCTTTTTTGAAGATGGGAACCACATCAACTCTTTTCCAGTCCTCTGGTAGTTCTCCAGTTCTCCAGGATTTTTGAAAGATATGGTGGAGTGGTTCTGAGATGACCTCTGCCAGCTTCTTTAAAACTCTGGGATGTAATCCATCAGGCCCTGGTGATTTGTTTTCATCAAGATCAGACAGGTGTTTTCTTACTATTTTTTGGCTTATTTTAACTTTTATTTCTGGTCTGTCTTTTACAGTTATGTTTTTGGTGGGTTGAGCTATAGTTTATTTTTGCGTGAAGACGGATGCAAAGAATGAGTTAAGCAGTTCTGCTTTCTCTCTGTTGCCTGTTACTTCCTTTCCATCTTCTCTCTTTAGTGGATGGACTGTTTCCTTGATTTTTTTTTTTCTTGTTATTTATATATTGGAATAAACTTTTTTTTTATTATCTTTGACTTTTGTCGCAAGTCTTTGTTCATTCTGAGCCTTTGCTATCCTGACTTCATCTTTGCAGATTCTGGCTATCTGCTGATATTCTGCCTTAGTTGTATGTCCTTTTTTTCCATTTTTTGTACTTGTCCTTTTTTTCCTTTCAATTGCCAGAGAGATCTTTGTGCAGCCATGCTGGTTTCTTCTTGGATTTCTTGTTTTTCTTTCTCAGTGGTATTGTGTTGGTCTGGGCTTCTATGATCATACTTTTCAGAGTTTCCCAAGATTCTTGAGTTGTTTTCCCCTTTAGGATTTTCATCCATGGAATCTTTCCGAAGTTCTCTCTGAATTTATTGAAATCAGCTCTTTTAAAATCCAAGACTCTGGTGTCCTTATGTTCTGTTGCTTGTGTTTGTGTTATGTTGAATTCTAGTATGACATAGTCACTCTCACCCAAGGTTCCTGCAGTTTCAACTCCCTCTATCACTTCTTCTCTGTTTGTAAGAATCAAGTCCAGTATGGCTGTCCTTCTAGTTTCACCCCCTATCTTTTGGACAACAAAGTTATCAGCTAGGTTGGTTAGGAACTTATTTGATTTCTCACTTGGTGCAAAATTAGTTTTCCAATTGATATCAGGATAATTGAAATCTCCCATTACTATTGTTGTGTGTTTCCTGCATATGTTTGTTAGTTGGTTGGCAAAAAGGACATCTATTTTTTTCTGCTTGATTGGGTGGCCTATAATATATAATATGGCCATGTCATTCTTTTTTTCTTTTATATTGACCCATATGCATTCTAGGAGGTTTTCATCTTTGGTTCCATGCATTTCTATAGTAATATAGTGGTCCTTTACATACAGTGCAACTCCACCTCCTCTTTTATGGGGTCTGGGTTTTTTGAATAGTTTGTATCCTTCTACCAGTATGTTCCAATCATGGGTTTCATCCCACCAAGTTTCTGTTATTCCAACTATATCATATCTACCTTCATGTATTCGTAGTTCAAGTTCACCCTGTTTGTTCCTCAGACTTTGTGCATTTGTATATAGGCACTTGAGATCTTTATGTCTGACACTGTGTTTACTGTCTACATAACCTGTGTGCCTGCCTTCCCCTACTTTCTTGCCACCTGTTTGATTAATGCATATGGTATGGCACTCACTATTAAATGCTTGGTTTTGGGGAGTGCAAAGTGGGGAGATGTAGGCAAGGAATAACAATAAATGCTTCATGGAAATGTAAGTTGCTGTTCATTGACTAGAGTTAAAAGAAAGTTCAAAAACACTGAATCAAAGTGGAAATAAGCATAGGCATAATATCATGTTAAATACATTATGGAAATTCTGTTTTAGGGTCAACCAGAAATAGAGAGGTAGATAAGGCACTAGTGCTACAGTAAACATTAGCTGTGCCTGGATACCAAAATCTAAATGATCTATGGTTGGCCTCATAACCTACGAAAAATAATTTCCTAGCTCTATGTTGCCCTTTCAGTCTTACTTGTGAGGGAATATGCACCCATGCTGAAGCTCCAAATGTGTGTAGATAACCTAAATTTGGTTTTCTGCCATGCCAACAAGTGAATGGCAATTCACCAGTTGCTGTGTTCACTACATTGTTCAAAACATGGTTGCTACACATTATGGCCTCACCCCACAGTGTTTCAGGCAAACCTGAATCAGATAACATAGTGAGAGCCATGGCTTGTAACGTTTGCCCTCTTCGTTCTACAAACGAGTTATGTTGTGACCTGTAAGGTGCAGAATATTTATGTCAGACACCAATCAATTTTAACATAGTTTGGAATCTATTGTTAATAAATTCAGTCCTGTTATCAGTAACTAAAGTAATTACCCTATGTTTCATTTTTATCTCTGCAAACCTTAACCAATTAAAGAAATGTTGAAATGTTTCTGTTTTGTTTTTCATGAGATAGCAGAAACCGTATTGTAAATAATGGTCCATAATACTCAAAATATAGCAGGCACCTCCCAAACTAGGTTTCTTAGGACCAATTATGTCAGCAATAATAACCTCTAAAGGTTCTTTGGTCTTAAACCCATTTAGTCTTTTGCTGGAGTAACCTTGCTTTTCTCCTGGCTACAGGCATTACAGTTTAAGTACTTACTACAGGGTTTTAATTTTACTCCCTCTGACAATTTGACAGTTTGTTTCAACATTTTGAAATTAATGTGCCACAGATGTCTATGCAGTAAATGTATACATTTGTCATGTGGCTTAACATTGTTATAAACTGAGTTAGCCATCTGCAACTGGTCATCATGTATCACATATAAATCATTCTCTAAAGTAGCAGTAACACTTTTACTCTCTTTCTCTATTAAACAGTTATCTCCCCTAAAGGTTACTACATAACCAATATTAACTAAAGTCCTTACTGATAACAAATTAAATTTCAGTTTAGGTACATATAACATGGATAAATGCTCATTTACACATGAACAATATGCTATACCTTCACCAGATGCTTTCATCTTCCATCCATTTGCCAATGATACATGTTGCCTACTTGTGGACATAATTACAAACTTCTCTCTATTTCTAGTAATGCACTGCGATGCTTCACTATCAACTACCCACAAATTATGGTTTACAGTTGAATTGCTAGACATAGCTAAATTAACATTCTTCTTAGCCTTCTGGTGATTACCAGTATTCTCTCATTTTCCCTTCTTACAGAATTTAGCTATATGTCCGCTAGCCCCACAAGAAAAACATCTCCTAACAGTATAGGCAGTTGAACACAAATCCTCTTCTTGTGATTGTTCCTTTCTCAGTTGGTCCCTATCTAGCCGTCTTCTTGCCTCCTCTAATAACTTCCGGTTATGTCAGTCAATGTCAGTTTATCTCTGGGCAGGACTTCCAGTAAAGATATGTAATCACCATAATTTTCATCCAGTGAGAAAAGAATGATGTAAACTTGATGCAGCTCTGAAAAAACCAGTTCCTCTTTATGTAGCTCTTGAAAAGTTATTTTCATGAAGTTCAAATGAGCTAACATATCTCCACCTTTCAGAAGATGTGCTCTAAACAGTTTATGTGTAAGACGGTGTGCACTTACACTGTCACGAACATAAATCCTCTTCAAATTCTCCCAACACCTAGCAGCAGACTCTTCTCCATGAAAATGGACTAACTGCTGGTCACTCAGTCCAATTATACAAAGAGCTTGTTCATTGTTTCATTTAAGGTCAGCTAACTTCTTGGCATTGTCCTCATCATCTGCATTCTAATCATTTACATCTGGTGGATCCTGAACTGTATTCCATAACCCTTCTCTATGCAGAAGTAGGCTGCACTTTATAGACCAGGAAACATAGTTTGTTCCATCCAACTGGATGGATAGTGATAGACTTGTTGACAGGTCTTGTGCCATCTTTACCAGGACAGTAACCCACAATTAAACATTGAACAGTTGTCTGTATACAGTACTGTGCATTTACACCAACTCTCAGTTATCTGAGCCTGGTATGGCCTACGCCCATAACCAGTGTTGAGGTAATTCCCCATGAGGAGAATGAGTGCACACAGGGAGACGACGTGAGAGTGATGTTGAATAACACATGACCAGCACACAGATACACTGAATAGTAAAATGTAGATTTTACTTCCAGTAAACGGTTAAGCAAAGTCCAACAAATAGTCCAAGTCATACACGGTTAAAGCAGTCAGTTTTCAGTCCAGGGATGATCCAAATAACAAAGTCCAGTATCATACACAGTTCAGTAACAGACTTACAGCAATCCCAGAAGAATGACGATCAGCAACAGTCAATAGGGAAAAATGCAGGAACCAAGAACATCGAACATCAGAACAACTAGCTACTAACAACAACAGAACTAACAACCCAGATTTCTGGCTCCATCTTATGGCCATTTGAGGAACCACACCCAATTACTATTTTAGCATTTCCTTAAAGAGACAGTATTAAATGTCTATCCTGGTTTATATATTTCCAACCCAACTGTTAGGTGACTATCAATTCCTAACAGTTCCTTTCTGGTTATTCAATTATTTCTTCAAAGTGCTGATTGTTGCATGCGGCTGGAAGTATATCCAGGGGAGTATTGCCTCCCAACAGCAGTGTAAAAAGCTTAAAATAACCTTTCCCCTTTAAGAAAGTTTTAAAAAAAACCTCCATCGGAGACAGTAAGTCTAGGCTGTCTGCCAAGAATGTAATAAGGGTGGGAAAAAAACAAAAGGAGAATTTTTTCTAACTACTGGTTCTCTGAACTGCTTAGAAAGTTAACAAGGGATTCTATAGAACTGGTCAGAACCGGTAGAATCCCACCCCTGGACAAACTCTGAGAACTAAGGAAATAATGAAATACAGAGGAAAATATGATCAATTTATAAGACTCATGGAATCTTTCTGTCTCCTGAAGTCATTTCTGAAAAACAAAGGCACATGCCCTCCATTTTAGATTAAAGTGATCATATAATTAGAGAACATAGCAAAGAGATTGACATCATTTTCTGGGTTATATCCCATCATATACTGGGATAAAAGCCAAATTAATGAAAAGAGAAACTCTATTTTCCATTTGTCAACTAAGATAAAATAAATGTAGGCTGTTACCCTTGCTTTGTGCAATCATTATATTTTATTTTCCATTATCTCTATTCTGTTTATAATTTACAATTCTAAAAATAATTTACATTTTTTACATTGCACACTTGGTGAAAGAAATCCAAGTCATAATAATAATAAAAAAATCTGAGTTTGAGGGGTAAAGATTAACATTTTCAGTGGGATAGAAATCCCAAATACTGTCCCTCAAATTTGTTTTATTACACTATATGGCAGCTTCATGTACTCATATTTACAACAATTAAAAACTGAAGAAATGTTCAATATCACAAATGATCCTGGAAACAGAACTGGCGAAATGCTGTCATTGAGAGTGTGTGAAGATCAATTAAAGAACAAACATAAACACAAATTTACTTTTTTATAACTATGTAGCCATGTTTATAAAAGCCTGAAGTACATTTTGTCTAGCTTCATATCTGCTTTTATTAGTGTATTTATTAATGTATTTATTAGTGTTAATGTATCCCAGGGTTTCTAAAATTTATTATATGAACATATTGTCTTATGCAGCTGAGACAAACAGAAATCAAGGCAATTACAAGTTTGGGAATGTAATTGGCTTGTCATAATTCTTTCAGCAGAAGCCAAGGCTGACATAGCAGCAGGCTGTAGAGAACCAGAAAGCCTCATACGAATGAATGAGTTCTTGTCATGTAAATTATATCAATGGTGCAAGACCATTTGCTTGAAGAGATAAAGAAGCAAAGGCAGGTTTCTCAGAACAAACCATTGAACAACAGTTAGAGGAATCTACAGAAGTCATCCTAAGGTTGAGCCAAGTGATAGAACAAGAGTTAGAAAATCAAAGAAATACCATCAGGAAACAGGAGGGTTGTTTCAACAAGAGAAGGTGTCTCAAGGACACTTTTATGTAGCTTGAGTTCCTAGCATTGCCTAATTAGACCAGCTGATGTCTCCTCCTGTTCAAATGTGATGCTGATCTCCACTGCTTGGCCTTTTTAACTGGTAGCATGATTTAAGGTTTGGCACTTTCCCAAGAAAAGGCTATGACTCCTGTGCTATCAGAATCAGCAACTCCCTGAGTTGTATCTGATTCATCACACACACACAGCTGGTTGACAGCCTGAGGGTTCCTTAACTGGAAGCTGAAAGTCCCCTTCAGAATCAGAAGTGTCGGAGAGGGCGGAGTTGGCGTCCTGGCAGTTGGATGGGAGATCTTGATTCTCCAAGATCACCATTTATATCTCAGGTGCTGGTCGGTCCCCATGGACCTAAACCATCCCGTAGAGACGGTGATTGACAAGGGCAGGTCCTGTTGATCCCAGGGACATCACAAAGTCCCTGGTTGATCCAGGGAAAGCCTTTTTGCTGGCGGCAGAGAGGCAGCCTCTCAAGCTGCTGAAGCTGGGACAGCTCCGAACAGAAGAGACTGGAAGAAAGTGTGTCAGTTTGGTGAGATGAACTTTTACTTACTATTTCTTGGAGAAAACACCCTGAAAAAATGAAAGTGGACTAAAAGTGAAGAGGAAAGAGTTTAAGCGGAGGTATTAATTGTTAAAGTGAAAGTTTTGTCCTTTTTTCCGCTTTTTATTGGAATTTTGAACTTGGCAAAGCTGTTTTACTTTTTAAGCTGGACTGGTACTTTTTAATCTTTTTATTTCTGTTTGTATTTCCTTCTCCTTTTTAAACAATCCTTTTGAAAATTCTTTTTTGATTAAGACTCTTCTGCTTGATTTAAGATTTATTTCTCTCCCTTTAAAAAAAAGGGGGGGGGAGATTCTACTTTTTTTTCTTGTAGTTCCTGGTTGTAAATTGAGGAGGGGGAAGTGAAAGTGAAGGAAAGTGAGTAGCACTGCCACCCAGAGGCTTGGATACATTGTTTCTTTTTCCTTTCACTCGTTTGTGTTATGATCAAGGACTGTGAGTTGTGTATTGGAAAAGATAGAGATGAGCATGGCAGTTTGTTTATTCAGGTGCTCATTTCTGAACAGATAGTTGGAGTCTGGAGTTGAAGTTGAAAGAAAGAAGATTGAAGTGACCTTGAAAAACTCTGAGCTGATTTATTAAAGAGCCTTGGATATTAGGCGGAAGAGGCTTGTTTTATATTAGAATTGCTTTTTACCTTTTGCTTCCCTTTCTAACCCCCCCCACTAGTGGGGCTCTTTTTTTCTCTCTAATTGGATTTTAACTTTTCAAACCAGGAATTAGAATGTAAACCTTTTATTCTGGTTTTCTTTTTGACTATTAAGAGGAACATATAGAATATTTCTCTTTTTTCTTTTTTCCCTTTTTATTTTTTACATCTACCATTGCAAATAATTGGATTAAGGTATACAAGTGCCTGAAGAGTTTCTTTTTCCTTTTTTCCTTTAAAGTAGCAACTGTTTGCCTTTGTTGTTGTTTTTTCATTTTTTTTCCTTTCCCTCTTTTTTTCTTTTTTTTCTTTTCTCTCTCTCTTTCTTTACAGATAAGCATTACAAGATGAGTAGAAAGACAACAGCACCAGCTTCTTCAATACCAACCCCCTCACCATCTGGAGGACAATGATCTATATAGATAATATTACAACAGGAAAAAGAGAAAGAGAAAGAGAAAGAGAAGGAAGTGACATTGCAGATGATCATACAAGGAATTCAGAAAATTGACCAAAAAATCGAAAAGACAGATGAAAAAGTGGAAAAGATTCAACAGATGATGATGAAATATGAAGACAGATTCAAAAAAAAATTGAAGAAGAAGATATACAAAGAGATAAGAAAATTGGAGATATTGATATTTGTTTGAGCGATATCAAGAAGGGCAGGGGTGAATCATTAGGATGGGAAATAGACAAATCAGAATTTTACTTAAGATTTCAAAATATAGAAGAAGGGAAAGGTAAAAACCTTGCTGAAATAATGGCAGAAATATTGGCAGAAGCACTGGTAACAACTAAAGAAAAGATGATGGATGGAATGTGTGGTAATATAACCTATTGATCATTTTATCATTTTCTGTAAGGCCTTTGTATAACTAGCAGTAAGTCTAGGAAGATGTGGGCATTCTTGGTGGGGGTAGGAGTATCTTTGCTCAGAGTGCCTCATTCTGTTTTGATTCTGCCAGTTTAGAAGGAATAGGAAAATGGGTGAAAGTTCAAGGTACAAGATACACAGTTGTGCTTTCTCATGGGACTTTCCAAACTTTCCCATGAGACTTTCCGTGGCTGTATGATCTCATCCTAGCAAGGTAACATCTGGGACTTTCCAAGATTGTGTGTTCTCATGATGGTGAAGTAATCTCCTGTTGAGGTCATTGTTTTCTGAATATGCATACTGTATTTTTGCTTGTGTTTTTCTCAATAAATACTGCTACCTGAGTTCTCTCAGGGTTGGCATTTTCTCAGAGACAGTTCCCTGTGTCTCATTTCAATGTCAAACCACCATAAATGGTGACCCCGACGTGATAGCTTGAAGGCTATACGTTTCCGCATCCTATACTCATCGTCGCGGACGTCGACTGGGCCCTCATCTTCTTCGCTGGACGAAGATAGATTCTTTTCGTGAGTATGGGGAGATCTCTCGAAGGCTCAGAAAGAGCACATCAGGGAATTGAGAGGGATCATTGGGAATAGTTTTGGGTTTGGAATTGGCAGTAGGGGTTGTGCTGTAGGAAAGAAAGAAATTGAGGACTTACTACAGTATGTTTGGAAAGTCCCAGATGTTACCTTGCTAGGATGAGATCATACAGCCACGGAAAGTCTCATGGGAAAGTTTGGAAAGTCCCATGAGAAAGCACAACTGTGTATCTTGTACCTTGAACTTTCACCCATTTTCCTATTCCTTCTAAACTGGCAGAATCAAAACAGAATGAGGCACTCTGAGCAAAGATACTCCTACCCCACCAAGAATGCCCACATCTTCCTAGACTTACTGCTAGTTATACAAAGGCCTTACAGAAAATGATAAAATGATCAATAGGTTATATTACCACAGAATGGATGAAGTGTTTTTTGTGTACACAAGATACGCAATGAGGAATAGAGTACCAAGAGAAGTTCACATCAGATTTACTAAGAAGAGTATTAAGACACAGATACTCCAGGCGGAGAGAGAGAAAACACTAAAATATAAAAATAAAGAAATTGTGGTGCTGAAACTGATACCAAGAAGAGTAAGAGAGATGAGAAGAGAATATTTATTCTTGACTAAAAAGCTACTTAAAAGAGGAGTAAACTACAGATGGTTGATGCCAGAAGGCCTTTTGTTCACCTGGCAGGAACAAAGACACAGAATTGACACAGCTGGAAAATCTGAGCTATTCTACTTAGAATACGTTAGAGAAAAGGAGGAAGAAGAAAGAAAGAGTCACTAATTGAATTCCAAGAGGAGTCTATAGCAGTAATTGAAAAAGAAAATGAAGAAGGTGCAGTAGGCAGTGAACCCAGAGCACAATGAGAATGGATGAAAGAAAATTGATTACAATTAACATAAATGGACTTAATTCATCTATTAAAAGAAGGAAAGTATTTCACAAATTAGATAAATTAAAATTTGATATAATCTGCTTACAAGAGGTACATATTAAAAAGCAACATGAATATATACTAAAACAAGAAAAATCAGGGAAATTATTCACATTGCTGGCACAATTAAAAAAAAGAGGTGTGGCATTATATATTAAAGAAACAATTTTGGCACAACAAATTTATACAGATGATGATGGAAGGATTTTGATGGTGGAGATAATAGATAACAGTGTTAAAACACTTTTAATTGCAATTTATGCCCCGAATGATAAACAAGAAGAATTTTGTAGGAAATTACATACAAAAATAACTGATTTGGACAATGTTAATTTCTGCATGATGGGTGATCTTAATGGAATAATTAATAACTGGTTGGACTATAAAACACAGAAAACAACAAAGAAAGTTAGAAAGATACTACCAAAATCCTTCCTCCGAATAACAGAAGAATTTAATTTAAAAGATGCATGGAGAGAAAGAAAAGTAAGCAATATACTTTTTACTCAAATAGACACACATCCTGGTCTAGAATAGATATGATATTGATGTTAGCAGAATTATTGACTAATGTACGACAGATTGAAATAGAAACAAGCACATGGGCAGATTATAATCCAGTATCAGTTGTTTGGAAAGGATATAAGAAGAGATCCAGATGGACACTAAATAATATTATTCTGAAAGAAAAAGACTTTAAACAGAAAATGGAGAAAGAACTTGTTTTCTTCTTCAAAGAAAATAGAAAAGAGGATACTTCTTTACAGAATCTCTGGGACACGATGAAGGCCTACACAAGAGGCTTGATAATAGATTATACTAGGAGAAGCAACATAAAACAGAAAAAGACCTTTAAGACATTAGAGCAGTGATCCCCAACCTTTTTTATGCTGCGGCCCGGTACCGGCATCAGCTGGGCGCCGCGACCAGTACCGGCATCAACTGGGCGCCGCCATCTTTTTGACGAAAAAGTGCTTCCGGTGACCTCACCGGAAGCACTTTTTCATCAAAAAGATGGCGGCGCCATACCTCGGTGAGCTTTTTGGGTAGAAATGGCTTTCTACCCGGAAAAGCTCACCGAGCTAGGCGCCGCCATCTTTTTGATGAAAAAGTGCTTCCGGTGAGCTTTCTACCTGGAAAAGCTCACCGGAAGCACTTTTTATCAAAAAGATGGCGGCGCCCAGCAACCAGCGGCCCGGTAAGACTTGTTCCGCGGACCGGTACTGGTCCGCGGACCGGCGGTTGGGGACCCCTGCATTAGAGGATGACTATAAAAAACTGGAAAAAGACTTACAAAAGTCCCCACAAAAAAAAAGACATTAAAAATAAAATGGATATAATTAAACATAAAATGGGACTAATGGAAAAAGAGGTATTAGCACAAAAAATTAAAAGTGTGAAACAGAATTACTTTGAAGATGCAAATAAACCAGGCAGATGGCTAGCTTATAAACTGAGAAAGGAAACAGAAGCAAGAAGAATTAGCCAATTGATAAATAAAGAAAGACAGATTTGTTATGGAAATGAGGAGAAGAAGAAAAATTGTACAAGATTACTATGGAAAACTATACTTTCAAGAGAATATTCAAGAAGAAAAAATCAAGCAATATCTTCAGAAAGCAAATTTACCTCAGATACCCAAAAATATTGAAACAATGTTAGAAGGAAATATAACAATGATGGAACTAACAGAAGCCTTAAAAAAACAGAATGCTGAGAAAGCTCCAGGTCCAGATGGGTTGCCAGAGGAATTCTATAAGACTTTTCAGGAAATATTGAATCTTCATCTTCTAGAAGTTATGAATGAAGTTATGTTAAAGAAAAGAATACCAAAAACATGGTCAGAAGCGTACATTACACTTATACCAAAGGAAGGTACAGACCTGCAGCAAGTTAAAAATTATAGACCTATATCTTTATTGAACTCAGACTATAAAATCTTTGCTTCAATTTTGGCAGAAAGACTAAAAAGATACTTAAATAATTTTATTAATATTGATCAAAATGGATTTCTGCCAAAGAGACAAATCAAAGACAATGTGAGAATCATTTTGGATACTCTGGAATATTATGAAGCACACCCTGAGAAGCAAATGGCCTTGATGTTTTTAGATGCTCAAAAAGCCTTTGACAATGTGAGTTGGCGATTTATTTTACTGCAACTGATACAAATGGGCTTTGGTAAGAAATTTATCCAAGCCATTGAAACAATATATCATGAACAAATTGCAAAGGTGATGGTGAATGGAGAATTAACAGAATCCATAGATATAAGAAAAGGGACAAGGCAAGGCTGTCCATTGTCTCCTCTGCTGTTTGTATTAACATTGGAAGTGTTGAACAGGAATATCAGAGAAGACCAAGAAATAAAAGGAATGAAAATTAAAAAGGAGGAGTATAAATTGCAAGCTTTTGCAGATGACCTGGTATTTATATTAGAAGACCCAATGGAAACAACACCCAAATTAATAGAAAAAATAGAAGAATATGGAAAAGTAGCAGGTCTGAGAATAAATAAAGACAAAACAAAGATATTAACAAAGAATATGTTAACAAGACAAAAGAAAGAGTTGGAAGAAACTTTAAAAATACAGGTCACAAACAAGGTTAAATACTTAGGGATTTATATTACACCAAGATGCAGTACCCTGAAGGAAGATAACTATGTTAAACTCAAACAGCAGATTGCAACAGACTTGATGAAATGGGAAAAATTGCAACTATCATTGATTGGGAGAATATCCACAATTAAGATGAATATATTGCCTAGAGTTTTATATTTATTCCAGACAATTCCTATTTGATTAGGGAAAGAGTTTTTATGAAGATTTAAATAGAATTGTGTTGAAATATATTTGGCAGGGTAAAAAAGCAAGAATAAAATTAAAGCTGTTACAAGATGCAAGAATAAGAGGAGGGTTTGCCTTGCCCAATTGGAAGCTGTATTACCAGGCGACAAGTTTGATGAGGGTAAAGGAATGGATAACACTAAGGAACGGTAGATTATTGACTTTAGAAGGCCACGACTTTCTCTGGTATAAGGGAACTAAAACACAGGGGTATTTTAGAAGACATTATATTCGTGAGGCATTGTTTTTGAGCTGGGAGAAGATTAAAAGACAATATTACTTAAAAATTCCAACATGGATATCAACTATTGAAGCTTTTTCTTATGCAATAATATATAAAAAGGAACAAACAGTTAGATATGGGGAGTTATTGAATGAAAAAGGTGAACTTAAATCTATGCAAACGTTGCAAGAACAAGGTGTAAAATTGAATTGGTTTTCTTATTTGCAAATACAATCTAGGTTTGATAAAGACTCCAAGGAAGAAGGTATTTATGATAAGTTGACTGACTTCGATAAATTTTTGATGGGCACTGATGAAAAGGTAATTAAAAAACTTTATGGACATCTATTAGAATTTAAATTGGAGGAGGAACAAGTTAAAGAAACGATGATTGCTTGGGGGAAAATTTTTGGATATGGGATTGATTTGGATAAAAGGCAAAAATTGTGGTCTCAAAATTATAAAATGACAATGTCAACTGCATATAAAGAAAATTTGTATAAGATGTTTTACAGGTGGCACCTACCCACAATGAGACTTGCGAGAATGTTTAAGAATAAATCAGATAAATTCTGGAAATGTCATCAGATACCTGGTTCATATTACCATATGTGGTGGACATGTTCAGATGCAAAGAAATATTGGACTAAAATCCACACATGGTTGGAAAAAATGATAAAACAGCATATAGACTTTAAACCAGAGATATCTTTTTATTGGGAGTCATACTAGACATATACAATAAAGAACTGAAATATTTGATTGTAAATGTCTTAACAGCAGCTAGTATTGTATTTGCGAAGAACTGGAAAAATGACAAAATACCTATGCAGGAGGAAATTATCAAAAAAATTATGGACTGTGCTGAAATGAGTAAATTGACATTTGAAATTAAAGAACAAGAAGGTAAGCAATTTTATAAGATATGGGATTTGTTTTATCAATGGTTGGATAAAAAGACATGGTAATATAATACACTAGATAATTTTGTGATAGAAATCTAATAGATTGCTATAAAACATGATACAGATATATATAAACCACTGGTTGAAAGTATAACATAAATTTTAAGATAAAATGTGGAACATCTCGTATAAAACGATGGAATATAGTTTAATCATGGATGATTAATAACTGATAAATATATAAACATATGTTAGTTTGACAATGTGAATATAAATTGTGAGTAAATGACTACAAAAGTATAGCACAAAAGATATGTAACCAACTGACACACTGTATGTATGTAAAATGGAAGAGGATTTTATGTCTTTATGTTTTTGTATGTGTATGTTTGCGTTTAAAAATAAAAAACTTTATCTAAAGAATCAGAAGTGTCCATAATGCACATTAAGGAATGAGAAATCTATATGTCAAAATATACTCTAATAACTGAATGTTGTTATTTTAAACAGAGGCTGGTGTTGTGCAATCATTTCAGTCTAAGAATGTTATTGCTGAATGGACCACAGGATATGCAATAACACTATGTACTCAATAATAGATTTTAATTTCAAAAAAGATAAATATGTACCTTGCGATTCTAAGGTTTTCCCCTAAGTACTAGGATGCTTAGAAAAAGGCACATCAAGTTCAGGCCAGATAAGACAGGTAATCAAAAGGACCAGAGCAGGTCTTTTGGACAAGTGAAGGAATATGTTAGCTATCCAGAAAGTGAGTCAAGTGGAAACATCAGGGAAAGAGAATGTTACTATGAACATTAAAGCTGTGAAATATGCAATATGATTGCAAAAAGTTATTTGAAGGCACTAGGAATTTAAAGAATTGGGTCTTGCCTATGAATGAGAACTAGTTTGGTTTAGTGCAAGAGTGTCAAACTCAATTTCATTGAGGACTGAACCAGGGCTGTCATGGGGGGGCTGGACAGGCATGGACGACTGAGCAGCCATGGCTAGTTTGACACCACTCCCCAAACTGATGGCATGTTTCCTCTTTGCATTGGCTAGACCAGGCAAAAGCCATACCGGCTTGATCTTTCCTCTTTTGCATTGGGTAGATCGAGCTGAAGCCAGGCTGGCCTGATCTATTCTCTTCACACTGGATAGACTAGGCTGAAGCTATGTTGACCTGAACTTTTCTTGCATTGGGTAGACCAGGACAAACCTGCAGGCCAGATCTGACCAGATTGCGGGCCGGATTCTGGTTCACAGGCCTTGAGTTTGACACCCCTGGTTTAGTGGTTAAGGTTTTCTGATTAGAAACTATGTGACTATGAGTTCTAGTCCCACCTTAGGAATCAAAGCCAACTGGGTGACTTTTAACCAATCACTTTCTCTGAACCCAAACCACTGAACAGGGTTGTTATGAGGAAAATAGGAGGAGGAAAGAGTATTAGGTGTCCTTGCTGCCTTGAGTTACTAATGAAGGCTGTATAAAATAAACAAACAAACAAACAAGCAAACAAACAAACAAATAAATAAATAAATAAAGTTTATTATGATATTATCAAATAATGTAAATATATCACATATAGAGTTGCATGGTGGCCTAGAGGTGGTGCTCTTGCCTCACAGTCAGGAGGCTGTGAGTTTGATCCTAGGTAGCAGCACATATTTCTGTTTCTGCATAGGCTATCAGGAAAGGCATCCAGCCAGTAAACTCTCAGCTCCATTCAGTTGCCCTGACACCACCCTGCTGCAAGGGATTACAGGGTCGTTAAAAGAAAAAGAATGTAAATACATCACTTATAATGATCCATTGAAGACCAGTTCTACCAGCAGGACATTGATTCCAACTCTTACTGTCAGGAACATGATGTTCTTCCAAACAATTCAGTCAGGACTCTTTTGTATCATAAGGTAATCATGAGGTGATATGAAAATAAAATAGCAATTTTCTTTACAAATATGACAGGATAATTTTATCAATATAAGTAAAGGGCTGTCAGCACTATTATTATTCTAATCAAGGAACAATGATTCAATATTATCACAATGCTGGGGAAAGCAAGATCAGCAAAACTTTAGCACCTGGGGCTTTAATCTTTCTGACTTTTAACAATGATAAAAAGGATTATTGTCAGCAGATTATCATAGTGTATTATTCTCCCTTCCTCCATACAACTGCATTGTAAAAAAGAATAACCTTACTTTTGAATGGATTCTTCCTTTTGCAAATTAGCTTTATGTAGAAAGCTAGACAATGACAAAAGAACACCTAGTAAGTCTGCACATTGAACCCTGCATATCACAATTGATGTGCACCTTTGACATAGCCCTTTATATCCAACCCACTTTTGCTCCATGTTATTCTCATGAACTGCATTTCCATGACTACTGTTACTGATGGAAAAGAAGGAAGTCTGGAGGCAAGAGATGTGGTCAGCAGTCAGTATCTCTAAAGACCAAGCAAAGGATGGTAGCAAAGCATAGGATAAATATATCATAAATGTGTTCTCAATGTGGAGTCACAGCAGAAGAGAAGAGTTGTACAGCTATTGGATGTTTTTCCTGTTTAGCTCACATCATTTCCAGGTTCAGGTAATTTATTTTATTTATTTATTTGATTTGACAATCACTTACAAGATAATAGGTATAAGTGTAAACATGAGTAAGAATACAGGAAATAGGTATGAATAAATGGGGACAAAAGGACAGGGATAGTAGGCACGATTGTGCACTTATGCATGCCCCTTACAGATCTCTTAGGAATGGGGTGAGGTCAATGGTGGATCTGATTACTGAAACCAATAGCTCTGTCTTCCTAAAAAAAAAAAAAAAAATAGAGAGGGTTATCTTTTTATATAACTATTAAGGATGGTGCACAATTGACCATGAGGACAATTTCTGTATTTAATCTGTGAAACATTTTCCCTGGCCCTATAGCTGGGATATTTCCGAAGGCCTGGAAATCACAAAGGTGTTTTTTTTTTCCCAAAAGGAAACTGGACTTTCTTGTTTTTGCCTGAAGATATTTAGCTTCTCATCCAAGAAGCTTCTTCAGTTTCTTCTTCAGAACTAAAGAAGCTTCTTGGATGAAGGGTGAAACATCTTCAAAAAAATCCAGTTGCATTTTGAAAAAGCACCTCTGGAACAACCAGGACTTAGATGACTGAGAATCTGAATAGAATAGAATAGAATAGAATAGAATAGAATAGAATTTGTTATTGGCCAAGTCTGATTGGACACACAATGAATTTATCTTGATGAAAATGCTCTCAGTGTACATAAAAGAAAAGATACATTTGTCAAGAGTCACAAATCATAAGGTAAAACACAATAATAGCCATAGGGAACAATAAGCAGTCAAATCATACTAGGAAACAGTCAATATAAATCATAAGCAACAAAGTTACAGTCATACAGTCACAAGTGAGAGGGGATGGGTGATCAGGAGTGATGAGAAGATTAATAGTAGTAGTAATGCAGACTTAGTAAATAGTTGGACAGTGTTGTGGGAATTATTTGTTTAGCAGAGTGATGGCATTCGGGAAAAACGGTTCTTGTGTCTTGTTCTGTGTGCAATGCTATATAGCATCTTTCTGAGGGTAGGAGTTGAAACAGTTTATGTTTGGGATGTGAGGGGTCTGTAAATATTTTCACAGCCCTCTTTTTGACTCGTGTAGTATACAGATCCTGGATTGAAGGCAGGTTGGTAGTAATTATTTTTTCTACAGTCCTAATTATCCTCTGAAGTCTGGGTCTGTCCTGTTGGGTTGCAGAACCAAACCAGACAATTATAGAGGTGCAGATGATAGACTCAATAATTCTTCTGTAGAACTGTTATCAGCAGCTCCTTGGGCAATTTGAGCTTTCTGAGTTGGAAAGGCTTGGAAAGGAATATCAGTTCATTCTATAAAAAGGAACTTCAGCAAAACAATATAAGTAAGGATGCTTCTTTGGATAAATACAAACATCTTTCTCCCTTATTCTTTAGTGTCTTACTTCATTTTTTTTACTACTGTATTATTTGAAAGCAGCATTTCATATGTTTTAAAATTAATGAGAAGTATTTGCTATATATTTTTTAAAATAAGAACATACTGTTGATTTAAAAAATAACACCTATATTGAATTACCTTAGCTGGAAGTCCAACAGCCACTAGAGAATTAATGAATTCTTTGCTAGAAGTCAGAACGATGTCCTACTGATACCATCTGGATGTTGGCTGGAATCAACTTTTCTCCTGCTGCTGGATGTGAGAAGTTCAGCTGCTGATTAGCTTTCTACACAGGAGCTTTTAAAAATGGTGATTAATCAGTAGGATATGTCAACTACTTGTTTTTAATTTCATCATTTGGTTGTATAAACGACTAAGAATATGAAGAGAGTGATTTAGGTAACAAGTACTTGCTTTCTAAAAAAAACCCCACCTATTAAATAATGGAACGGGGAGAGGTCATTTGATAAACAATGGCCATAACAATCCCTTTCTTGATTTTCATAAATTGCCATCCTACATAATTTTGTCAATTTAAACCCACAGGTATAAGGTCATTTCAATCTTTGGTTTCCTAAGTAACCACCTCATTAAGTGATGAAGCATCACTGCCTTCTTTCTTAGCACCTATTATTTGTTCATAAACTACTCTACATAATTGATTAAATTCTTTATATTTTCCCCCAAAAAATATTTTCTTCTTTTTTCCTCACCCCTTACTGACTTTAACGTTGACTGGAACATTTATCAAATACAAAGGGAAAAAAGGTCATGATTATTTAAACAGAAATTTGAGAGGGAATAGAAGTTTCATGAAATAGAGTCAGCAGCAAATTATTCAATTGTATTAACTCAAAAGGATTTTACAAAGCAAATATATGAGAATATGACAAGAAACTTTGGATTGGATTGTCCTTTAAATGGCTTTTTGCTTAAGCTGAAAATGAAAGTGTGAGTATGTTCATGTGTCACAAAAATCAACTGTAGAATGGCAGTTTTATATCATTGTCTAATGTTGCTGTTACTGAACTATCCAATACTGTGTACATAGATTGGCAGAAGGTCTCCCAGAAGAATATATCTTGTACCTTCTGGAGATACCAGTGAGTGAGTGTATTTGAATGAAAAATGTGACTTCTACAACTGAATGATTGTCCTTCTCCAATAGTAAGTTTTAATCCTTCAGTCATGTACAATTATTGGTGACTTTATAGACAAATGCTCTCCATGCTACCCTGTCAAGCAAGCTTCTTTCGGTTGTTGGATGTTCTACTTAATTTCAGCTTTGATGATATTAAACCAGTGTGTTCTTTGTTTGCCCCTTCTTCTTGATCTACTAACCATTCCTAGTGCTTCTCAAATGAATTTGCATGGATGACATGTCCAAGGTAAATCAGACATGGTCGTGTGATTTTGGCTTTTAGCAATGTTTCTGGTTTTATATAATTCACCACCTCTCTCACACACACACACCTTCTACAATGAATATTCAGAATATGTGTACAGGTATGAATATTCAGAATATGTGTACAGGTAGTTTTTGACTTACAACAGTTTACTTAGTGACTGTTCAAAGTTTCAATGACACTGGAAAAAGTGATTTATGACCATTTTTCATACTTATGAGCGTTGCAGCATCCTCATGGTCATGTGATTTACATTCAGAGGCTTAACAGCTGGCTCACATTTATGATGGTTGCAGTGTCCTGGTGTCATGTGATCACCTTTTCACAAACAAAGTCAATGGGGAAACCAGACTCACTTAACAACTGTGTTACTAATTTAACAATTGCATTGATTCACTTAACCAATGTGGCAAGAAAAGTTGTAAAACAGGGCAAAACTCTCTTAACAAAATTATCACTTAGCAACATAAATTTTGGACTCTATTGTGGTCATAAATTGAGGACTACCTGTAATTCCATTTGAAATCTCAGATATGAGTCCTGATGGGTGCATTGGAGCTGGAAACTTGTTAGAGTTTATTTGTGTCTCTGCACGTGTGTGACTGTACATATGCCAGAGCTGGTTCTTTCTATTCTCTTTTTCCATCCAAGTGTCTAATCAATGGATTGTCATTGATTTTTCCAGACTATACACTGTGAAATCCCAGTAGCTACACAGGGTGGTTGGCTTAGGATCATTAACTCAATGGAATCAATTTCAGTTTTAAATTACTTACCTTCTGTTAACTCCACTGAATCCATCAGGACCATTTATGAGATCTTATTTTCTGCTCACACAATTGGAGTGAAATTACTGGAAGACCATATCTTTCATATCCAAACTTGTGAATTGTTTGAAACTTCTGACTGGCTGCTGTTTGTCAGAGTAGAAGACCTCCATTTGATCAAAATCCACCCTGAAAGATTGGCTTTCTTAAAACAAAAATTCCTAAAAGAAATAAATAAGCAAATAATCAGCAATGTTTTTTCCTTCTGAATTAACACAAGGAATTAAACTCAGCATGCAAGAGAATTAGATAGAACCATACATAAAAATTGGAAACAGGTGTAACAGTTCAGGCATTAGTCTAGAAAATGGGAAGCTGTTGAGTCTTAGATCCACCTTATACATGAAGACAATTGGCTGATGTTGGAATTCCCAGTTCTTTGTATCTTCCTACAAATATGTTTTAGAAAGCACAGCTATTGTTACATACTTTGTTCCTATAATAATGTCACTCCCCTAAACTTTCTATAAGAAAAGCTAGTTTTTCCCAAGAGTTCATTCTCTATCCATAAAAGCAAGACAGAATGTCCTTTAGTTTGGTCTTATATGAAACTGAAATAGATTTGTCCAACACCCAATGTCTCATGATTGCGGGCCAAAAGCCTGATTTTATCAAGAGTTCTTTCTAAATTTTGGCTAGCCCAAGATGGTTCTACAAAAGTTGAGTCAATGACTGCAACAAAGACTAAGCAACCAACAAGTAGACTGGTTCCTTGGAACCTGGCCATGTAAGGAGAAGATAGGAGATCACACATGTATTCGAGATGTCTGCTCCTTTTGAAGAGACCACCCAGTACAGCAATTTTCTGTAGGCTTGCACGCTGAGAGACAACAAAGTTAGTCATCTTGTTTGTAAGCAATCTAGAGACACCATTTCCTAATCAATTTCAGAAATTGTTCATTAAGAACTTCTACACTATTAGACAACTTCAGAAAGACAAATTTGAAAATGCCAAGTGAGTCTGTATTCAATCCTGAATGAATAAAATAAATTTTTAATGATAAGCTTAAGAATTTTTTAAAAAATACAAAATAAACAGCAAAAACCAAAATGACATTTGACAATATGGCAATATTATGACAATAAAAATACTGAAGGAGTGTTTTAAAGAAGTGAATCAGAAAATACTAGCCACAATGTCAACAATATCACTTATTGAAATGTCATATTTTATCTGCCAAGATTGGATGACAGCAAAAATGGATTTACAACTGATGGTCAAGAGAAAGTTTCAGAGAAGGATGTTTTACTAAATCTTCAAAAGAGAATAAATAAATAAAAGCTAAGGTTTTAAAATTTAAAGGGGAAACATGAACATTAAAGCAAGAGTGTGACCTTTATTCCTTTTTTTAATTTTTGTTATCCTACAACCATATTTGAGTAAACCACAAATTAAGAGTATCGGAAGCAAAAGGAAGAAATATAAAGTAGGTTGAATCAAGATAAGTTCTTATTTCTGGCAACTCTTTATGGACTTTCTGATGATACCAAGGCCAAAAAGATGATATTTTATGTATTTGTTTATAGATAGCAAATGGGCTATGGGATGAAGAGATTAATGTATAACTTTAGAGAATGTGAAGAATTTCTAAATTTGTGTATACAGGCAGTCCTTGAGTTATGATTATAATTGAACCTAAAATTTCTGTTGCTAAGTGAGATATTTGTTAAATGAATTTTGCCCCATTTTATGACCTTTCTTGCCATAGTTGTTAAGTGAATCACTGCAGTTGTTCAATTAGTAACATGGTTGTTAAGTGAATCTGGCTTCCCCATTGACTTTGCTTGTCAAAAGGTCACAAAAGATCACATGACCCTGGGAAGTGTCATAAATAAGAGTCAGTTGCCAAGCATCTGAATTTTGATAAGATGACCATGCTACAATAGTCATAAGTGTGAAAAATAGTCATGTCACTTTTTTCAGTGCTGCTGTAACTTTGAACAGTCATTAAACAAACTGTTGTAACTCAAAGAATACCTGTATTTGTGATGAATGTTAAAAATCAGTTCTTTATTTTTTCCCCTCTTTATTATATTCTTACATTTCTCTTCTGGTTTCCTGTTTCTTTTTCCTTGTACATATTTATTTATTTGTTTGTTTGTTTGTTTATATAGATTTTATTATTACAATAAATTCTTAAATAAATCACATAAATATTATTATAATACCATACCATACCATAAATATCATGTGTGGAGTGGTTTCCTGCACCATCTAGGAAAACTGCACAGGGGTTTAAATGTTCCCTTCAGACTCTATGATTTCTTATAACAAAACCTTTTAATCTGAATTGGGAAAAATAATTTTCCTAATGTTTTGTACCAATATAAAATCAACACTGTAAAACTCACACTCCTTTGCTATGGAATTATTATCTTATTTTATTATTGACACAAACTGTTCAGTTAAAGTATTCTGAATGAAATTATAATGCAAACTTCATTAAAATACCTTCCTGTGCAATGAAATGAAAACAACAAAGTCTTACTTGCTTTGTTTCCAATGGTGTAATTGTTTAGTTTAGTGCATGTGATACTGATCAGACCGTCTTTACTGGGCTGATGCCACATATGATAGCTCTTCTCCTTATTTTTGTTACCCTTTCCAGCTCTCTTACATTTTCTCTTCTTGAATGAACAGGGGATAGCTAATAAACCTTTCCCAACATGCTCTGCAATTTACCTGGATAATGTAGTTCCTATGACAACAGGTATTGTGAACCTGCAGAATTTGCTAAGATGGTATACAAATACAATGGATTCTTTTTTTAAAAAAACGTATTTTTTCTAACCACAAAACTTTCCCATCCTTCATTGATGTCTGTCTGGTTAATATCCCCTTCATCCCAGGGCTTTGTGGAAACTACTTAAGTGCCTTGAAAGGGGTGAGATTTCAGGACAATGAACAACAACTATAAACATGTTTCTTTGAGATACGCTATAATGAAACTAATGAAACAAAAGAGAATGGGTAATGATTCTTGAAAGTATCATCGATAAAGAGCTGTAAGTAATTAGCAATCTGCCATTCTAATAGTTTACCTATTCCAGTTCAAGTTTTTCTTTCTTGTATTTGCCTTTTTAATTATTGTTACAGATCTGAGGCCTTCACCTCACAGAGACCATCAAAATGTTATTGCAGCTAATGACATTGACATAGATTGTTTCTGTCAGATGGAAAAAGGTAGGATGCATAAACTGTGAAATGCACAGAGTCTTGCTCCCTCTGGAGGGCACTAACAAATGAAGAAGAAAATTGGAAACATAAAGGTGTGGAGGAAAAGAAAGATCCCTGTTGTTTATCATCACACACTGCAGATATGCAAGTTGGACCAAATACTGGGGAAAAAAACAATATATAGTATAACTTCATAATATAGTTTATATTGCTGATAGGAAAAATTCTGCAGAGTACAAATGTTCTTCAACTTATGACCACAATTGAGCCCAAAATTTCTGTTGCTAAGTAAAGCATTTGTTTGGTGAGTTTGCCCCATTTTACAATCTTTCTTGCCACAGTTGTTAAGTGAATCATAGTAGTTGCAAATTAGACAAACTGTTGTTAAATGAATCTGTCTTCCCAATTGACTTTGCTTGTCAGAAAGTCACAAAAGGGGATCACAGGGCCCTGGGACACTGCAACTGTTATAATATGAGTCAATTGCCAAGTGTCTGAATTTTGATCATGTGACCATGGGGATGCTGCATTGATCATGGTTCAAGGTTGACTCAGCCTTACATCCTTCTGAGGTGGGTAAAATGAGGACCCAGATTGTTGGGGGCAATATGCTGACTCTGTAAAACTGCTTAGAGAGGATTGTAAAAGCACTGTGAAGCAATATATAAGTCTAAATGCTATTAGTATCATAAGTGTGAAAACTCTTGTAAGTTGATGACTACCTGCATTTGATGATTCAACAGATTTTAGGCAAAACAGAAGGGATGTGAATAGTATTTGGTTCGGTTTGTTCATTTTCCAAGTGACATCCTCAAACAAACAAACAAGCAGCAACAACAACAACAATAATATGATTACCAAACTCTGTAATTTGGAATGTCAGTGACTTCTCAGCACTGTTGGTAAAAAAAGCTGGGGTGATATATCCCACTCAGTTTCTCTACCGTAGAAAATGTTCAATATGGCTTCAAAAAGAATCTCAGAAGAGCCATAGATCTTTTTTTATATCTATAAAACAAACAAATTCAGCTACTAAATCCACTTCTTTCATTTTCCAATGACCATGAAGAGCATGAATTGGCTTTATCCTACTTTGAGACACTATGTGGACTTGATCTTCTAGATCTTTCTAGTCTTGTGTAGTACTGACATACCTCAACAAACCAATCTTCAAATTGCATCACCTTCTTCCAAAATTATTCTTTTTTGCATGTTTTACTTCTATGCTTTGAACTTACTAATTCTTTTGTGAGACCACTGTGTTAAACTCTTAATTTTCATTCTCATCGAAACATCACAAAAAGCCTCCAATTATACCTCTTCATATTCAGTCTTAACTTCCTTTCCCCTTTCCTGTTTCTGAAGTGATTATTTGTTCATTTGTCAAATTTATATAAGCAACCATGTCATAAAACAAGTGACCCTGGGTAGTGTACAGCAAGCTCATTGACCTTCATCAATGAGTTGTTATTGTTGTTGCTGCAATGATGTGAACAAGAATACTTTGAATGGAACATGCATTGACTTAGTGATTCCCTTATTCCTTTGTATGAAACAATTCTGTAAATAAGAAAATACAATAATTGGCTGACATTCCATTGGTAAATGAACTGTAATTGAAGACTGATTCAATATCTTGGAAAATATGATATGTAAAATCCAAGCTTACATCTATTTAGGCCAGGGGCTCCCAACCTGGGGTGCTCGCACCCCCTGGGGGTGTGAGATGATATTCCAGGGGGTGCGAGAAAAGTCCAGGTAAATAATAGGATATTGGCTATATGTTGGCACTTTTATTTATTATGCAATGGATTAACTTTGTTTTCATTTTAGAGTTAAGTATCGTTATTTAGTGGCCGTCACATACATAGCTGAAAAGATTCAATCCTACCATATATTTAATGCGTTCAGTAGTTCTAAAGTCTAAATTTCAGGGGGTGTGAGGTTCGAGTGAAATTTCTTTAGGGGTGCGGGGCGAAAAAAAGGTTGGGAACCACTGATTTAGGCACTCATCTGATGATAAATAGAGCTACCATTTTGTTAGGGATAGTCTTTCAATAATAAGAAAGAATAAGAATAATCAAATCAAATCATAAACCAGATAAATAGGTGGGGCACAGTTATTAAAAGAAGTATAAAATATATAAATCAGAAGGTACAAAATACATATAAATGATATACATGTATTTCACTCATATACAATATTAAAAGTGAGAATCTATCAAGGATGTAAAGGAATGATATATATATATATATATATATATATATATATATATGCACAAAACATGAGTCTATGGAAGACTATATTAAGTTACAAACATCCTAATATGACAAAGTTTAAGTTGAATCTACTTTCAGTTGAATACATTGAATTTAGTTTATAATGTTGAGCTCCTAGCATAAGCTAGAAGTTATTACCCATTGAATATTGTTTGTTGCAGCCAGGTTAGCATCCAAAAGCAACATGAGGATGTAAAAACTGTCCTGTGTACCCTGGGCATTTATGTAGTAGTCATAAGATGAGAGTAATACAAATATCCTTGTACTAGAAGCATAGGAGAAGAATATATCCTGCTATTTCTGTGTGTCCAAAGTCACAAGTTCATGAATTTCATTCTAACAGGAAATATCTGGGAGCAAAAAATAATGTATTAAGTAAGATACTATGATTTTGCTACATGCATTTATTAATGTATATTCTGCCTAATATTAAAATTGTATTTCAGTATCTACTTTTGAAATACTTTGGAAAGTACATTCAGAGTCTTTGACCCTAAACAGAAGGGGGGGAGGAATGTTTGACCATATGACTGTAATGTAAATATATTGTTAAACATTCTTCCTACATGAATCATTGCAGTTCCTTAGTTATAAATAGAAACTGAATTTGTGCAGGAAGCAAATTTATGTTACATAATCTTGTATCGAGAAGCTGTAAAAATTTGTCAAGAATTCAAGCTCCAAGTAATAGTTTTATTATATTGATGCCTAAGGGACTTAGTAAATATCATGCAAACTTGTTCTTTTACAAAGCCTTTCTTTTTCATTTGATTTTATTTCTCAGAAAGAAATGTGCAAGCTTCTACTATGAAAGATGCAGTGAAGAAAATATAAAAGTTGGCTTTTTATTGATATTAGATTACAGTTTAGGAGATAGACTTGCACCTCTCCAAAATGCTTCATGTCAGGCAACCAGAACCATGTATGCAGAGTTACTTCTAAACTGCCAATGTTCCACTTGTAAGCTGGCAGGAAAAGCCCATGAATTCTTCTCTGACTTCCAAACACCCACATTATGGCATTTTATAATTTTTAATGGATTTTCTGCCTAGTCCATTTATTAAAATTGCTACTCATTTTGTCTTAGCTCAACTTACTTTACAGGGTAGTTGCTATGGGGGAAAATAGGAAGAAGGTGTTATGTGCCTGTTGCCTTGAGCTCCTGAATGAAAACTGGGATATGAATGAACGAATCAGTTAATCAATCCATCAAGACAGCTCTTGTAAATGGTGACTTGCTTGTTTGTTTTTCCCTCTTTCATGGATAAGGGCAATCCATGAGAAAGTGAGGCAACAACTGGAATCACTGCTAGTTTTCAGTATTCTTCCCAATTCAAAAGCTGTTCACCTCACTCCAATAATGTCAGTAGGATTTTGCCTATCTACAGGTGGCCTCAACTTTCTATGAATAACTTTCTGCTGAGTCAATCTGAGGTTCAAACCCAGAATAGGACATTTAATATATGCCAGTACTTCTTTCTTTGTGCTGTGTACAAAAGAATGTTTCAATATTTTATTTTATTTTTGTCTTAATTGTATTATTAGTACACCGATATGTTTTTCTTATTTTTTCAATTCAGTTTTGAATTAACTAAGATTGGAATGACATTTCTTTCAGCACTTTAAACAGTGAGATTTGTGTGGTCACTTGAGATATTCCCCATGGGAGTGTAAAATGGAAAGTCTGACAAAGCTAACAGAGCAAACTGGATGAAATAGGAAATCATGTTTATTGAGGATAATTGAAAGAAATAGAAATCTTTGTATTGCTGGGGCAAGGATGTTTTGACACAAGCAAAGAAGGTAATCTATAAATAATGAAAATCTTGAGAAACTGCAGCTATTTTATGATGCCCACAGGCAGAATCATCTCCATCATTATAATCTAGCTTCATATATGTTTCCTTAGTTCAGTGGAGTTTTAATTTTAATCTAAATAGTTGAATGAATCTTCTTTACAGGCTTATATTTACAGAATTTTTAAAATATAGGGAAAGCCTAGACTAATAAATTGGTAGACCATAACAGTGAATAGTTATGAACACATTTGTTGCTTTTCTCCTATAATTGCATAGTTTGACTAAACTGATGTAAAATTATGAAATGTTAAAAAGAAATATAACTTTTAGTGAGAAATATGTCCACTGTTGAAATTGGACAGAAGACATATTGTTTGGAAAATTGAAAAAAAGAGAAAAATACTTTTGCTGGAAAAAATATGAAATATTGGTTCAGGATCTCAAAACTATGGAAAAAAAGCTAAGTGTGTGTTTATCAAATAAAAAGACATAGAGCTTCCATAAATATTTTTAGTTCATTAAAAGTATTCTAATTCTATCCAAAACATTTTGCTATGAATTCAAAAATTAAACTGTTCTAAAAGATTTTAGAAACTCGTTTTCAGAAAATGGCATATTGCATTTCTGAGGACATCCTAGTATGATGTTGTTACAGCAGTTACCCATGAGAAATTGTTGTCCTAGTGAGTAAACAGGTTGACAAAAACATTCAGTCTGTTATTCCAGACAAGTGTAGTTTTCTTTCTAGCACTTACATAAGTAGCATTTAAGCTTGGCAGCTGATGTATTCAAATTACTGAGAAGGAAAGCCAATTGACATATTAGTAAAGCGGTAGTGGTTATATGCTGGGGGGTTTGTATAACTATTTCAAAACCTTGATTGCATGTTTTAAAGCAGGGGTGTCAAACTTGTGTCATCATGGCAATGTCACGTGACCTATCGGGACTTTCCCCCGCTTTGCTAAACTGAGCAGGGATGGGCCCAGCATGTGACACATCCAACCCACAGGCCATGAGTTTGTCAATATACAGTATATCATCTTTTGCTTCTTATCCTAGATATGAGAGTGCTGTTTACAATAGTCAGAAGCAAATTCTGCAGATAGTTGCAAGTTCTACACCTAGAATAAATATTGTCCTCTTTGGATATAGTCTTTTTTTCAGCCCAGGAACCATAACTGAATCCTCCAAGTCCAGATCTATAGCTCAGCTCTTCCATTTTCTTCTCATCTATGACTCAGGGATGTCAAACTGGTGGCCTGCAGGCCGGATGCATCATGCATAGGGCATGCCCACCCCAGCTCCATGAAGTGAAAAAAAACATTGAGATATGTCACAGGACAGCAATGTGACACTGCAGGTTTGAGACCCTTGTATATGTAGACATTTACAAATGGGAAGAATTAAAGCAAACCCATAATAAATAAATAAATAAATAAATAAATAAATAAATAAATAAATAAATAAATAAATAAATAAATAAATAAATAAATAAAGGGTTAACTTGTTCTTTTATTCTGGACAAAGTAATAATCTCTATTATAATCCATATAATAGGCCCTCAAACAGATCCTATCCCAAACAGATCCTTTTTCAGTTGCTCATGGCAGAGATATGTGCAAGTTTCTGGAGTAATTTCCCATTGCCCTAATTTTCTTGGCAGTTCCACCCATAACAACTGGAATTGAAACAATGGACAAGTTTATTTAAACCTGTGGAAATAAGTCAAGCAGAAAGGGAGAAAAAGAGCAGGAGTTTAATCTTATAAAAGAAATCAGCAGCCTCATTTGTAGCTATTAGTTATTGAGCAGAAGAAAGTTATCATCTTTGATAAATACAGCTAAATTGCTTAGTTAAAGCAGTAGCTGGAAAAAAAGTTGTTCCATCAGGAATCATGGGTCCTTTAGTTTAATAAATTAGCATCATTTTCTAAACCTGTCAGTAGAATATTACCTTTCATTTCTCTTTCAAGTAGGTAATTTTTCATTAAAGTTAAACACTCTGGTTAGTGTTGAGGGCACCTATCAACTGTTCAGGGCAGCTGAAGTCAAGGTGTAAATGTTTTTGAATGAAATCTCAGTGTATTAGCAATGCACTTTAACTTGAAAATGGCAACAAAGAGATTTATTCTCTTGTCCAGTTCGATGCTCCCAGTCTTGGCTGTCCTTGTCACTTATAAATGCCTTCTCAGATGAAAGAGATAATAGTCAAATGTGTCTCTATATATTTTTTAGATTCAATAAGAATACAATTATTGCAATAACTTTATGGAAGGGTATTTTGAGCTTTTTAAAAATATATTCTGTTTGTGATGGAAGCCAGGATGGAGTAGTACTTCCGGTTGGGTGCTGTGTTGGTGTAGAGCTGAGAGCAGATCGCCGCTCTGAAAGATTCCAAATTTTGCAGGTTGGCGGCTTCTAGGAGCGTGCCAGACCCCGGAAGAAAGGGGAAGGCACGGGAAGGCATGGAGGTCATGGGGAGGTGCTGAGATCCTGGAGACTGGAAGAAGAACCCCGCCGAAAACGAACAGCAGAAGAGAGAGATTGTGATGACTGTGATGATCGGAACCAGAGACGCAGCAGCCCAGCCAACTAAAAGAAGCAAAGAGAGGGAAACAGCAGGCTGAGCAATGGAAAGATGCATTTAAAGAAAGAAAAAAAAGAGGTTCAGGTTTTAAATTTAATTTCAGAGCCTGGGATGAGCAGACCTCAGACTGATTATTCAAATCATCAAATACAAGTTTTTTCCACTATCTAGTTTCCTTCCTTAATTAGAAGGCCTCTAATAGACCCCAGACCTCATATCAGTGACTAAGAGTTAACAAGGTCCTATTGAAATGTCACTGTGTGAATTCTCTCCATTGAATCAAGTTAATATAAAGTTAACACAATTTTACTCACTTCTTAGATAAGTTTCATATAGAAGATTAACAGTTCAGCAAAGATTTACTGATCTAATATTTGCCAGATATTTTATTTTATTATTTTATTTACATATGACTTCAAGTCAGTCTTAATACCAGGCAATTCCCTGGACTAGGCCTTGCAGTTTTCTTGGTAAGATTTCAGAAGCAGTTGTCAATTATCTCCCATCTAGGGTAAGAAAGAATGATTGGTCCAAGGTCAGCCACCTAGCTTTGTATCTAAGATGGAATTAAAATTCACGATCTCTCAGTTTTTAGCCTGGTACCTTAATGACCAGACCAAAATAACTCTTCACACAAATAATTAATACAGTATAAAATGCCAAGACATTAATGTCAAGGTTCCAAGTAATACAGCCATTTCAAAGCAGAACTCTGAGGCATGGTAATTCCTCAAAGAACAACTTTATTTGGAGATAACATCTTGGCACAAACCAGTGGAAAGCCAGTTCTAAATCTTCCTGCACTTGCCACAACCTTCAGAGGGAACATTTCCCCTTTTCTCAAAACAATAAATCATATTGCTCAATATGGAAACTGGCTGGTTGATTGATTACCTCCCTCTTTCTCCTCTCCCAACCCAGCCATTGGAATGCCTCTGACTCAACCAACGCCCCCCTCTTACTCCCCTCTCCAGCTCTAAGCTGTGTCAGCTTGAAACTCTGAGAAAGAAATCCCATAGAAACTAAATGGCCATAGCCACGTTGGTTTCAGGCCTGATAATTAATTTAAAAACAATAGAAAAAGTATCAGCTGAGGTAATCAACATACATTAATAAAAATTAATCAAACCCTACATAAGCTCTACTCCCACTCCCAGGTACCTACACTTGGCAGCAAGGTTGGGACAAATCTGATCACTAGGTGAATAGTGTTCCAAAATGTGGAAATCCCAATGGAGAAGTCTCTCCTTCAATGCATTGCCAGACAATATTTGCTGGTCAATTGGATCAACATGCCTTTTTTGCTAAATCTGATGAGTAATTGCACAGAGACAACCCCTCAAATACATGGAAGGGAGGGAGGGAGGGAGGGAGGGAGGGAGGAAGGAAGGAAGGAAGGAAGGAAGGAAGGAAGGAAGGAAGAAAGAAAGAAAGGAAGGAAGGAAGGAAGGAATGGGGTTGGATAATAAATGACTTAGAAAGCAATGTCTTCCAAAATTTTTGGAAAAGCATGATCACAATTCATTCCAGCCTTCTTTCCAGAAAATGAGATGTTATTTCTCTCAAGGCATTAGGCCTCTATAGTTTAGCTTAATCTGTTTTGTGAAAAGTTGTCTACTCCAGGAGTCCCCAAATCCCAGTCTGTGGATCAGTACCAGTCCACAGCATGCCAGAAGCTGGGCTGCACAAACAAGCAAACTTCCATCTGCAGATAGCACATGAAACCAAACTGCTTTTGGTCCACAGAAAAAAACTCTCTCCATGGAACCAGTCCTTGGTACCCAAAATGTTGGGCTGCTGGTCTCCTCTATGAGTAGTCAGCATCTTTGCATTAATTCTCACATCTCACTCCCTTCTAACTATACTTCATGTTCTTCCAGGCTAGGCACAATTACCAGTATTCAAACTGCAAGTAATGGTTTCATGAAGGTCATATACCAATTTCCCAGCACTTGGTTTTCCAGGGCTGTGATCCATCCAATTACCGTAATGGCTTGCATCAGTATCAAAATGTTGTTATCCAATTGTTGCATGTACCTTAATATTGTCCACACGTCTACCTCTGACAAATGGGGTGATGCCAGGGTTAGAATTTAACCGAGATTCTTTTGCATTCAAAGCAACTGAACAATGGCTTTTCCAAATAAACTACAGATTGGTTAAATTGGGTGGGTGGGTGGTAGGTGCTGTTGAGAAAGATGCATTGTCTCCCAATTTTGGAGTGCCACCATAAGCCAGTTTATTGACTCTCTGGTTAATTTATGGTATTTGTTTGATCTGTATGTTATTTCCATAATCAAATAGTGAAAACTAATAGCAGCCATATATTAACATTTTTATTGAAATGTAAAATAAAGCAATGTATCCAACTGCTGGAATGCAAGAAAAAAAGGTTTTCTTTTACATAATGTGGACTGATTTACACACACTGATTTACAGCTATAATAAGCTTTTCCCCCAAGTTTTGATTACATTGGGCTTCAGATTATTCTTTCTTCTGTTTACTTGTGTTTTTCTATTAAAATTATCAAATGCAAGGGCCTCTTGGCCTTCCATCTGAAGAGCAGCTTTGGATGCAACACTGATAGAGAAATTAAAAATGCAATGCGATCCAGGAACATTATTTAGCTTTGCACCCCAATGGAATATTTTATAATATAAAAATGGATCCTGAATAATTGGTTTTGCCTGGCAAGAGCCCAAGGTACAATGGTAATATCTAGATCACAATCATAGTTGTCAGAATTCTCACTGGATCTACGAGAGGCATAGCCAATAAAAAATATTATTTTCACACAAGTAAGCCATTTCTTAACAAATGATAGGGATGTGAAGAACAAATTGGCCTGCTTTGCATGCACAGAAACACTTGTAAGCTGATGCTGGAGGAATGTAAGAGAAATTTAGCATAGATTTCTAGTTTATTTATTTGAAGTAGTCTCATCTGTCTAAGTGGACCATATTATTATGCAATTTTTATGTCAATAATTAAGATCCGTTCATTACCTGTTATTTATTGGAACAGTTTGCTTTAAAATTGTTCTTTGGAAGCATACAAAATGTACATATGAATGTTACAGGTAAAAAACAAAATGCTATTACATGTTTCATGGGGCAAATGGCTATGGTAAAGTTAAAAATGTAAATTGTGCAACTGCATATGTCATATGCATAGGTCTATTTATTGAAAAAATATTTCAAACATTTATGCTGAGCATTGGGAAGCATTTTATTTTATTTTTTAGATTGCTGAAAATATGATGAAACCAAGTGATATCTATTCATATGGTACTGGTATATATTTGTTTATAGACATTATGAAAACATTCTCTTCTAAATAAGTTTCTAGGAAACAAAAAAAAAAATGATTCTAAAGCACTGTATATGGCAAGGTTTGTACATCTAAAAAAGGTCCACCTGAAAGTTCATGTTCAACAGAATTAGAACTGTTCAGAAAGGCAGTAATTCTGATGCCAATTTTGTGGACAAGGATATTTTATTCATTCATTCATTTCCACAGCCATTAGTGCACGGACTACGGGACATAAATAGCTTGGCTTATTTGTTACATTGTGCTAAGATGTAAACCATGGTTGATAAGCTATGTAACAGTTGAGTTCACAAGCACATAAAACCAAAAATACCATGTTATTGCTTATGATCAGAAAAATAATAACAAAATATTCAAACATATATCAGAAGGTAAATTTAGAGGTTCAGGTACAGCTAGAAAGTCAGAACCAAGAGCATGAGTTAGGAAGGATGTGTAATAGATAGTTGGAGAGACTGCATCTCTGATATACTGCTGCAGTTGTTGGTCAAGTGCAGATTGCTCTGTAAAATTGAGATATCTTCAAATTGTAGCATCAAATGCATGAGACAAATACATGTGCATGAATCCTTCATTCCATTTGTCTACCAGAATTGGAAAAAACAGTCTATCTAAAAGCATTGCTGGAAAACTATAGTGAGTAGGAGTGTGATCTGTCTTCTAAGAGGATATGTCAAAAGAAAGATCCTTCCTATTCATTGCTATAGCTTTGCTGCCTGAGATAGGAAAGTTGTTGAAGAGAGATGAAAATACTGTGACTTACTTATTTCTTTTCCCTTTCTTAATGGGTTTGACTCTTTGACTCCTTTGACTCTTAATAAAGGCTTTGGAATTACAGCGAGTGAGAGGTTCAACCCCCCTCTAATTTTTGTACACCTTGACTTGTGAAATTATTTGATGCATTGCTTGGAAAGCACAACGTAGAAAAGGACTGTAAGCAGAATATGTAAGTTCATTTTTATTTATTTATTTTACTTATTTGATTTGCCAATTGTTTACAAGATAATAAGTATAAATGTATACATAGTTGTGAATACATGAAATGGTTACATATAAGAAAATAAAAGAATAAGAGAAACAATAGGACAGGGACGGTAGGCACGCTTGGTGCGCTTTATGCACGCCCTACAGACCTCTTAGGAAAGGGGTGAGGTCAATAGTAGACAGTCTAAGGTTAAAGTTTTTGGGGTTTGGGGAAGAAACTACAGAGTTGGGTAGAGTATTCCAGACATTGACCACTCTATTGCTGAAGTCGTATTTCCTGCAATCAAGTTTGGTGCGGTTTACTTTGAGTTTGTATCTATTGTGTGCTCTTGTGTTGTTATGGTTGAAGCTGAAGTATTCATTGACAGGTAGGACATTGCAATGTATGATTTTGTATACCATGCTTAAGTCAGACCGAAGACGGCGTAATTCAAGGTTTTCTAGTTCTAGAATTTCAAGTCTGGTGGCATAAGGTATTCTACAGCGAGTAGAGGAGTGGAGAACTCTTCTTGTGAAATATTTCTGGACTTTCTCAATTGTGCTAATATCAGATACGTAGTGTGGGTTCCAGACTGATGAACTGTATTCGAGTATTGGTCTAGCAAATGTTTTGTATGCTCTGGTTAGTAGTGTGATATTACCAGAGAAAAAGCTACGTAGGATTAGGTTAACAACTCTTAATGCCTTTTTGGCTATGTAGTTGCAGTGTGCTCTAGCACTTAGATCATTAGAGGTGAGTATTCCAAGGTCCTTTACAGAGCTTGGGTCATCAACAAGATCTTGACTATTCAGCTTGTATTTTATTTTCTGATTTTTTTTTGCCAATATGTAAGACAGAGCATTTATTTGTTGAGATTTGAAGTTGCCATTTGTTTGACCATTCGGATACATAGTCAAGATCTTTTTGTAGGGTAGCAGTATTGTCTGTGGTATTGAACAGCTTTACATCATCAGCGAAGAGAACGCAATTGCTCTTAATATGATCACAGAGGTCGTTTATGTAGAGTATGAAGAGAGTTGGTCCTAGAACACTGCCTTGGGGAACACTACTATTGACAGGTACTGGATTTGATAGGACGCTCCCGATTTTGACCATTTGTTGTCTGTTTGACAGGAATGCTTCTATCCAGTTATTCAGTTGTCCAGAGATACCATAGGATTTTATTTTTAGGAGTAGTTTGTCGTGTACCACTGAATCAAAGGCTTTACAGAAGTCTATGTAGATTGCGTCTATTGTTTTGCCCTGGTCGAGTTGTGTCGTCCATATGTTTTTGCAGTGTAAGAGTTGCAGATTACAGGATAGTTTTTTTTCTGAAACCAAATTGTTTATTGGAGAGTAGGTTATTTGTCTCTAAGTGAAGGATGATGGATTGGTTAATAATTGATTCCATGACTTTACAGGTGACGCAGCATAAGGAGATTGGCCTGTAATTTTCAACTAGGCTTGGGTCTCCCTTTTTGAAGATGGGGATGACTGTGGCTTGTGACCATAGGTTAGGCAAGGAGCTGGTTCTGAAAGATTTTTCAAAGATTATGCTTAGAGGTTTGGCTATGGCAGTGGATAGCTTTCTTAAGAAGTAGGCACATATTCCATCCGGTCCAATAGATAGAGATGGTTTTAGGTTGCGTATTGCTTTTTCAACATTGTCTTCTGTGAAATCGATATGTATTAGATCATTGTTGTTATCTGTGGTACGGCTAGGAAATATTGGGCATGATCCATTGCTGTTTACAAATACTGAGCCGAAGAATGTGTTAAAGAGGTTGGCTTTAATGGTGTCGTCTGTTGCAGTCTTTACCATCAGGTCCTATCAAGGGAGGGATGGACCTTGAGTCTTTTAGTTTGTTGTTTACAAAATTGTAAAAAGCGCGGGTGGAATTGGTGCTTAGAAGGTTTTCCTCTTGTTTAATGTGATAATTGGTGCATTCGGTCTTTATCTGGTGGCATAGATTTTTGTATCGGTTTTTGAAATTGGCAACGTGACCAGATTTGTTTTTCCGCCAGAGTGATCTCTTTTGGATTGAAGTTTCCTTATTGATATGGGTAATCTGCTTTTTTGTTTTGTTTTGGGAGTTGTTGGTACATATAGTTTGATGACTCTTTTGACTTCAAGTAAAAATATGTTATAATGGTCTTCAACGGTATTGCATCCAGTGAATAGAGATTGCCAATCAAGGGATGAGAGATCGTTGTCTATAAGATCATAGTTGCCTTTTTGAAGTTACAATAGGGGATTACATCATTGTGGTGATTTTTGTGTGGATGTATGTTGAGACAAAAGTCGATCATATTGTGGTCACTACTGGAAAAGGGTTCTTTAGATTGTATTCCGTAGATTAGGTTCAAACTGTTGCAGAAGATGAGATCGAGGCAGTTGTTTAGTCTAGTGTTGTTGGTTACTAGTTGTTCCAGTCCCAGATTTGTAATAGCATTGTAGAAGGTTGTGTGTATGATTTCAGTTGTACAATCATTTAGGGTCCAGTTAATATGAGGTAGATTGAAATCACCAAGAAGGATAAAAGGGTATGGGCAGGATGCAGCCCATGTTAGTAATGTATTTAGCTTGTTTACATGTTCGATGTCATAATCAGGTGCTCTGTAACATAGTAAGAATCGAATTGTGATATTTGAGGATAGTTCACAGATGATGGTTTCAGGAAGGGCAAACTCCTGGGTAACTTGGATATTTTTTAGATGTAAGGATTTTTTATAGAATATAGCAACTCCACCTCCTCGACGATTTTCACGATCTGATCTGTAAACATGATAGTCTCTTACTGTGGTAATGGAGTCAGGAGAGATGCATTGAGCCATGTTTCACAGACAAATATAATGTCGAAGTTAGCCATATTTAGGAGGAAGAGAAATTCAGGTATTTTATTCACGAGGCTTCTTGCATTGAGTAGTTTGCATTTAAGGCCGGCAGTAGTTGGAATTGAGGTAGTTGGGGCGTGCGTGCCTAGTCTTGGGTGATGGTGGATGAGTTGAGGTAGGGTTGTGGTTGAGGGTAAAAGCTGAGTATTGGGTTGAGTGGTTTACTTTTGATACAGTCAGCATGGTAGTCAATGTACAGGTCCTTCTCTCCATTGTCTAGACGGTTTTTGAGTTCGATGCGGAGTGCACGGGAGCGGGCACGTTGCTGTATGGTTAGGTCAGGGCGGCAACGGAGGTTCTTATGGATGGTGTTGGTTTTGGCGAGTGAGTTTATAGTATAAATGAATTTACGTTTGCTTGATTCATTTTTGCAAATGATCCTGCACAAGCGTGGGGCCACAGAGCCATCTCTATTTTTGAGCTCTCGGTCAATGCGGAAATGTCAAGTATTTCATCAGCGGAGATGGTTGATGCTTGATAATTTCTGATGATGTTTCGGACAGTTGTGATGTCATCATTGACATTGATGTCTTCTAGACCAAATAAGATGGCGTTTGGGCGTTTCCGTTCACGCTCAACGGCTTCTCTGATGAGAATTGGGATATCAATATTTGTCTGGGTTGTGTTTATTTGTGGATTGGGTTGTGGATTGGATTGTGGTTGATTGGTAGAGATGTGGTTTGTAGCTATTGGATGTTCAGGTTTTGGCGTTGTGTCCTTTTTTCAAGGTTGGATATTCTTTCTTTTACGGCGTCCAGGGATGCTACTATGATGTTGAGGGATGTTGTAATGGTTTCGATGGTAGGGGATGTTTCAATGGTTTCAATGGTATCAACTCTTTCAGACAGATCCAGTTTGGGTCTGCATGATTTGCAGATATGTGGAAACTCATTGGATGATTTTAGGTATTGAATCATCTGCTCAGGTAATCCCAAGCAGTCATGATGAGTGTATTTTTTACACAGAGAACATTTGATGGAGTTTTCATTATCCTTTAGATTTTTGTAGCATTTAAGGCATGTGCAGGAGTCTTGTGGTTCATTGGTGGGATCATCTTCTCTTTAGGTTGTGGTTTGACGTAGGATTTTCTTTTTGGCATGGTAGGATTGTTAAAATAGTACGTTGATTGAATTAATTAGAGGAACAATTTTGGGTAATCTATATAGCCAATATTATATCAAACAATCAATTGCAGTAATCTCTCAAGTCAGATAATATTCCTGAGCAACAATCAGCCTGAATAGTTAAATTACTCTAATCATTAATCAATTAATTACACTAATCATTAACCACACTGTTCATTTAAATTCACTAGATCAATGATTTTGCTATTCAATTAAATTACATGAATTTTGATCTTTTAAACTAGTCAGTAATCACACTATTTGCACTAAACACTCTAATCACACTAATCAATTAAAAACAATAAATCAGTTAAACCATTAATAAAATATTTTATAGAAATTGATTATCTAATCGTTGATATAGGTGATGAGGTAGAAAAGTTGTAAGATTTGAGGTAATGAGGTAGTATTAAGAGTCTGCAAGGAACGGGTTAATTGTTTAACTGGCAGCTGAATGGGAGGAATTTATCGCTGTTTGAAAAGCAGATCGCTATTACTCTGTAAACAGGAAGTTGTAACACAATGATCCAAGGGTTTTTATCTGAGTGAAGGAAAGATTGAACAGCTCACAGGAAACTATTTGTTTTTGTTTTCCCTTGATGAATGAGATGGCCCTCCCCGCTTGCCTTTGCGCCTCCAGGCTGTTTGTTAGCGCTCTTTCGCTGGTCGTGAGAACGCTCGCTTTGTGCCACGAACGAATCTTTGTATCTTTTGAAAGGCCAGCAATCCGCCAAACATTTACTCTAAACTAGTTCTATTCGAGTCTGAGTCCCGAGGGCGCCAAGCAGAGATCGCGCCTGCAGTCCTCACTTTCTCTTGGGGGAGATGATTCTGCCGGCCCTTCCCGATCGTTTCCCGGCACTTTCACTTTCCCCTCTGGGGCTGTTTCCTTTCCGCGCCGCGGACGGGCTCAGCGCCGAAGAAATCGCTTCCTTCCCGGGGAGAAGCAGCAAAGAACTCGGAGGTCCAAGAAATGCAAAATCCCCTCGCTGGGAACCCCTCGCGCTTTTCCTCCCCCACGGGTCAGATCGGCTTTTCAGGTGGCCCCGCAAATGGAAGCTCTGTCCTCTGCCTTTAGCAACCGGAAAATGGGACTTCTCCAAGAAAGAAAGTCAATTATGTCTGGCTATATTACTTGCAAATATATGAGAGAAATTTATTTATGGGGGGACCTGAAAAAACAAGCAGATGAAAGAAGATACTTAAATATTTTTTTTCAGTCACCCAATAATTCTAAGTAAAACTTGAGGCTATATTTTCTGAATGCCAAATCTCACCAGCCATGCCATCTGCTGTTTGGGTGTCTGTCCTGCTTGGCTCTGTACTCTGTAAAACAAACACAAATGTTCAATTTCTAATATGCATCTAACTGTTCTTCACTTCCCAGATTATTTGCTTGGATTGTGCAAAGCTTCAGATTTGCTTCAGAAGAATACATGGTATGCAGAAACTCTTAGCTATAGACACAATGCCCATGGGAATAATGCCAAAGAAATTCCTGTTAAGAAGAGAGTGAGACAGGATATATTCTAGCCCCACCTTTCTTAATATATCTATACATATTAATGCCCTTATTGACAAATTGAACAGTTTATCTCTTTATCCATCGACACTGGGAAACAGACATATTTCTTCTGTTTGCAGATGATGCTTTCTTGCTTTCCCAAAGATTGGCCTGAAATGGGTGCTCCAAATGCTGACTACTGCCAAGAAGAACACCTAGAAATATATTGCTCTAAAACTAAAGTTATGGTGTTTGCTAAGCACCCTAAGATGCAGATCTGGCAATTAAATAACCACCTAATATAGCAGGTCAAGACCTTTAAATATCTAGGGATTGTCTTCCAGGCTACAGGTAACTGCAGATCTCATGCTGATTATGTCACTTGAAATGCACAAAAACATTGTCAGCCTTACAAAACTTTTACTTCTCCAAAGGATCTTAGCTTACATTTACCACAATTAAAGTCTTCTTGGCTAAGACTGGTGCCCAGCTCCTTTTTGTAGCTTAACTGCAGGCCATTCCCTTAGAAAGAGTTCAGTCCAAATTTCTGAGAATCATTTTTCAAGCACCTTACTATGATTTGAACATAGTCCTTTGCTGTGAGTCTGGCCTTCTCAAAATTGACATGTCTCACCTCTTCTTCAACTGGCCTAAAATCCTTTTCTCTCCAGTCAGTTTGGCTCTTTTAATGATGACTGACAGTTTCCAGTGTTCCTGGATCCAGATAATACAACCCAAACTGCCACTGTCTGCCTATTCATGGCCAACTATCACCTTGATGGGCTATGAACTTAGAGCTGCAGGCTGACTTATCAGCTATATCGAGGGGTGGGATTAGTTCACACCTACCGTATTTGCTGGCGTATAAGATGACTTTTTTGCCCTGAAAAACATGCCTCCAAGTGGGGGGTCGTCTTATACGCCGGGAGGACTCGACTCCCACTTGAGCTTGAGTTGCAGCCGGGAGGGAGGCTGGGGGAGTGTGTGTGTGTGTGTGTGTGTGTGTGTGTGTGTGTGTGTGGCGGGTGTCACTCGCCACGCGCTGTGCAACCTTTCCCCTCTTCCTTCCTTAGCGGTGTGGGGAGGAGAGGATTCAAGATCCTCACGTGCGGCGTACTTTTCTTTTCTTTTTTTCTTTTTGCACGCAGGTTTTGCATGCGGGCGGCTGTAGGTTAAGGATGGGGAGCCCCGGGTGGGTTATCAGGTTTTACGGTGCTTCCAACATGTGCGAACGGTGGGAGAGCAGAGAAGAGAGCGAGCGAGCGCCCGCTGTGTGAAATCCTGCCGTCAAAGCAACACTAGGGGAGGCAGGGTATAAATTTACCAGGTTAATGTAGCAATGGTGATTAATGCCCAGAACATTGTTTGCGGGTATTGGGGTGTGTGTGTGTGTGTGGTGGTGGTGAGGAGAGGTTGTCCTTTGAATGCGGAAAAGTAGGTGTGACCTTGTGTAGGAAAATAAAGAGATCCTTTTAGCGTGTTTGGCTTCTTTGCTCCCTCGTTCGTTTTGACGTGGAGATAATGGCCTTCGGGCGGGAGGGGAAGAAAACGGTAGCTGGATCATTTCAAATTTCACTTACTCTCCTGCCTCACTTCAATATGTCTGAGCGACTCCAGATACTGGAAGACTTTTTGAATGAAAGTGTTACCTCCATTTTTTTTTTTAAAGAGGGCCACTTGGGGAAAAAAAAAGATTCTAAGGAATTCCTTGTTTCTTGATTAAAGAGAAGGCATTGAATATACTGTTCCTTGGCAGCCTTTTCAGTGTCCGGTTTTTGGTGTGTGTGTGTGTGTGAGAGAGAGAGAGAGAGAGAGAGAGATATCAGCTGTATTGAGAAGAGAACGTTTCCTGTGTTCTCATTTTATTTACAACATATTTTACGCTTAATGGTAAGCAATGAAAAATATTTTTAAAACTCATTTCTAAACTCCATAGCTATTTGCATATTCTTGGTTCAAAATTGGATTAGCTCATTTCAAAATTGTCCAAAGCAGAAAAGTGCGTCAAAAAAAAAAAAAAGTGCAAAAGTGGAAGGTGTGTGGAAGAGGGGTAGTCTTATACGGCAGTATATAACAAACTCTATATTTTGAGTGGAAATGTTGGGGGTCATCTTATACGCCCAGTCGTCTTATACGCTCGGCAAACACGGTATTCACTAGAAACAGTTGTTAACATTCTAAGCAGTTCGGAGAACTGGTTGTTAGAAGAAATTACTGGCCTAATCCTGTGGGGAAGGCAGGAAGGAAATATTCTGGTGTTGCTTACAGAAAATGCCTCTCCATTAACCCTTATTCCATTCTTGGCAGGACTAGACTTCCTGTCTCAGGAACTTCTCTGGAGTTTTTTTCCCCTCCTTTGCTGGTACTTTGCTTGTGTGGAGTGACCATTCAAAGTTATAATGGCACTCAAAAAAGTGACTTATGACCATTTTTCACACTTATGACTGTTGCAGCATCCCCACAGTCATGAGAGACCAGGCGAGGAGATGTGTGTCTCGATGTGAGTGATATTGAGTTGGCCACACCCACAACTAAGCCACGTCCACAGAACCGGTTGTTAAAAAATTTGAATCCCACCCCTGGCTATATCCAATGAGGGGAATCACCCATCCAGGACATAATAGGATTATCTAGCAGGAGAGCTCACCACATTGCAAAATCACCTGGAAACATTACATCACCCTCCAGACTTCAACCAAACTTCCCAGACAACCTACAGGGTTAGCTATGATTCCTACATACATGTTCTTGCACAGGAAGAGAAAACTCAAGGGCAAGGCCCTAGAGAAGGCATAAATAACCCTCTTTCTCAACTCCATGTAGTCAGCTGTACCAGAACCATGTGCTTAGTGGTCCTGTTCACTATTAACCCTCTTTCCAATCAGCCTCTCTGTTTCCAGTGTCTTTCTCCCTGCTTGGAACTGAACCAGATGGCTATTTCTTCCAACACCAGAACCAACTTCTTGAGCCACTCTGCACATATCTTCTCCAGCTAGCCAGATATTTCATTTTCATAATGATCCCAATATTTAGAAGGGACCATTTTTTTAGCTAGATTCAATGCCCTTCCAACAGTAATTACAGAAGGAAGATACAAAAAACAATCCCCTTCAAACACAGACCATGTCTCTGTGGTGGTGGAATAACTGAATTGATGAAACATGTTATGCTTTAATGTTATCAGGGACATCCCAGAAATTATTACTTTCACATTTTATTAATTTACTAAATACTTTGGTCATTTTGATTTATTTTATCTTAAAATGTTATCAGATCAACATGACTTCATTTCTCTATCCACAGCCAAGTAATACTCAAGTTGCACAGTACATGTGGTATTAACTCTAGCCATTCTTAGATATTTTACACACACACACACACATACATGATTTCTACATTATATTTGCTGGTCTATGACTGAATAAACATTTGACTGATTAATCATATGCAGAACCATGAAATAGTACCACTTTGCAAATTAATAAAGCAGCTGTATCTATTTCAAATCTTAAATAAAAATCCAAAGCTAAGTGTGATGTGATACTCAAATAAAAACCATTTTTACTTGGTTTTAAAACCAATTAAAAATAAAGTATCCTTGGGGAAAAGTACAGAAAGAAGTGTGTATCAGCAAAAGGAAGGCATAACTAAGTGTTGTATTAAAGAAAATTCCTGGCAAAAATATGCATTTTAGGAGAAAGTGGACAAAATGACATTAATTTAGTGTAATTCAAAAATGTAACTTTAGTAACTAATGCAAATGCCTGACAAAATAAATATTGAAATAATGAACAACTGCAAAAAAGTAAAAATAAAATAAAACTGATGCATTAATTCATTTCAACTTCAACTTCAAAGATGCAAATATATATGAATTTTAAAGTATTTCAGATAAATAAACCAAATAACAGATATCATACAAGATATGCATTTTGTGAGTAAGACTTGGATATTAAATACTTGGATTTGTTTTTTCCCAACTGAGACTTCCAAGCAAATTGAAACCAATGCCATTTAAGATGAACTAACAATTTGCTCTTAAGTGATTTGTAAATTTGCACCATTCCTATGAATTTCATTATGGCAAAACTTTTGAATTCTACAGAATGGCTTGCAATCCTCTTGTGATTCTCTGATCGTTAAATTTGAATCCTAATGGACTGCTTCCTAGAATGCTTAAATACACAAGTGTTTTAAGTGCTCAATAGCTGTTTAGGCTCTTCTGTTCCATACCAATCAGTTATTTAAAAAAAAATCTATTATATGAAGTTCTCATCTTCAGAGGAAACATTTCATTAAACACAAATCATGATGAAGACAAGAGGATGAGAGTCCCTTGATAACATCCCTATACATAAATGCATGAGAGTTAATAAAAGCAATTGCCTACTTCAAAAAAGCCAGATATATCAAGTCACACTCACACTCACAACACACACACCTCGAATTGTAAGCAAGTCATGTTTGAATGACCGATACCAGGTTACACATTTTGTCAATAGTTGGTTCATTGGTTCAACTCTTTAATTAGATGATTTATTTGTAGGTAGCATTCTCTCTACAAAGTATTATACGTACATGATGCCTTCTTGAGTGGTCCTCCTGGACTTAAAAAAAAACAGGTGGTCAGAGGATTCTTGCACCAATCCATCTTGTGTGCTTTGGGCACTTAGTCTTCCAGAGTCTGGAATGATGGGCATTTAGTCTTCCAGAGTCTGGATTTATTATACACAGGACTGCCTGCAGAAAGTATAACATGTCCAGAATGGAGCAGTTTAAGTTGTAATAGGTGCACGTTGGTATGATTCTATAACATTGCTAGCAGGAAACAAGTAGGTTTATGGGTACTATTCAAAGTAGTAATGGCTAGCTAATAAAGATCTTCATGGCTCAGCCCTGGATTATTTGTGAGATCAATTTTCCAAGTTGTTTGCATCAAACCAGAACTATCACCATTGAAGCTGATACTAGCCAGAGCATAGAACAGCTCAAAAAAGCAGTGCAAGATCAGAAGACATGGAGACACCATAACCCTAACCTGGACCACAAAATGCCAAGCATCAGTCACAATTGAATGGATAAATAATATCCAATAATATATGTCAGGTTTGGCATGTTCCAGGTTCCATTCATGGATTCCAGAAGGTATATCTTCTGTTGTTTGTACCTGCCATATGGAATAGTATACCTTCTTCTCCACCTGGAGGTCTGTATTGTTCTGATTATCCTTATCTCTAGAATGACATTTAAGATTTTCATCTTCCCACGGACTCTGAACTTTGTTGCTATGTGACCCTAATAATTACAAGCAATGCTAATGTATGTCTACGTTCCCCTTTCATTAGCGCAGCTTTTTTTTTTTTTTTTTAGGTTTGGCTTAATCTTCACTGTTTTTGCTCTTTTCAACATTTTGTAAACTGCCCCAAGTCATGGACAAATGAACAGCCTTAGAAATTGCTTACACAAATAAATAATCTTGTCTATTCAATCTGTTGAGGATACCAAGTGCCATTTTAATGCACTTAATGGAAACACTTTCATTCTATAAATGACTGGACTAGCAATTAAATTTAACTTCCTTTTCAGAACAGCAAACAAAATAGTTGTGAAAAAATTGCAAGCAGGATTTGAGGAGCATGGTTCTTCATTTTACTTGTGCCTGACAATAAATATTTAGAAAAGTTGACTCTGTTACACATGTATTATTATTTAGATAAATGGCAAGAGCTATGCTTAAGTGTTTTATCATGCATAAAGACCAATTATTTTTAAATATTTTTAAATGCCATTATTGGTAGATACTTCAGTTCCTATCAGATGCCACAATCAGATTTTCTAGTCAAAGTAATTAAAATTATATAATGATTGTGGTGTCAATCAAAATAAGAAAGACTTGTCCTTTTTGTCTTCCTAAATCTATGTATTAGTCAGCTTCATTGTCCAAGTCCATCTCTTACTATATATATTTTCTATATTTTCTTTTCAAGTTTTTTCATATTGTGCATTAAATGCAATTTTTATTATTCTACTTTCCATGACACTTTAGCTGATTATTAAATAAAAATGAGTAAAATTCCACATTATATTACTTGTTGCAAAATTCTCCTGACTATTTGTGCTCTCCAGTTTTTTCTGATCAGGGGCTCTGATATCAGTCTTGAACAAGGAAGTGACAAAAACTTCCAGAATGGGATAAATTCCAGTCAACCATGTCTACTTTCAGTAATTATGTACCACAGTGGTGCAGTGGTTAGAGTGCAGTACTGCAATGTGCTTCTACTGACTGCTGTTTGCCTGTAATGTGACAGTTCAAATCTCACCAGGCTCAAGGTTGACTCAGTCTTCCATCCTTCTGAGGTGAGTAAAATCTTCCCAAATTGTTGGGGGCAAGAGGCTGACTCTGTAGACCGCTTAGAGAGGGCTGTAAAGCACTGTAAAGCATCATATAAATCTAAGTGCCATTGCTATTACTATATTGATTATTCTTTCATAATGAAAAATAAAAGATTCTGATTGGAAACACTGAGCATTGGCACACTACAAAGACAGAACTGTTTGTTTCATGTTCCTTGCCATCATTAATATTTTGCAAGATAATATAAAACAATTTATGGCTGGTCTGCATCACTTCCTCTTCTGTCAGAAAAGTTGACTGTGGCTGTCTTTTAATTTTTTCTTCATTAAAGAGAAAAGAAACACAAAAAATAGATGTATTAACATCATATGGAATAAACATCACTTTAAATAGGTCAGTGTGAATTAAATTAACAAGAACATTGCTATAATGAACAAAAAAGAAGGAAAGAAACACTTGAAAACATATAATCAGAAACTAAACAGTTCAAAGGAACTTAACAAGACTGGTTTCTTTTTTCTTGTCCAGAATAAAGCCCATTTAAACAAAGAACTATATATTGAGGCATATTTCTTCAAGATACCTAACACTGCACTCACCTAAACATGAACTAGATTGAAAAGAAAAACAGATATTGTGATCTGGCACTGCAGAATGGTCAACTAAATCTAAAACAAATTCATTTTGTTTAAATTAAAGGTATAATTGGGGGGGAGTTGCTTTTGTTTTTGTTTCAAATTAACACTTGGATTTCTGCTTAACAACTTATCTGCCTAGTGTCCCTTTTCCAAATCAGTTCAAAAAATCAGAAATAATATTCTATGATTAAATAATACTTACTTTAAATCTTAAGGCAGTGATCTCCAAATAATTTAAAACTCCTTGATCTAATAGTAAGAATGCACAATCTGAGATGCATTTATACTTAAGTTTTTCTGGCTTTCATGACTATTCCTTGATAATGAACCTTCACATTATCTTCAAGTTGAACTCTTCAGGCAGGATGTGAACTACATAAGATGTGTGAGTGATTCAGGACTTCTGGTTTGAGCTTCTTCGGCAACAGACTGAAGCCTCATCTCTGTGAGGTTTCGATCCATGCTCACCGCTGGAGTGTCCTGAGCTGGCTGGTTTCAGGGCTAAGCCACCCTGTAGAAGTGGTGAAGAAGTGGGAGACTGCCTGCAGGGTTGAGGAGAGCCTCATCTCTCCTCCCCAGCTGGCCATTACTCCCTTTCCCGAAGGCGGTTGTAGCGGTGATCAGAAATGGCCACCACAAAGAAGAACTCGACCGGAAAAGAATATGCAGGAGGAAGATAAGAAGAAAAAGTTTTGGTTAACCGGGTCAAACAGCAAAAGCAACAAATAATCTGGAATTGAAACTATTAAAAAAAACAATAACATTGTTCCCTAAGAAGATTTTTAAGCTGCAAAGGAGAGAGATAAGGGAAAAGATTTGGTTTTTTTTTCTCCTTTTCCTATACTGACAGCTAAGAGACTTAAGCAAGAAATTGGAAAAAAATCCACTTTGACATTAATAGGCATTTAGTGCTGAAAATAAAAAGTCAAAGGGATAATAAAGATTTCTGGATAATCAAAAGCTTTTGAAAATAGGAAAAGAGAGAAAAAGAATAAAAGGGCAGGATCTCGAAGGGAGGAGACTGCCTGGAATTAAAAAGAACTTACAGCAAAATCTCAACAAGACTTCCAAAAGATACATTTTAACTGAAACATCGCAACAAAAAACCCAGGAAGAGAAAGTGGAAAAAGAAATAAGAAGAAACAGCTTGGGACTATTTGGATTACTTGATGATCTCTGGATTTTTGGTTATTGTATTTGAATGACTAAAATCAATCGGGTGGCTGTTTAAAACTGTTTAAAATGCCTCCACCTTTAGAAGAAATGAAAATGGAACGTAAAAAGTACAAAGAAGATGCACAAGAAGGGAGAGGTTCTTTTGGCTTTGTATTTCAGTTCTTAGAAATTGGGATTTGGAACTATGAGAAACAACAAGAAATGCCTGCAGAACAAGAAGATTGTGATAAAGAAGAAACCATCTTTAATGAACAAGTAATCTTAGGTGGGGGAAAAAAAGGAAATGGGGGAAAGAGAATGGAAAGTTTAAGATTGGGAAAAACAACACCCCCCCCCCCCCAAAAAAAAATAGAGTGAAAAATAAGTATAAAATCAGAAAGCAACAGAAGAGGGAAATGCAGAAGAGAGAATTAGAAGTAGAGAGACAAGGGGGTAAAAAGGGGAGGGAGAAGATGAGAGGGAAGAAAGAAAGGAAAAGAAGTTATAAAGGACAGAAACAAAATATAGAGAAACAGGGCCTATTTAGAAATAATGGGTGAAAATTTAATGGAAAAAGGGATTCTTCAAAGGTACATAAGATAGTATTGTTATATTAGAAATAGAAATAATTTTAGAAAATATGCAACAATGTATGATTAAAATGTTTGATAAAATAGCTATTGTAATTCAGTGGAATGCTTGTCAATAAATAAATGTAACAAAATGAATATTTAATGATTTACAAAACATATGTGAAGAGAAATAAGGGAAAAATTAATTATGGAGATTATACGTGTCTTTAAGGAAGTATGATATTTAATTGAAAAGAAATGTTAAAGATGTTAAGATTTTAATGATTATTAATAATAATACTGAATTGGAATGGAATGAGGGTTTATAATTACATATATTTATAATCCTTTTTTTTAAAGAATATAGTGTGTATTATAAGAATGCACCAAGCAGAATTCGATTGGAAGTTATGTATTATGTATTACATTGAAGGTCATAACCTTAAGGTATATATTGAAGTTTAAATAAGAGTTGAATGGATGTAATTAAAAGATATAAAGGTGTCATACTCCAATTAGTAACTACAGGAGAAAACTTGTTTAATGAGAAAAGGTAATATGAAATTGAAACAGTGTAAATATGATGATTTGTGTAAATATGATGTAAATATGATGATTTGTAAATATGATGATTTGAATTGAGATGAGATAATCAAAATAAAATTGAGAAAATTAAAAGAGGGGAAAAACTATATAGAAAATGTAGAATAGTATAAGATATGGAATAGAACACAAAAAGGAGCATGAAATTGAGTTTTGTGTCTGTATCAAGAAGTTCAACCCGGGACCATGCTATTTTAAAAAAAGATGTTTTACTTGTATTTTGTATGTATGAAAACCCAAATAAAACTTTATTAAAAAAAAAAAAAAGATGTGTGGGTGATTCAGATGTTTTGGTTCATTCCTCTCTAGGATAGCTGCACTTAGTTCAGGGAGTTGGATTTGTCTTCCAGAGTCACTAAGTGGTAAATCTGAAATGTCATCCTAGCTCTAACTAGTTTTATATTCTGATTAAAGTTTATTCAAATGCATTTCCTGCCATATTGATTCTCTGTAGCTCCAAAATAGGAGATTTCAACCAGATGCTAAGTCTTTCAATGGTAATTAACAGCATGACACAGTAGTGAGTAATTTTGATAATGATTACCATCATTCTTTTTTCATTCTCCTGAAGTGCTAAGTACAGTAATCATCACCTGTTCACAGTCAGTCTTATTGCACCACAGGCTATTAACAATTGATATCAGCATTTAACTAAAGTTTGGTTCTCAGAAATTGTTTGCTTTTAGATTAATAATAAAATAACTCCTTAAAAACTGGGGCCATGTTCAATACAGCAATTTTCCTAGTTCACTGTTTTTCTGATCAAGCTTTGATCCATATTTTCTCTCTAATAAACGTGAAATAATATCTAAACATAGAGCATTTTTCACCCAACTTTTGAATTGTTCTACACAGAGAATATATTTATCTCTATATATTATATGTACAATATTTACATTAGTAATATAAATATAAAGAATATATTTATAGTTCAGCTCAATGTTCAATTCATATAAAATAATTCAGTCAGCTGGAGTAAACTATAAATATGTATGTTTTTAATCTGATTAATTGTTTAAAAGAATGACATATATAGATAGGTACCAATGGTAAGGCATAACAGTAGTTTTCCAAAAATAAAGATTGGGTAAAGGAATGTCTAATTTTGCTTCCATCTTATGTTCATCGGAGCTTTTTGCATTTCCTCCTCCCCTTCTTTATTCAGGGAAAGTCGTGCATGGTATTTCATATTTCAGTGTTAGAAAAGGAAATTATTCTTCTGTACATGCACAGCAAGTCAGAAATTGTACACATTAAATGATTTAACAGTTTGTTTTTACAGTTTTTAATCAGAGTTTATTCTAAGTCCCTTTCTGAGTATGAAGGTAATCTGGGCCAAACTTTGTTACTATATGATCAAAGATCTATAAAATATAAAAAAATTTGATTAGATGGTGAATTTACAAGTACATCCTTGAAGAAATCAATGAAAATCTAATTCTTGTAGGTACTGTCCACATTTATAATAAATTAACTGTTTTCCGAAATCGTTCTGGATAGGGTTCACTGACATTAAGTCCAATCATTTATTCATTTTTTTAAATCATAAAATTTGTTGCAAATTTAAAATCACAAAGATGTTCTCAATTATTCTCAAACAAATGTAAATTAGAGCAAATAATACAGTTTGTAAACCATCTATCAGCAAAATTAAACAATTATACCAAAGAATACAATTGTAATCCCTTCAAGCTAAAACCCAAATGGTGATTATATGGATAAAAGTATTTTCAGCTAGGATCACAATATAGTGATCACTTTTATAATGATGACCACAATTAGCGTAATCTTACATAATCTGAAATAAATTTAGAAATTAAAAATAATTTAGAAATGGAGGGAGAAAGCAATTAGAGTTCATAATTCCTATCTTTTGTGAGTAAAGTTGAACTTTATTCCACAACTTCTATAAAACACATTTCTCCTGAGATTTTAGTGACTCACAATAGAATTGGGAAATTGGCATTGTGTTGTATGGAGGATTACAAATAGATTTAAATAATTAAACAAGCCAAAGTTTATTATTATGAATAATTTTTTGGCACAACACTTTGAAAGAGTTGCCTTGCTTAGGTTTAAGTAAGGAGAAAGGAGTAGAACACCTAAAATAATAATAATAAAAAGTGGGGTGAATAATTTCCTAGTTGTGCAAGGTATAAGAGAGAATTGAAGCAGCAGTTCTTTCATTGCAAACAGCATGGCTGGATCAAAAGCTTTAGAAAAGAATTAAGATGGTATTAGGGAGAGACAAGTGGGAAATTTTTTTTGGATCGGATTAGATATAGCATATGGGGCTGTATCTAGGGCTAGAATAGTCATCAAATTTTGTCCAAATTTAAAATTTAAAGTGAAGTATTATGAAATTTGAAAGATACCCAGATTAAAGAAAATTTATTATTCAGTATTTCTGAAGTGTAATGTCAAGTAATATGAATGCATATCTCAGACTAATATGCAGGTTAGAATGTAATACCTTTTCATATGTTGCCATGGCATATTTCATAACACAGCTTTCAGGAATAAAATGTTTGAGCTGCAAGCATCACTTCAGCCACTGCCTGGCAGCCAAGAAACATAGTTGTCCATAATTGCCACATGGTGCTTTATTCAGATTTTGCAATCCAATTTATTAGATTTAAAATGGGCATTTTAGTATTAGAATATGGCTGGAAATAATGCAGTTTGACAAAATGTACATATAATAATTCATTGTAGGGTGGAACAATTTAAAATATGCATAGAAATATATTTCTATAAGAATTGTTCCTTTAAAAAATTAAAAATTATAAGCACAGGGCAGAATAGATAAGCAGAGACAAATATGCACATCCACCCACCCTCTGGAATTAATGAACAGGTAGACTAAGTGATTTCAAATAAACTACCAGTCCAAGGCCAGGATAAACAGGCGTTGCCAAACATTTTGCTTTACTAGACTTCCACATTCATTGTTTAGTTCTATTGAAACAAGTCTTTCATAAGCATCTTTTTTTAAAATCCTGTTCTCTTATTTTTGTCAGTTGTTGAATGTTATCTTTTCATGACAAGGATCTCTCCTTTAGTGCTTCATGTTACTAGGTGGAAACTGCTGTGGTGTTAGTCATCATGGAGTGGAGATAATGGTAGTATCATTTTACATTATACATACTAATAGCATTTGTGGCACATCATACATGCCTTAAGACTCAAAGGATAGCAAGTGTGTTTCATTAGAATTAAGCCAAAAGCCAGCAGCTTTGACATTTATGTAAAATATTCAACAACTGTTCAGTTTCAAGACCACCAAGCATTGAGCCAACAGCCTACTAACAGGTGAGAAGAAAAAATGAAGTGGTTGAACTTTTGTGAGTGTCAGAGGAATTGGCCAATTCATACCAGCAGTGAACAATCTTGTGGCTTCATTCTTGTCCATCATGAACAGTTATGACTATGAGCTCTTTGCCAAATTTATGTGAGAAGTAATTATTACACACTTGGAGGAAAACAACCTGATACTACATCTGTCCATTACCAAAACACAGGAGAGAAATGAAGCTTCTCTCCTGATAGGACTATTCAGCGTTGCATGAATCAGGTGGAACACAGAAGCACAAAAACTGACCAGAAATCTCACTATAAATAAAACTTGATTTGATGCACAGTATCACCAGAATTCTTTCACAGTAGCTTCATAGCTTTCCTATAATTAAACTACTCATTTTCAGTTTGTGGATTCTTGTATCGGATTCTTTAAGTGGTTCCAGTTTAGTTGCCAGAAAAAAAGTCCCAAAATTAAGCTGAGAAATTGGCTTAAGCAGGGAGGTCTCAAAAAGTCTTTGATTAATGTTCCGTTACAGCCTACAATAGTTGCATAAAAGAGATGTAGCATTTAAGAAAATCAATTCCTATAGTATAACACTACTTTTTTTTACATAGCTGTTTAAGATTATGCACCTGATCCCTTTCCATACCATGATTTCCTCTGGCAAGATTCTTCTATATTTGTGATGATAGACAAATTCTACATTACACCTGAAGCATCTCTGTTGGGACAAGGCTCTTGAAATGAAACTTTGAGTGAAAATTAATCACATAGCCAGTGAATATCTGACCCAGGATTTTCCATTATCACTAAAACCACTGTCAATTGTTCAAGACATTCTTTCCCACTTGGAGACACTTGAAGTTAACTTGTCACACCTGTTCTTTGACACATTTTTCAACAGTGTTAAAAGATGCTAAATGAAACATGAAGCCAAGTAATAGTCTTCAACTGCATTTGCAGTTCAATTAAAAATAAATAAATAAAAAATTTTAAAAAGCTCAAAAGTGACCCAAATGATAACCCAAAGTTGTGTTTTTTTAAAAAAAATATTCACTTCAGATTACTGCCATTTTTGCCAAAGAAACCTTTCAAACTTGTTTTCCATCCCTTCTATTTACAGCACACCAAGTCTTCTGATCATTAAATGTTTTCAATTTTATCCTTTAGCCCTAAATTTTACTACAATGTTTTCAGTACTAGCTTCTTTCACCATGGCAAGATTTAGGTTTTTTGGGAAGGAGTGTAGAGTATAGGGTTATAAAGACATTGTGTGATTGTTCTTAAGTTTTATGAGTATATTGCATGATGCCAATAAAGAATATTTCTATCTCAAGGTTGAAATGAGGGGTCCTTAGTAAACTCTGAGCTTGATTGTTTTCTTGCAGACATTTCATTACCCAAACTAGATAACATCATCAGTGCTAGTAAAGAGTGGGATTTGCTCTCAGTTTATATTCTAGTGCCTTGCCTGTCAATATTGTTGGGAGTGGTGTTAGAAGTTTCTTGATTGGGGTTTTACTGTTGGCTTCTTTGAAAGTTCCTTGATTAGGATATTGTTTACTTGATTGTTGGTCTGATGTTAATCTTGGAATTAATTTATCTCTTTGCATAGTATGTAGCTACTGTTTATGTCTATGTGTCTGTGATGGCTAATTTATTAAAGTGCCAGGCTTCTAGACATTGCCTAGCATTTTTTATCTTGGCTTGGTATAGGATGATCACAGTTTCCCAGTTGAAACTATCTTTAGGTCTGTTCACATGTTTAGGTCTGCCAATATGTTGTGAAATTCATCATGTCTTCTGACTGCTAGTTGGTGTTCATGGAGGTGTTCTGGTAATCTTCTGTCTGTTTGTCATATGTAATGGCTGTTGCAGTCATTACACTGTATATTGTAACAGATTAACAGATAATCAAAGTTGGAAAGGACCTTGTAGGCCATCTAGTCCAACCCCCCGCCCAAGCGGGAGACCCTACACCATTGCTGACAAATGGCAGTCCAATCTGTTCTTGAAAGTCCCAAGTGATGGTGCGCCCACAACTTCCAAGGGCAAGCTGTTCCATTGGTTGATTGTTCTCACTGTCAGAAAGTTTCTCCTTGTTTCCAGGTTAAATCTCTCCTTGTTCAGTTTCCATCCATTATTGCTTGTCTGGCCTACAGGTGCTTTAGAAAAAAGCTTGACCCCTTCCTCTCTGTGGCAACCCCTCAAATATTGGAAGACTGCTATCATGTCTCCCCTGGTCTTTCTCTTTATTAGACTAGCCAAGCCCAGTTCCTGTAACAGTTCTTCATATGTTTTAGTCTCCAGTCCCCTAATCATCCTGGTTGCTCTTCTCCGTAGTTTTTCTAGAATCTCAACATCTTTTTTGTAATGTGGTGAACAAAACTGGATGCAGTACTCTAGGTGTGGTCTTACTAAGGCTTTATAGAATGGTATTAGTACCTCACTTGATCTTGATTGTATCCCTCTGTTAATACAACTTAGGATTGCATCAGCTTTTTTGGTGGCTGCTGCACACTGCTGGGTCATATTTAGCTGGTTGTCCACTAAGACTCCAAGATCCCTCTCACAGTTACTGCTATTGAGCCTGGTTTCACCCAGTCTATATGTGTACTTTTGGTTTTTCTTGCCTAAGTGTAGGACTTTACTTTTCTCTACATTGAATTTCATTTTGTTAGATACGGCCCAGTGTTCTAGTCTGTCAAGATCCATCTGGATCTTGAGCCTATCTTCTTGGGTGTTAGCTATTCCTGCCAGCTTAGTATCATCTGCAAGTTTGATAAGTTCCCCTTCTATTCCCTCATCTAAGTTGTTAAAGAAGATATTGAAGAGTACTGGGCCTAAGATGGAACCTTGTGGCACCCCACTGCTTACTTCCCTCCATGTAGACTTAGACCCATTAAGGACTACTCGTTGAGTATGGTTTGTCAGCCAGTTGCGAGTCCATCTAGTGCTGATGGTATCTATTCCACTTTTTTCTAGCTTACAAAGAAGTAGGTTGTGGTCTACTACTTTGTCGAATGCCTTGCTGAAATCTAAATATATTATGTCCACAGTATTTTTCTGGTCTACTGATTTAGTCACTATGTTGAAGAATGAAATAAGATTGTTTTGGCATGATCTGTTCTTAACAAACCCGTGCTGACTGCTAGTTATTATTTTATTTGTTTCTAGACATTGGCCGATCTGTTTTTTTATTATCATTTCCAGTATCTTCCCGAGCATTGATGTTAGGCTAATTGGTCTGTAGTTTCCTGGGTCTGTTTTTTTTTTCTTTTTTTGAAGATGGAAACCACATCAGCTCTTTTCCAATCGTCCAGTAGTTCTCTGGTGCTCCAGGATTTTTGAAGGATATGATGCAGTGGTTCTGAGATGACCTCTGCCAGCTCCTTTAAAACTCTGGGATGTAATCCATCAGGCCCTGGTGATTTGTTTTTATCAAGATCAGACAGGTGTTCTCTTACTATTTTTTGGCTTATTTTAACTTTTATTTCTGGTCTGTCTTTTAGAGTTATGGTTTTCATGGGTTGAGCTTTATGCATGAAGACTGATGCAAAGAATGAGTTAAGCAGTTCTGCTTTCTCTCTGTTGCCTGTTACTTCCTTGTTGTCTTCTCTTTTTAGTGGACCAACTGTTTCCTTGATTTTTTTCTTGTTATTTATATGTTGGAAGAAACTTTTTTTTATTATCTTTGTTGCAAGTCTTTGTTTGTTCTGAGCCTTTGCTATCCTGACTTCGTCTTTGCAGATTCTGGCTATCTGCTGATATTCTCCCTTAGTTGTATGTCCTTTTTTCCATTTTTTGTACTTGTCCTTTTTTTCCTTTCAATTTGCCAGAGAGATCTTTGTGCAGCCATGCTGGTTTCTTCTTGGATTTCTTGTTTTTCTTTCTCAGTGGTATTGTGTTGGTCTGGGCTTCTATGATCATACTTTTCAGAGTTTCCCAAGATTCTTGAGTTGTTTTCCCCTTTAGGATTTTCATCCATGGAATCTTTCCCAAGTTCTCTCTGAGTTTATTAAAATCAGCTCTTTTAAAATCCAAGACTCTGGTGTCATTATGTTGTATTGCTTGTGTTTGTGTTATGTTGAATTCTAGTACGACATGGTCACTCTCACCCAAGGTTCCTGCAGTTTCAACTCCCTCTATCACTTCTTCTCTGTTTGTAAGAATTAAGTCCAGTATGGCTGTCCCTCTTTTTTCACCCTCTACCTTTTGGACAACAAAGTTATCAGCTAGGTTGGTTAGGAACTTATTTGATTTCTCACTTGGTGCAAAATTAGTTTTCCAATTGATATCAGGATAATTGAAATCTCCCATTACTATTGTTGTGTGTTTCCTGCATATGTTTGTTAGTTGGTTGGCAAAAAGGACATCTATTTTTTCTGCTTGATTGGATGGCCTATAATATACACCTATGGCCATGTCATTCTTTTTTTTCTTTTATATTGACCCATATGCATTCTAGGAGGTTTTCATCTTTGGTTCCATGCATTTCTATAGCAATATAGTGGTCCTTTACATACAGTGCAACTCCACCTCCTCTTTTATGGGGTCTGGGTTTTTTGAATAGTTTGTATCCTTCTACCAGTACGTTCCAATCATGGGTTTCATCCCACCAAGTTTCTGTTATTCCAACTATATCATATCTACCTTCATGTATTCATAGTTCAAGTTCACCCTGTTTGTTCCCCAGACTTTGTGCATTTGTATATAGGCACTTGAGATCTTTATGTCTGACACTGTGTTTACTGTCTACATAACTTGTGTTGTAGATGACTCCTCTTTTTTCTTCTGGGGCCACTGGGTCTTTTGATTTATTTAAGATGTTTTGGAGGGCTTTAGTTGGCTTGTTTATTATGTTGATTCGATGTGGTAGTGGTAGTCTGTTTTTGAGATATGTTCTTGACATATGGTACTGTTATTTTTTTAGGGCAGCAGATTTGGGAGAAATGAGGTCTGAATTATGTATAGAGAAATATACTGAAGATACTATCTTACTAACAAGTATATAGTACTCTTTGTACTCTTTTTACAATTTAAAATAAATCTTTGGTCATAATGGTTGGGTATCTTAGGAGTTGCCATGTTGACATATTTGGAAGATGCAAAGCTGGGGAAAACTGCTGTGTAGGTCATACAACACTTTAAAATTGTTAGGGACACAGGACAAATGTCAATTCAATTGAATAATTTGATGGATACCATTTTGTGTCTAAAGCATAATCCAAAGAGAAAGAACCAAAGAGGTCTTATGTTTTATGTTTTGTGGAATTATATTGGGCATAGGCTCTCTTGGTTCTCAGAGGAAATAAGAGCTGAAACAAAGTGCTACCAATATTAGAAAAGCAGTAGGAACACCTTTGTAAGCTTGACTTTTCTGTACTGTGCAACTTTTGGTAAGTCTGGACATCCACCTTTTTGAAATGTTATAGGGTCTCCTACTTGAGCAGGGGGATTGGACTAGACTACCTCCAAGGCCCCCTCCAGCTCTATTCTGATTGATTGAATAGGGTTAAGATCAGAGACAGGGACTATACAGAAGGAATGAAGAACAATGTTTTTTTGCTGAATATAGACACTAGATTCTTTGTATCTGTTTCTGGTGTTCGAAGCATGTACTTCCTACAAAAGTTGACATCCAGGAAGTGCCTTTTAACAAGACAGTTTGGGTCTCTCTCTTGAGATTTTCCTGGTAAAACTGAAGGTCTGATAACTTTCCCGATTTAAGAGAAAGACTTAAATAGTAAATATTGCCTTGTGCTAATAGAACAGCTATTAAGATGTTTTGTTTTAGAGCAGGGGTGTCAAACTCAGCCTGCGGGCTGGATGCGTCACGTACTGGCCCTGCCCTCACTCAATTTAGCGAAGGGGGAAAAGTCCCAATATGTCACATGATGTCGCCATGATGTCATGAGTTTGACACCCCTGTTTTAGACAATTTTCTTAGCCACAATATGAATATTATGGTAGTGCATAGTTAAATTGGATCTTGAGAAATGAGACAGAATTCAAGACAGAGGGTTTACTTTCACTCACCTCATCAAACCACTTCTGTTAAGTGTAAAGGTTGGCTCAAAGATGAACTAGAACCAGGATAGTCTGCCAGCAATGTGCTAATATTTTACTTTGCATGTTTGGCTTTGGGTTCATTTATTTCAATCTCTCAGAACTTTGAATTTCCTAAGGTGGTTGATTGCCACTTATTTTTTTTCTAAGTCACACCATGATTGCTCATGTTGCAAATGGTTTAATTAAGAGTATTCAGAAGAAAGTAGCAGCATTAAAGCTTCAGCAATATTATTTTAATTATGATGGCATAATTAGTATAATTGAGTTTTATTAGAAAATCTTATTTTCAGTAAGCCAGATAAGTAGAAAGGGAAAATATGATTGTTAATGATTAAAAGAAAAGTGAAGATGAAATGAGATATATTAGGAAGTCATTCTAGCGATTTTAGGGGGGGGATACCTTAAAATATATATGTTTTAAAATATACAGTTGTTTATTTAATGTTAATATGTCTGAAGTTGGGGAATGAATTATTAAATAAGATAGATTGAGGGGATATACCATGTGGAACGTAAATGTATTGGTTTTGTTTTATTTTTGCTTTTTTAAGATTGTTTATTATATAATTGGCTTAGGGAAAATTAATGATAAGAATGATATGTAATGTTAAGGTGGTAAGCTAAAAATGAAAATAATAGGGGATAAAGAACTGGGAATCTATATCTGGATGAAATGATAATGATATTGAATGAATGAATTGAAATATGAAATGGAAATTTATTTAAAAATAAGTAAAATGGATAATGATATGAGATGATATTATATAAGATTGGTGGAAATGAAAGTATGATTACGTACAAGTTTTATAATCTGGAACCATGTTGCCCACGTAAAGAGATGTATACAAATTAAAAAATTAAAAAACTTTTTGGGAAAAAAACAAAAAGCCAGGATTTATTTTACTTTCATTGTAAAGTATTTTTTAAGATACACTTATCAAAATAGTTATAGAGTTGAAGGATCACCATTTCCATGCTTGGGAGTATTAATACTTTACATTTGTAGTCCCTGTACATTTGAGTTGGAAACAAACAAAACTTCAAAAAACAAAATAAAGCAAAATATTGTGCTTTATTTAGTTATCTAATTTATGTAGCCACCCATATCACAAGAAGTGATACTTAATAGCATGCTACAATCAAATTAAATGCAACTATATAAAAACAATAATTTTAAAAATATAAAAATCATTACTAAAAGAAATACTTTCTCCAATAACATTAAGAATTCTTTTTTTAAATTTATTTATAAAATTTATAGGCTGCCCATCTTCAGTCACATGACTCTGCACTTTGGACTCTGATCTAATTTTGTCTTGTAATTCTGCCAGTCTTGACTAATAAATGTCACATAACATATTGTTCATATAGTTTTGTTATAATTGTTATATAATATATAGCTCAAGATGACACAGCCATGAGTCTCCTATGAAAGAATGTATTCTGGATTATAGATAAAATCAACAATCTGAGAGGTAATGGAAAAGCACCAAGCCCTCATGCCTTATTCACTAGTTTTGTGGTTCTCCTTCATTCTGAGCCAACTATGCACATCTCTTAGTTAGCTTTTCAAGATAGTTTAGTATGTCTGAAATAAGACACTTGGATGTGATATTTATTTATTATTTATGTGTTTATTTATTCATTCATTTCAAACTTGTGATTCTGGTGAGAAACAGTGGTTAAAAATACAAAATAATACCAAAGTAAATACAGAACAGCAGCTAAGGGAAAAACTTTCACAATCATCAACACAATCATCCCACTGGGTGTGTCACTTATTCTAACCACCATGTCTGATGACATAAGCAAGTCTTCAAAGCCATCTGAGAGGTTACCAGGTTTGGAATTACTCTAATCTATCAGGGAATGATACAAAGACCAGGCACCGTAACAGAAAAACTGTCTTGCTAGGTCATGCCAGATGGCATTTTGTAATAGATGGAACCTGTAGCTTGTACATATCTCCTGCCAGATCTGCTAGGACAAGTAGACATGATTGCCCTGTCTCAGCATGCAAATCTGATTTATCATTGCTCTTCTAGCATGAATTCTTGCTATTGTCACGTAATGGATCCTTGCCCTCAATAAGGGGCATGACCATTTGAATCCCCCTTCTTTTAATAGCTAAGAACAAATGTCACCTTGGAATGATCTTTTTGCTGGCTGACATGTTGTAATGATTCATACTGGGTTGTAAAAGTCAGGAACTGATCCTGTTTTCCTCCTGGCTTCTCTGGCAAACACCCATGAGAGCAAAGAAACATTGGTTGATCTGCCAGTTACTGTGTGTTGCTGCTGTTGAGCCAGCCTTGTCCCAACTGTTGTCTTAATTGTACCATGGAATTGTGTAGGTTTGCAATTTGTATTTCCAGTTGCTGTTGATATGGTAACAATGAAGAACAAGCTGTTCTGCAGAGAGTAAAGTAAAGTTCTGCTGCCATCTTCATGACCAAAGGAAAGGTTTAATGTTTCTTTTTTTGAATAATAATGTTACTAAAAATAAAAGATTTAAAAAGTATAAAGTAATAGAATATAAAAGAATGAAAAGACAAGATAGAAAGTACAGAAAAATGAAATGAAAAGAAAAGAACTCTATAAACAAAAGGCTTCTCCCTTTATCACAGCAAGTACACAAATAATTTTAGTAATTTACCACTATCTTTGAAAATACAATAAAAGTTCTCTTCCTGTGTTTCATTTATCATTTGATTCTGATCAACAAAAATTCATTAAGGGTTACAGAAGCAATAACACATATACTTTGAACTTGATCAAATAAACCAACTTTATACCCCTATCTTTTGATTTTAACAATTTTGATCTTTGATCTCTTTAAATAAACTTTAATATCCCCAAATGTTACTTCTTTCCATTTTCTCTTTGTCTCTTTTCAGAAACTCTTCAAAACTTCTACTAGTCATTCTTCTGATTGGTTATCTGTAAATACCTTATAATTATTATTTTTTACTTAATTTTTATAGTTGTCATTTTTAAATCTACATTTAAGTTAGTCTTTGGCTAATAAAATTTGTCATTCTACCTTTTTAAAACTAGTTTGCTTATCATACCAGATATTCTTAAGATTAACTTTGGAGTTAATTTTTTACAAATCTCCTTTAATTAATCCAAAGCTAGACTATTTTTCTCCATTGTATATTAGTGAGGCAAAATGAAATGTTCTTTTCCTTTAATTATAATATTTAGTTCTTTCTGATTCCCTCTAGTATCCAACCTTGAAAGTCCCATCTTATCACTTTTTGCCTAACAACAACATTTTCCAATGATAAACTTTTGTATAATGAATTTTAAAATCATTTCACTTCCTTCTGGACCCTTAATCCATTTTAAATTTTCTAAAATCAGGGCTACAATCATACTTTTGAAGTTTATCTATCATCCCATTTTTTAAAAAAGTCCTTAAAAGTCCTTAAGGACTTTAAAACTTCAAGGATTGAAAGACACTCATGGACCAAATACTGTTAAATGTATTGATCAAAAGATTCTTAATAATTGATAAGTGGCTAAAAGACAATTTGTAAAATTGAATAAGAAATGAGGCTCAGCTTCTCCCCCACCCCCATGTATGTGGACTACCTTGTGACTGTAAGTTTAGATGAAATACCTTGACTCCCTATTATTTCACTCACAAGCCAATTACAAAAACTTTAGTTCCTTTAGTTTAACTCACGAGTAGCAAGTGTCTCGAGGGCATGCGAGCAACCTCACAATCTATTTTTTTAGGGGAGATTTCAATTGGTAGAACTTGTCCTCTGGTCACCAATCTCTGCTGCAGCACCATTGCCACTCTTTCAAGGACATCCAACTCTTCATATCTTCATCAGAAGTCTCAAAAAGTAATCAAGCTTTAAATATTGCTGTTAGTCCTCTGAACAGGAGATAAACTCCAAATGGACTGCTGGGACTCTGCTTAATTGTAATACAGTAAAATCTTGAAGGTCTAACAGAGACCTCCTGTCTCTCAACACTTTTTTATCTGTTTGTTTAGTGATAACAAAGTGCTAAATGTACTAGCAAGTTTCCTTTCTCTCTGTGAGGCAGCAACACTTTTTGGCTGTAAAACATGGTCTTTTCTTTTTCAGGTTGTCATCTGGTATTGGATCAAAGCATTGTGCAATTCATTAATAAGTAAGTAAAAAGATGTTACTGTGTACTTGAAGTACAGGATAATGCAATGATTAATTGATTGGTATTCGTTAATAGATAGGATTTGTTTGTGTTTACTTATGGGTCAAAGAGAGAGATAATTGGCTGATTCCCTGAGTTTTTCCTGGCAAGTAAACATGTCCCATCCTCATAGCATCCCAATTTTCAAAATGATATAAAAGATTTGGGCTAAATTTCCTGACTTGGGAAAGGCTACCATATCTGGCTGCAAACATCCAGTTAGACATATCTACAGCCCTATGCTGACATCTCAAAGTTGTTTGCATTTTTGATGCCAAGGTACCGGAGAATTTAAACTTAAACTTAGGCAATTTTTGGAGCTGCAAATCTCAGTGCCCATGATGTTTGCAGCATTTGGAAAATAATGTACACATCCAGAAGTTCCCCAGATCAATGAATATTCTAAAATGAAAAGACTGATCAGAACAGTACTGAGTAAGGTGCATATCAATTAGAAAGTTTTGGAAATTAAAAAAGAGCAACTACTTGTTTGGAAATTCCTTAAGATAAGTCTAACTATCAGGCCTTCTTGCTGTTAAAAATGCAGTGTTGCATGTTTACACTGATGTAAGTTCCATTATGTCCAGGTTGTTTCTAAGTAACAGGTACAGGATTTTAGCCACAAGTTTACTTTTTCATGTATTTCCAAAATGCATGTTAATTGCAATTAAATAACATTCCAATAAACAAGGTTTTCCAAGTATCTTGTAGGATATTTGGATTTTTTTCATCACACATATAATAGCATTAGCACTTAGACTTATATACCACTTTACAGTGCTTTTCAGAATAGAATAGAATAGAATAGAATAGAATAGAATAGAATAGAATAGAATAGAATAGAATAGAATAGAATAGAATAGAATAGAATAGAATACTTTATTGGCCAACTGTGATTGGACACACAAGGAATTTGTCTTGGTGTAAATACTCTCAGTATACATAAAGAAAAGGTACATTCCTTAAGAATCAAGAATCATAACATACAACACTTAATGATAGTCATAAGGTACAATCAACAATCAAATCATACTAGGAAACAGTCAAGTGGGAGGGGATGGGTAATAGGGAATGGTGAGAAGATGAACAGTAATAGTAGTGTATACTTTGTAAATAGTTGAACAGTGTTGAGAGAATTATTTGTTTAGCAGAGTGATGGCTTTCGGGGGAAAAACTGTTCTTGTGTCTAGTTGTTCTGGTGTGCAGTGCTCTATAGCATCGTTTTGAGGGAAGGAGTTGAAACAGTTTATGTCCGGGATGTGAGGGGTCTGTAAATATTTTCACAGCCCTCTTCACAGCAGTATACAGGTCCTCAGTGGAAGGCAGGTTGGTAGTAATTGTTTTTTCTGCAGTCCTAATTATCCTCTGAAGTCTGTGTCTGCCCTGTTGGGTTGCAGAACCATACCAGACAGTTATAGAGGTGCAAATGATAGACTCAATAATTCCTCTATAGAACTGGATCAGCAGCTCCTTGGGCAGTTTGAGCTTTCTGAGTTGGCGCAGAAAGAACATTCTTTGTTGTGCATTTTTGATGATGTTTTTGATGTTAGCTGTCCATTTTAGGTCATGTGATATAGTAGAACCTAGAAATTTGAAGGTCTCTACTGTTGATACTGTGTTGTCTAGTATTGTAAGAGGTGCTAGTATTGTAAGAGGTGGTAGTATGGGAGGGTTTCTTCTAAAGTTTACCACCACTTCTATGATTTTGAGTGTGTTCAGTTCCAGATTGTTCCGGTTACACCACAAGGCAAGTTGTATAACCTCCTGTCTGTATGCAGATTCATTGTTGTCTCAAATGAGACCAATCACTGTTGTGTCATCAGCAAACTTCAGTATTTTAACAGATGGATTGTTTGACATGCAGTCATTGGTATATAGGGAGAAGAGAAGTGGAGATAGCACACAGCCTTGGGGGGGCCCTGTGCTGATTGTACAGGTATCAGATGTGATTCTGCCTAGCTTCACATGCTGCTTCCTGTCTGTTAGGAAGCTTATGATCCACTTACAAGTGTGTTCAGGTACCGCTAGTTGGTTTAATTTACTTAGAAGAGTGTCTGGAATGATGGTATTGAATGCTGAACTGAAGTCTACAAAGAGGACCCTTGCGTAGATATTTGGAGATTCAAGGTGTTGTAGGATGTAATGCAGAGCCATGTTAACAGCATCATCTGTTGATCTATTTGCTCGGTATGCAAACTGCATGGGATCTAACAGCGGATCTGTGATGGTTTTCAGGTGGGACAGCACAATCCTTTCAAAGATTTTCATAACTACAGATGTTAGAGCAACTGGTCTGTAGTCATTCAGTTCCTTGATGGAGGGCTTCTTTAGCACTGGGATGATGGTAGAACATTTGAAGCAGGAAGGAACATAGCACATCTCTAGTGATCTATTGAAGATTCGGGTGAAGATGGGGGCCAATTGGTCAGCACAGACTTTTAAGCAAGAAGGAGTTATCTTGTCTGGCCCTGGTGCTTTTCCTGGCTTCTGTCTGTGTAATAGATCTTGCACTTCTTTTTCTGTGGTCACCAGAGGTTGTGAGCCCAATGGATTGGGGCCAGTTGTAGGGGGCTTGGCTGTTGTTGGTGTGTTTGAGATGTGGGTTGTGGAGATAGGTGGCTGTAGTTTCTTTTCAAACCTGCAGTAAAACACATTCAAGTCATCTGCTAGTTGTTGATTTCCTTCTGCCTGGGAAGGAGGTTTGCTGAAGCCAGTGATGTTTTTAAGAGTTTTCCACATGTTTGCTAGTTCATTTGTTGAGAATTGATTCTTTAACTTTTCAGAGTAGCTTCTTTTTGCTGCTCTGATCTCTCTTGTTAGTATGTTTCTGGCCTGGTTGTATAGCATTCTGTCACTTTTTCTGTAGGCTTCCTCTTTAGAATGACGTAGCTGCTTAAGTTTAGCTGTGAACCAAGGTTTATTGTTACTATATATTTTCAGGTTCCTTGTTGGTACACATAAGTCTTCGCAGAAGCTAACATATGATGTTCCAGTATCTGTGAGCTCATCTAGATCTGCAGAGGCATCTTCAAAAACATTCCAATCAGTGCAATCAAGGCAGGCCTGGAGTTTCAGCTTTGACTCATCTGACCAAGTCTTCACTGATTTAATTGTTGGTTTAATGGTTTTAAGTCTATGTCTGTAGGCAGGTACAAGGTGAATCATGTGGTGGTCAGAGTGTCCCACAGCTGCGTGTGGTAAAGACCTATAAGCATCTTTTACTGTTGTGTAGCAGTGGTCTAAAGTATTTTTGCCTCTGGTGGGACAATTTACATGCTGGAAATATTTTGGGAGCTCTTTCCTTAAATTTGCTTGATTGAAATCTCCTAAAATGATGGGAAGGGAACCCCTCTAAGTGGTTTACAGAGTCAGCCTATTACCCCCAATAATTTGGGAGGATTTTACCCACCTCAGAAGGATGGAAGACTTAGTCAACCTGTTGAGATTTGAACTGCCAAATTACAGGCAGCCGGCAGGCAGCAGAAGTAGCTGCAGTACTGTACTCAAACCAGTGTGCCACTGTATATACTATTCTATGTTATTCAGCATTGTTTGGGTATTTTCCCACATCATTATAGTTGTGCTTTTAAAGTTGTAGCGATATTTTGGCAGAATCTCATCTGCCATCATCAGGCTTGTGTATTGTGTATATACTATTATATATACTGTACATATATAATAATAAATTTGCAGTTCATATTTCAAAGTTCATTTCAAAACAGTTTAGGTGTATTATATATACAAACACACATGAAATGTATATTAAAATCTGATTGGACTTATTTTTTTTAATTTGAAGCAAACAAGTTTGCTTGCTGTAGAATGTATAGCAGATATAAAACTGTCATTTTGTATATCAGTATTGAGAGGTGAAATGTAGCTGAATGGAGCTAACAATGTTTTCAAAGGGACATGGCAAAAGCTTTTTTTTTTTTTTTTTTAGGAAAAGCTAGAACAGAATGGGATGTCATACCATGTACATGCTTCTGGTTATTTATATGCAGTGTTACATCTGTAGCAGTCAGTCCCTATCGGGCAATCAGATTTTGATTTATCTGTAATAATCCCCTCTCTTTTGCTTTCATTCGCCTTACATTGCTTTGGTGCTTGCTCTAGAGAAGGTAAAGTATTCTCGGGGCTTGCAAGGTTAACACTATAAATAGATCTAATTGAAAAGGTGAAGACAATACATACAAAACGTCTTGTTACTGTGCCCTTAGTTTAGAGAGAGAGCTGCAGTTACCTAGAACAGCCTGAGAATGGAGAATTGTTTACATTAGCTTTTCAAACCTGGGCTACAATAACCTTGTAAGTCTTGCCTGATAAAAGAGTCTTTGAAATGTAGGTCTGTCTGGCATTTAGGGCTTCTCCCCCTCCCCCATGCAGAGACAGTGGTGTAAAGAATCCAAATAAAAACTAGAATGTTAGTAAAGGATATTGATTTGCCTTGTTACGTTCCTGATTTGAATCACAGTTTGGCCATGAACTTTTGAGAAGGTTTTTTGGGTAACATGAAAAAGCAAGTAGCAACTCAATTTCTCAGAAACTCTTAAAATTAGAGCTGAACGTGTTTTAATTTTAGAATTCTTTATGGGCCAACTATGATTGGACACACAAGGAATTTGTCTTAGTGCAAATGCTCTCAGTGTACAAAAAAAAAAGATACATTCATCAAGAGTCAAGAATCATCAGGTACAAGACTTAATGATAGTCATAGGGTACAATAAGCAATCAAATCATATTAGAAAACAGTCAATATAAACCGTAAGGATACAAGCAACAAAGTTACAGTCATATAGTCACAAGTGGGAGGTGATGGGTGATAAGGAGTGATGAGAAGTTTAATAATAATAGTAGTGCAGACTTTGTAAATAGTTGGACAGTGTTGAGGGAATTATTTGTTTAGCAGAGTGATGGCATTCAGGGAAAAACTGTTCTTATGTCTAGTTGTTCTGATGTGCAATGCTCTATAGCATCTTTTTGAGGGTAGGAGTCGAAACAGTTTATGTCCGGAATGTGAGGGGTCTGTAAATATTTTCACAGTCCTCTTTTTGACTCGTGCAATCAAAGGTCCTTGATTGAAGGCAGGTTGGTAGTAATTGTTGTTTCTGCAGTCCTAATTATCCCCTGAAGTCTGTGTCTGCCCTGTTGGGTTGCAGAACCAAACCAGACAGTTATAGAGGTGTAGATGATAGACTCAATAATTCCACTGTAGAACTGGATCAGCAGCTCCTTGGGCACTTTGAGCTTTCTGAGTTGACGCAGAAAGAACATTCTTTGTTGTGCTTTTTTGATGATGTTTTTGATGTTAGCTGTCCATTTTAGGTCATGTGATATAGTAGAACCTAGAAATTTGATACTGTTGATACTGTGATGTCTAGATAAGAAGATAAGAAAGTGAGCAATGAGTCCAGAGCTTCAATTGCATCAAGTAAATTAGTACTGCTCATTCACAGTTTGTTTGCATCCTATCTACAGAATGGGACAACTTGGGGTGGTCAACTCACTGCAGCCAACTCACCACAGCCAACTCACCATGCAACAACTCACTGTGGGACAATTCAACAAGTCTATTTAAGTATTTAAAATAATTTAGAAATTATTTAATTTCTGTCATTCACATTTCATTTTGTCCCTCCTTTTGCATTGTTCTTTAAATTATTCTATTTCACCATTTCTTCAATATTAGTGCAAGTCTTGTTCCACTGTGAGTTTATACTGTGGCCATGGTGAGTTGTTCCACAATGAGTTGGCCATGGCAGGTTGGCTGCGGTGAATATGTCCTTTCTTGTACCAGCATTTTCAGAGATTCCAAACAAAACAGAAGTGGATTTGTGAAGCAGTAGTGCTTTCCAGAGGGGAACGATCCAGTTTTTTTCCATCTGTCTTCTGCTTCTTCACTTGTAGTTCCTCTTTTCTTTAATATAAATTCAGTATACACACCTCAGTATGTTCCTGCTCCAGAAGTAAAACAATGTTCCTGTTGTATACACTTCTTCCTACATAACTAGTATGAAGTATATAAGACCACCTTTTGCATAAATTAATCTCTAATGCAGCAATTGCCTTTCTTTCCTCTGCATGGCTTTTCCAATGCAAGCAAGATAAACTGTTTCATATTCTATTCTCCATCATAGTTTTTACACTGCACTTCATCTTGCATTGATGCTCAGAGTTAAGTAAGTTGAAAAGCAGCATGCCTTTATTTTCTAACACAGCAGTTTGATATTACTGTTAACCCATGACTGCTCCAAGCTAAACAATAGGGACAATTCATACACAGCTCCCCTATAAGTAGTTCCTCTCTGTGCATGAATATAAGAAATGTAGCAAAGCTGAAAATTCTTTCTGTTCACCATGGTGACATGTTAGCAATCCAGGTCAATGTATAGCTTCCTCTTGTTTTAGCAGTTACAGCAAAAGATCTACTTATGAAATTCTCAACAATTGGTATGAGAAACCAGTAACATCTTCTCTTCATGTGCAGGTTCCATTTTCAAGGTATAAAATGGACAAAAATTACAGGCAAAAGTTGAGCCCTCTTTCTAGCTCAACCATTTGTCTTATATGGTACAGGTTTCCTGCTTGAAAGGGTTGGACTTTCTAAGGGGTTGGACCAGAAGACGTTCCTTACAACCCTTTCTTATTCTGTTAGCTGAGGATATTTTTTTAATGTAGTTAATATGAATAATACACTTCTAGTGTAGTGAGACTGTAGGATGGTCACTGACTTCTCACCATTTTGGACAACTTACTCTGTGTGTTTATAGGACACATGGAACAATGCCTCTAAATATTGAAGATTTTAATTTGTTTGATCAGGTGTTTATTTAATTGCCATGCATGAATTTTGGGACTCTTAACAAATACTAATAACTTAGAATTTGCATAATTAATTAGAATGTTTCTGCACTTCAATATGTGACTAAAGCACATGAAGCTTGCTTTAGATCAACTGGTGTCTGAAATAATATGGGATCACCTACTTATAGGAGGATTACAATGTGTCCTTCAGTTTAGAAGATGATAAGATACATTATTCATCTTGGCCACAAGGGGACTGATGTACAGATTCAATGCTGCCAAGAAACCTGCTTGCCTAACTCCTCTGCTGTCAGAAATTTGACAGGCTTAGCTAAACCTTGACATTGCCCTCTTAAAATATCATCAGGTGGAGATCTAGATCCAAAGACTTTGTATTTATACCGTGTATTTTCTAAATGTGTAAAGCTTTTACTCTAGGAAACCTGGGAAGCTCACAATACATATATTAGGAATTGAAAACTTCCCTGGTTGCTATAGTGGTTAGACTAGATTGTCTGTGGGGAGTATAAGTTTACACATCTCAATGCATCTTAATATCATGCCCTCTAATTAGAATCCCTGGAATGATATATGCAAATAGTTGTAATTAATTTTATCAATGCAACTTTGTCTTGTAGATATCTAAACACTAAGCCATGAAGAGGTTTGAAATCAACATGTATCTTCAAATGCAGCCAGTAGCTAACTGGCAGTTAGTGCATCCATTAACATAGCAATATTTTATAGAAGCAAATTCTGATGTGCCAGTAACTAGAAAAACAGCTGCATGCTCCATGATGACTTTCAAAGCCACTGCATTTATTTGTTTGTTTGTTTATTTATTTAAATAACACAGGATACCTCAGGTACAATATCAATTCCAAGTGGTTTACAAATTAAGATTAAAGCAAAACCAAGTTAGAGAAATGAAGCAAATAACCTGTTCCAAAAGCCATGTGAGAGAAACAATGATCCCATTTTACAGTATGGAATGTGGATTAGTAGTCTCAGAAAATATGTTGTCTTAAGGCATGCTGAAAAACCATGAGTTCAAGGATTGCTGAATCCAGGGTTAATGTTGTTCCAGAGAGAGAGAGACTGCTAGAAAAAGATCATGTCTGAGGCGCTACAATATCAATATGTTTCAGTGATGGAATCTGGAGACTATTGAATCCACCATATGGTTAGAAACAACTGGAACATGTGATCCTATAGGTATCCAGACGTAACAAGAAGCTTTACATATGACAAACAGCAGATTGAATTTCATCCAGAAAGCAATTTCTATTCAGTACAGTGTGTGTGGTACAGTTGTTATATAAGTGAAATGAGATGCATCCATAACTGGTTGTTGAATTTTGAACCAACTTAGCTACTGAATAGACTTCAAGGGCAGCACTGTGTAATTTATATAGCAGTGTACCATTTAGAAAATGATTTAAGGCTAAATAAAAATAAAACCAAATTGATAATCAAAAACTGCACTGCAAATCAAAAAATAGAGATACAAAGCAAATTGGGATTACATAATGGGAAAAAATAAAATACTTGGGAATATGGCTATCTGCTAGGTGTTCATCAATAAAAGAAGATAATTATTCTAAATTAATTGAACAAATTAGAAGAGAATTAGAAATATGGTTGAAACTATAATTATCAATACTAGAGTTGCAGTATTGAAAATGAACACCCTACCTAAATTAATGTATCTTTTCCAGATGATAAAATTAGGGAAACCATTTTTTAATGAACTAAATAAAATAACAACAAAATTTGTCTGGCTGGGTAAGAAACCATGCATCAAATTAAATCTGATGCATGATAGTAAAAGCAGAGGTGGTTTTGGGCTACCAGATTGGGAATTATACTACCAAGCAGCAATATTAAATTGGGTTAAGGATTAATTGGGTTAAAAAAAATACTAACAATAGAGGGTCATGACCTCTATGAAGTATATTTCAATAGGCATTTATTAAGAGATTCATTATTACAAATGTGGAGAAAAAATAAAAAAACAAACATTATGTGAGAATACCATGCTGGTTGTCAACCATGGAGGCCATGATACACCCAAACAGACTATATTTAGGTAAAATGATAAAGTATAATGATCTATTAAATGCCCAAGGAAAACTAAAATCAAATCAGGAGCTAAAAGAACAAGGAATCACAATTGATTGGTGGCCATATCTTCAAATTCAAAATAGATATAAAACAGATTCAGAAGAATTTGAATTTTATATGGGGCAAAATCAATTGGACAAGATTTCACTTGGACCAGAACAAAAATTTATATCCAAAGCATATAGATATTTATTGGATTTTAAAATGGAAGAGGAAACAATTAAAAATATGATGATAGTGTGGGTGCGGAATTTTGGTTATAATATAAATTTAGACAAGTGGGAAAAACTATGGAATATAAACTATAAATTAACAATGGCCTCATCATATAAGGAAAATTTATATAAAATGTTTTACCAATGGCATTTAGCCCCGGCAAGATTAGCTAAGATATACCCGAACTCAAACCCAAAATGTTGGAAGTGTAAATGAGTTGATGGTATCTTCTATCACATGTGGTGGCTGTGCCCCAAGGCCAGGACTTACTCGACTAAAATTAAAGATTGAATACAAGAAGTCACAGGACACCAAGTGGAATTCAAACCGGAGCTCTCCCTACTGGGGATAATCAAAAAACAATATCCAAAAAAGATAAATTATATAATACTACATATATTGACAGTGGCCATAATAGCTTACATGCAAATGTGGAAAAAGCAGAATCTGACTATTACTCAGTTTGACATAGATGGTACAAATGGCTAGAAAAGAGGAACAAGAATGGATAAAGACTGTATGGAAGAAACTTCAATAAAGTAATACATAGATAGGTAGAAATATAAAATAGATAAAGATAGATAATAAATAAGAATTATAAAGAAAGACAAAAACTATGAATAGAATAGAATAGAATAGAATAGAATAGAATACTTTATTGGCCAAGTATGATTGGACACACAAGGAATTTGTCTTATGTATACTCTCAGTATACATAAAAGAAAAGATACATTCGTCAGGGTCGAGAATCATAAGGTACAATACTTAATGATAGTCATAGGGTACAATAAACAATCAATCATACTAGGAAACAGAATATAAATCGTAAGTATACAAGCAACAAGGTTACAATCATACAGTCACAAGTGGGAGGTGATGGGTGATAAGGAGTGATGACAAGATTAACAGTAATAGTAGTGCAGATTTTGTAATAGTTGAACAGGGTTGAGGGAATTATTTGTTTAGCAGAGTGATGGCTTTTGGGAAAAAACTGTTCTTGTGTCTAGTTGTTCTGGTGTACAGTACTCTATAGCTTTGTTTTGAGGGAAGAAATTGAAACATTTTATGTCTGGGATGTGAGGGGGTCTGTAAATATTTTCACAGCCCTCTTTTTGACTCGTGCATTGTATAGGTCCTCGATTGAAGGCAGGTTGGTAGTAATTGTTTTTCCTGCAGTCTACATTCTCATAAATGGTCTAAGTCCAACTTCTTTTATCCCTTATCTAGTGCCAAAATAGTGCTAACCATTGGTTGACTAGATTCCTGTGCAGGGAATGAACAATAAATCAATTTAATTGGAACTTAATTAGCCTTATTCTTTCATGCCAGGCATGCAGTAGCCAAGCTTTCTGCCACCTCCAACAATACAATAAACTCAAGAAAAGTTTTGAGTCCGGCACTCCTGAAAATAAAATAAAAAAATAGAACCCTTTTGTTAAGCAGAAATCTTTCAAGAAATTGGGAAGGAATGTGAACTAAGTATAACTGAGCTAGCTTTATTGTCTATTCAGAGGTCTTCAGGCTTGACTGCTTTAAGATTTGTGGACTTCAACTACCAGAATGCCTCCTCTTGTCATATTAGCTCAGGAATTCTGGGAGTTGAAGTCCACAACTCTTAAACTTGCCAAGTTTGAAGACCCTTGATATACATAAAAAATCAGAAATCAGCGCAGGAATCTGTCTTAATGGGTTTTATTGCTTGTAATCTGTCTTTATCTGACAATTTCTGAAATTGAAATCTTTTGGGGGGCTTGATATGTATATTATATTTTTTAGATAAAATTTGCCCTTCCTTCCCCTGAATTGATTTCCAGATAAGGACTTTTAAATGCTACTTTCTAAAATCATGCTGTGAGAATTCAATTAGAACTGAACAGAAAAAAATAATTAAGTTATCATTAGTATGCAAGCTGCTTCTTGAAGCTGAAATTTCTCTTCTTCACTTCCTGTGATCACTTAAGGCTCAGTCATTTGTTGTTTTGTCTCCCTGAATTTTACCACCTGGAAAAAAAATGGCAGCACTACAAAAAAGCTAGCAGTTAAATTAGCAATTGCCTGACGACATAGAATGGCATAGCTAAGCAATATGAAGTAAATAAAGCTGAGATTGAGTATGTTCCACAGGGATTAAAATCTCTGTGATAGAAATAAGATTTTTGAAAATGTAGAGTGAAATCCTGGAGCTATGTCCTACTTTAATGGGCTTCTCTTGTGTATATAGATGTTGTGATGGCCTCCACTTTCCATTCTTCATCTACCGTCCTACAACTGTGTCATTCTACATCAAGATGTTCATTTCATTATGCTGTTCCCATTCACTTTATTCAAAAGAAAGTCCCTCTTATTGCTAGTCTACTCATGAGAAGTAAAGTGCCAAGTGATCTCTGATACTCCATAAATTAGAATGGATCTTGGAGAACATCTAGTCCAAATCTACAATATATGCAGTGCAGCAGTACAGGAATTTCTGTAGGATACAAAGTGTTAAAGTTGAAATCTTTTCAGAATAAATGGACTGATTCTGTAAAGAAATTCAAAGCTTTTACTGTATATATTGGGTTTAAGGAACTGATGTGAGTGAGAGACAGAAGGGGAAAATAAAACAAAAATAAGAATCATATTACTTTACTAATTCAAATATTTATCTTTCAACTGATAGGCCTCTAACCAGGAATACATAAACATAAGTATGGATAAAAAAAGCCACAGGATTCTAAAATGAAGCAGCAGCTGAATACAGATAGTCCTCAATTTATAACCATTCATTTAACAACATTTCAGATTTATGATATTGCTGAAAAAAGTGACATGGTTGGTTTTTTTCATTTATGATCACTGCAGTGTCTTCGTGCAGGTGATCAAGTTTCAGATGATTGGCAAATGGCATGTATTTATGATGATTGCACATCCCAGGGTCATGTGATCTTTTGCCATACTTGTTAACATATTGAATAAACAAACAAATATAGGGATGACATAATTCACTGAGCTGGAGTGGAACGATGCATACTTCAGCCATCCATGCCAATACGTGCATAAAGTCCAACACAGAATTGTTGTAAGTAATGGGGCATGAATCTGTTCTTCTTGTCATGGGTGCAGAAATGCATCTGTGTGAAGCTCTTGTGCTTAATTTCATATGGCAAAATGTTTTAACTTCATGCAGAAAACAAGGCAATCGTAGTCTGTCAAATATCCTGTGATTTCAGTGTTATTTACCAAATGCTGTTTCTGTAAACCAAACTTAACAAATTAGAACAACAACCTAAAATTTCCCAGTGTGAAATACCTGCTAATACCTGCTAGTACCTTCTAGTTTCATTCTGATTATCGATGCCAGCAGGAACCCAAGAATAGTTTGAGAGCACTAAAGGAATAATTTTCAAAGTGTAATATGGACCACTGTCTAGGGACAGCCTCAAAGACTAGGTACCTGGCCCATATGTCATGATACTGAAATTCTTAGTCTCTGTATAGAAACAAAAAACAAAACAAAACAAAACCCTTGAAAACCAAAGACCTTGCTAGTCAGAAATGGAGCAATCCATCAAAATTTAGCTTCTCTGATTTTGTAGATGTTTAAATTCTACTCTATTCTCTTCTAACTTCACACTAATAAGAACACTTTTAAAGAAAATATTTTTTCAAAAATATTTCCCTTCCTTGCATTTCAATGAATTGAGTCAATAGTTTGTTCATTTGCTCATATATATTTATTGATCAATTGGTTGGTTGATTTATTGATTGCATTTATATGGCCAGCCATTTTTCAACTAGCTTATGGTTGCAATATAATTTCTGTTCTATTTCACTTAAAACTGCCACAATGCATTGCTGTCATGTATATAAAAATACCCTAACAAGCATTAGAGTATGATGAAATGCCGCCACACACTGGCACATTAGTTGTTTTATTATTTATTTATTAGTGTTTATCCTGTCTTCATTATTTATATAATTAGTTCCTGGTGGTGAACATACCTAAAACTCCTTTCTCCTCCAATTGTGCCAACAAAAGAAAAATAATACTGTGTGATGAGTTGGGCTGAGTTGTGACTAGCTCAAAGTCACACAACTGGCTTTATGCCTAAAATGGGACTAGAACTTCGGGTTTCTAGCCTGGGGCCTCAACCATTTAGATCAAACTGGCACATTATACAGAAAAAAAGAAGTTTGCTGTCCTGAACTATCATGTTATTTTTTTTCTCTCTATTTGGGGACAAGCCATCCCTTGCCTGGAACATTTGCAGGTTTCATTTTCAATGTGTGTGGTAGTCGTTCCACATGACTGTTTCCTTCTTTTCTGCCAAAAGAAATAAAATCCTCCTGGAATATTTAAGTTATGAACTTCATTTCAAAATTTTATTTTATTTTATTTTGTTAAATTTATTTGCAACCTATCTTACTATGGGGCCACTCTGTGCAACTAAAGAAGAAATGAAAAGAGCGAAACAGAAGTAAAATAATAGAACAATAAGCAATGAAAAAGAAAACAAGCATACATCAAAATGATATCCAAAAAGATGGATGGGTGGAGAGAAGAACATGTTGTGTCGGGGGGGAGATGGAGTCTGCCAACAATCCACAGCAACCTCCAGCAAGGGACTCTCCCATACACCAATTTTGGTCCCAGGCCAGCTGCACAGAAAGATCTTCAAGCTCCGGCAGAAGGATAGGAGGTTATGGGCAGCTCTTACCCTAGAGAGTAGAATTTTCCAAAGGGTGGATGCTGTGGCAGAGAAGACTCTTTTTTTGGAATCCAGTAGCCAGAGTTCTTTGATCAATGAGGTCCATAGTAGGCTCTCTCTGCCAGAACAAGTAGGATGGGCTTGTCCTGGCAGCACAAGACATTTCGTCAGGTATCCTGAATCTATGCCATTAATAGTATGATAACTGATACCTTGAACTGCACAGATTGGTAGCGAGTGAAGTTTACAGAGCAGAGGTGTAATACAATTATGTGCATGATATAATATAATTACCCCAGCCACCTGCTTCCTAAAAAAGATACATGAGTCCAGGAGAACCCCTAAATTGTCAATTGGATCTGAAAGGAGTAGTGCAACCCTGTCCAGAACTAAGGATGATAACAAGTTGGATCCTGAGGCTCTATGCACCTAAAGACACTCAATCTACCAGGGTTCAATTGAAGCCTGTTGTTTCTCATCCAGATTCCTCCAGCTTCCAGACATTGTGAGAGGACAGAGACAGTCATAAATAACCCATGAAATATCTGTGAAATATTCAAAAGTTAGAATTTGCCAGGATATTTATTGAGATGATGATGATAAAGAAGATTGCAATATAGAAGTGAAAAATAAAAACACCTTGAGCTCGTGTCGATGGAGAATCTCAGGCATCCAGGTCATGGTTGTCCTCTTTTTCAAGAGGCAACTGGAATTTCTGGGTTTTTCTGTGAAGATGTTTAATTTCACATTCAAGAAGCTTCTTCTTTGTTCTCTACCTGTCCATCATTTTTGATCATATTGATGTATTCATTATGCTATTTTCATTGCTTATTTTATTCTATTTTTTACTTCTATTTATTTACACAAATAAAAAATATAAATAATAATCATGAATTTTAGGGCTCCTCCACATAACATATTTGCCTGATTGTGAGATTGGGTAACCAACAATTTTTGAGAACTTCTGGAACAGTGTTGACTGACTGAGAGTGTTGACTGACTGAGAGATTCTGGGAGCTGAAGTCCACACATATTAAAGTTGGAAAAACACAGCTCTTAGACACATCTAGTCCATTAAGTAAGTAATCTCCATCCATTTGTTTCAGCTATATGTAAAAAAAACCCACCTGTTGTTTGACATCTGCTGGTTCAAGATTGGTTCATCTTCTATGCTTCATTTCATTGTAGGCAGACATCTCCTATATTTTGGGGGCAATGTCTGCTTCCCTTCATGGTCGTTTCATTTCCTAAATCACTGAGGAAACTGATTTTAAAAAAAATCCAGCAGAAATTGACATAAATTATGCTGCTTCTCTAAGAGATTGTGTCTCTAAGTGAAGTGAAAAATATAAATCAGTCAGTTTTTGTTTTTGTTTTGGCCAAGAAGGATAAAGAAGAAAAGATACACACACCAGTCAGAGATTATAGTAGACTTGTTACAAGCCATATCTGTGGCCAAAGTGGAGGAAGGGATTGAAAACTGGAAAGGGACTTCTAAGATTAGCTTCCTTTCCAGCTGATTTATGCATGGCTGCAGTTGAAGGCTGCAGTGAAGAAATGCCCTTAAACCAATATTTATTATGCAATATCAAGCTGTGCAATTGCTCCACTTTGGTGGTAAATAAGGGAATGAATAAAAAAGTATTACTGAATTCTTGAAGGAAGCCAAGTATCCCTTTGTTGTAGTTGCTTGTGTTTAAACTTTGTGTAGGAGCCATGGTGGTTCAGTGTTTAGAATGCAGTATTATGGGTAAACTTTTCCCACAGTCATGAGTTTGATTTTGACCGGCTCAAGGTTGATTCAGCCTTCCAGTTTTCTTATATTGGTAAAAATGAGAACCTGGATTGTTGGGGGCAATGTGCTGACATTTGTAAACTGCTCAGACAGTGTTTTAAAGCACTGTGGAGCAGTGCATAAATCTAAGTACTATTGCTATTGTCTTTAAGTTGCTCATGTTGCATTTATAAAGAAAGGAAGAATTATGAAATTCTGGAAGTAAAAAATCCAACCATGCTTACATGTTGCATGTCTCAAATAATACTTTGTTTATATCCAAGAATTCACTATAATATCTGAAGCAATGGATGGTGGATTCCACCACGAACCTAAGAATATTGAAGATAACCAGCTCAGGATTTGCTGACCCAGTATATTGTGCTAGATAAGGGAAGAAAAAATCTTATATTTCTACATTGCTTGATTATATATATAATCAAAAAATGTTCTTCTTGACTCTACACACACACACACACACACACACACACACACACGTATGTATGTGTATGTCAAGAACATTTTTTTTAAAAAAAGGCTCTATCACGTTCTAAGAGGACTAATTAAAAAGTCCTTTACATTAACTGAATAGATGTTAGCTCATTTTCAAGTGGAACCTCATTAAGGCAAAACCTTCTGCACAAATGTCTCTTTCCAAATAGAACTTCTGGCAATTATTAATGATGTTTCCATGTGAATTACCATCCGCTAAGCTATAAAGCTAAACAAATCCAATATAAACCCGGGGTTGATTATGTCCAGTGGTCTTTTATTTATCTGAAGCCTTAGTTCCTTTTGGAAAGCAATCTCATTTTGAGCAAGTGGGGCTTTTAGAATTAGGGAGCATTGTAATGAAGGCATTACTGTCAGTATTCAGGGTAGAATGTATCTACCATTTATTATTTATGAATTTGTGAAAATCAGTGCATAACACACAGCTATTTGCATCTCCTCATTTTAGGTTGTTCTTGTATTTTTTTTTAACTTCAAAGAATGAAGAAATAGGTAATTAAACCAAATGAAGTAAATAAAACTCAGTGTTAATAGGATGTAAATAAAGCTTTAAACTAATGAGAAATGAAAAGCCTATTACCTGCTGATGAATACATTGTCAATATTGCTTCATGCTTTCTACTTCTCTGAACATTAAAAAAATTCCAGAGGCTGTCCTTCACATGACCAAATATTTTGAAGGGAAGAGACATAATAAAGCAATAAAGTCTTAGAAGCAACTATTTTTTTTCAAAAATGAAGACTAAGTTGCGGGGTGAATAAATTTATTCTTTATTTATATTTTGCATTTCTGGACTGCCTATCTCCCGCTAACCTGCAGAAACTCTCATAGATTAAGACACCTCCAGTTTCTTGCACTGTTCTTCCTAGGTATGCATAAACTTAAACCTGAACTGAGTTTGATTCTTAGAAATTCACATCCATGCAGTTTTCTGGTGGAGGAAGAAAAATCCACTTTGGTTCCAAGCTGGGAGAAATAAAATGGAGGCTACCTACAAGGAAAGAAGGTCTCTGCTTTTTTGGTTTTCAGAAATTTCAGTGACAGCAGCATGTTTCTGGGGTGGCTGACAAAATGGCTGAGTGAGGGGATGGGTTTTTATAGGAATTTGGTGATTGAGATGCTCCAGGGGGTTGTGCAATGAAGTGAGCCTTGTATATTTTGCTATTCTAATGGTGGTGGGTAAATTTTATTATGTCTAAAAGGTCCTGTCTTGTCCTTAGAATTTTGGTGGGGGGATGTAAATTCTTAATCCCATCAGCTCCAGCCTTCTGTGGGAGCTTGTGGCTGAACGGGTTTATGAACGCCTGTTTATGAATAGATTGGCCCAGTCTTTCTGAATGGATACAAAATCTCCATTGCAATAGACCAGTCTATTCTGCTTGAGGCTCTTTTCCTATGGCAGGAAGACTGCTTTCTGCCTTTAAGAACATGTTTCTCCATTTCTCCTTTGGGGAAATATTCTATCCTGTCTCTTTTTGATATTAATAATAAAGAATATTTTAATCTGGGGATGGATGGGGCTTCCTTCCTACTTGGTAACAGTGTAAAAGGAACTTGCCACTTTCTCCATCTAGGATTTTATTACTTCTTCCAGCCTTGAGATTTCCTAAACATTTTACCAGATCCTACCCTGCTTTAATTTTCAAGGTCTGGAAGTGCTGTCATTTATCTGGGTTTAACATTCCTGATGTTGGTTGTCCTTTTCAAGTTTGGAAAAGAAAAAAAAATCCTCCAAAAGTCTCTCAACTTTTATCTCCTCCAAATTTTGCCTCTCATTTTTCTTTAATGGCAATAACAAGCAAAATCTTTGTCTAGTCCCTACAAGCAATCTGACTGAATCACAGTTCTGGGCCATGAAGCAGCATTAAGTCTTCCAAAAGGTAAAAACAAAAGGGTTAAAGAAACTTTTTTTTTTTCAAATTTCAATACACTGATCTGATCAAACCTTTCAGGAACTGGAAATTTGCCAGCAATCCAACTTCAATTTTTCTGAATCTTGGAATCATCTTTTTTTTCAATTAAAAAAATGTATTGAACAGATGTATGTTTAGAGCAAGAAAATTATATGCAAATCATTGAGATGGATTTTGAACAGTGCAAATTAATAAGAATTCAGATAATCCCTCTTAGAGTTACCACTAGATTTTCTATTTTGTCAACCAACAAGAACAACAACAAAAATCTGCAAAGCACTGTTTCTTGTTTTTGTTTTCTTTTTCTGGCTGTGATCCTGCTACCAAATTGAATTACTCCAGCCCTTAGCCAAACATCTGGGATGTGCTTAACAGCTAGTTGTCACCAGTTATCACTGCTCATTTTAAACCATCAGGGGCTATTGAGTAGTCATATTAGATGTTAGTTTTGCAGTGGGCTAGAGACGTTTGTTCACTATGCAGGGCTTTAACAATTGTCTGCATAAACCTTAAAGAAGTGCACAGATACAATACTGTATGAATAAAAAATCTTATCACGACTGCATAGTACTTTCTGGCCTATTTTCTTTTTTCTTTTTCATTTTTGTGAACATGCTTGAACTTTAATGGAAAATTATAGATTGCATTTGTTTTTTCTTCAATGATTCAATAATGGATAATCTGAGCATAGTTTCAAAGTGCATATTTTTTGATCTTCTGACACAGTTAAGTGACAAGAATTGCATCACAAATTATTAATGTAATTGAAATCTTAAGTAACTGAAAACATGTTAAATAAATAAAAAGAACCAGTAGCTCAAGAAGGAAAAAAAATATCTACAGCATAGAGTGCAAGGTTATTTAACAGCCACTATGTAGGACAGACAGAGAGAGTTAGTAGAATGCATCCATGAACCCCAAGTAGCAGTCAGAAGACATTATAAAATTCCTTTATCTCACAATACATGGATATACTCAACCATAATTTCAACTGGAAAATTGAGCATCCTAGTCCAAGCCAAATCCCAAAATCCTGAGTTCAGAGAAATCAGCTATCAATGGACAGATAGCAATAAATCATATTTACACACTATTCATATTTACACACTAAAAAGCTAGGAAGGAAGTAAAAAAGAGCAGGACACATTTCCTCCTAGCCATCCACATAAGCAAGGATTAACACCAACAAACAGTCAATAATAATACTCTAATCAAAGAACCACTAAGGAGAAAACTCCCCCCAATACAGGCAGGACAAGCTACTGTATAAAAACAGAGAGCTAATCTTACACTCACTAGCATTGTAAATGATACATTGTTGGGTAATGAAATATTTGTAAGCAAACTATTAAGCTTGGAGAATCACATTATTGTTGAAAGCAGGACTTTGAGATAGTTGTATTCTAGTGCCCTAAAAGGCTGCTAAAAGAAACATTTAGAAAAAACAGTTGCAGTGCCAGAGAGCTATAAATGGGAAGAACTGTGCCATTAGATTGCTAGATACTCCTCAATTTCTACCATTTATTCTGTTAACCTTACATTCAGCTTTCGCAATTCTTTCCAGTTTTGTTTGGAGCTTGTTATCATTATACAAGAAATAAGGGCATGTCCACTAATTTCTTTAACAAAGATAAATCTGATTGCTTTATTGTACCCAAACACTATTTCAAATTCTTGCATTGTCGACAGCAAACTGAATCAATCAATTGATTTAAGCAGTACATTATGCAGTGAATAATGAGACAGTAGTATAGAACAGTTAAAATTACTCTGAAATGTTTGGCTGCTTGCCTTTCAACTCCTTCTTCACTTATTAGCTGAGCTGTTGCAATAACATGGCATGTTTCCAAGTACTCTAGCTGCTGAAGATAAAAAATAATCAATTCTTCATTAGAAAATTTAAGCCTCTCAAATATTACTTGCCAGATAAAATGAATGGGAGTGTGTCATTACACATTTACTCTGCTTGCAGTCTTTCCATTTGCATTTGGATGGATGGAAGGAGAACATGCTCGACTAAAATAGCCTTCATATCTCATCTGGAAGAGCTCTTTTTACATTTTTATGTGTAGTAAAAAAATGTAGGTTGGATTTTGTGCTAAGGTCTTTGCTAGAAAGAAAATTTAATGCATCACTCACAATATCTTCTATTCTTAACAAAGATCATTAAGAAGAGGATATGGGAATGCATACCATTATTTAAGATAATTATCACTCTAAGAATCCATACTGTTTAATATTTTTCTACCACTAACAATCTGTCTAATTATCTGCATACTGATGAATGTTTTCATAACAACCTACAACCCTTTTGATATTTTTCCAACTCTTGTTCCCATTTCATAGATTGGCACACTCCAATGTAAAGTTTAATAGAAAAAAAGTGTGTGGTCTGAAATGTCCATTCTTCCGAAAGAACAATTGATCTGAAAAATGTCAGGAAAGTTAGATAAAGTATTTGATGGAGATGCTCCTTGCAATGTTTGGCTTTGGCTAGTGGCATTATCATCACAAAGCATAGACAACTATATTTTTACTGCCATGTGTGCCTGAGTTCACCATTTATTTTAGTTGCCAAATATGTGCTATATTGATGGCTTTCAGTGGAAGGGGAAGGGATCTTGGAAAAAGTCATATAATGTATTTCCTATTAGGCAAGTAAGGTGACTTAATCTAGCACCAAATGTACCATGTTTTATATCTAAGTGCAATGCAAGGATGGACAAAGTTTTTGAGGCAAAGGTCTCATTAAATGACTTTTGGAAGACCACCACACAAATGGATGGATAGAACTCTGTTTTCTCCTGGGAATCTTCAATATTTCCTTAAAATGTTACATATTTTAGTACTTCCTCTAAAATTTCTATATGCTTCTCAGCTCAGAGAGACAACAAACTCCAGTTAGTTTTCATTAAGCATTGGTGGCACCATGCACCACAAAAAAGAGAGTTAAGGACACCAGGAGCTGCTCATTTCTAGCACAATTGTTAATGAAAGGACCAAGGTTTTTTGATCAAGAAGAAGCTCATGAAGGATAAGGTGCCAGTGCAGTTCCTGACACATCAAGATTGAGACTTTCAGGAACCAGGCTGCTTAGGACTGCAGCCCAAAGCAGTGTCAAACTGTCTCCAGTTTTATTCTAGTTCAGTGGTGGCTAACCTTTTTGTGCTCCTGTGCCAAAAATTGAGCATGCACCAGCACGCACGCACTTGCGTGCCAGCACCCAGAATGCAATGCATGCCCCACTTCCCACTCCCCCTGTACATGTGCGCACAATCCCCCGCCACCCCCTTACCTGTACTGCTCCTCACAGCTGATTTTTTGGCTGATTTGAGTCCTTTTTCGGCTTGGAAAAAGCCTCTGCAAGGTTTTTCAGGACAAATTATAGGCTCGTTTCGTCACTTCTGGTATTACAGAAAGTGATGAAACAGGCCTATAATTCATCCTGAAAAGCCTTGCAGAGGCTTTTTGTGAAAAAGACCTCAAACTAAGTGAAAAAAATATCAGCTGTGAGGCACGCGCATGAGGTAAGTTTGCCTGTGGCTCACATGCCAGCACAAATAGCTCTGCATGCCACTTGTGGCATGCATGCCATAGGTTCGCCATCATGGGTCTAGTCTCTTAGATGACTTTGGACACAATATATTTTATTTAACATGACCAATTTTATAAAATGAAATATAATTCCACTTATACCCTTTTAAGTTCCATATAGGAAAAAAAATTGTATTGCAATGCAATACAAACTATAGCTTAATTGTAACATTCTGTAGTTAGCAGAATTTACCAAGTCAATAATAACAGGTATTTTTCCCTCTTTGTATTTCTAAAATAAGTCTCCTTTTGGTATCTTGATCTATACTTTTATTATTATTTTCAGTAAGGATATTCAATATTTCTATTTCAACATGTTTTTATACAGTAAATTAGTTGCAGAACAACAAAACAGCTCAAGTATATTATGAAATCCATCATTCAAATTGTTCCTCTTCAAAGAACTTACTAAGGGGGATAGGTCAAGTTGTTCCCCCTACATCTGAAGGCCCATTCAAATTCTGTTGTTGAGATTACCCAAAGAAGCACAAATGTTATTTGGGGATTCTGCAGGACATCTGGTGGACAACATTTACAATTGGCTCTTAAGGTACTTTAAGGAAAAGGCATGGCTCAGCTACTTTATGGTGCTGGACTCAGCATTTATAAAAACTACAGCTCTTGGAGAAGATCCAGTTAATTAGAACTCTGTTAGCAATTCCACAGGGGATGTCAAATGAAGTGCTACCTATGGAGTTAGTACAAAGATCAACTGATTTGTGAGCTTGGCAGTCCAGTTTTGTCTCCATACATTTTCTGTTTAAATTTACTATTTTTTTCTATGGGGATGGAATCTTTAATTCTATAGCATAATTTTCAATTCTCCTAGAATAGGATTATGCACAGGAAGACTTCAGAAGCACTGCAAATGTGATGGTTGTGATAAAGAAGCAAATATTAATTCGTCAAATGATCTTGATTTATATTAAACTTAGTTGGTCTGCTGGAGAGACCTGCCCCTACCCCAGGATGCTGCATGTAGCTCCTAGGTTGCAAATTAGGTAACCTAACCCAGAGAGGTAGATGCAGTTTTTGACAAATGTGTTTTGTATAGTAACTGTATGTTCTTTAGTTTTCTTGCTTAAGACTCCTTAACTTGCAGATTTGGAAATTATTCACTACCTCTGTTAAAAATGTAGATATGGTTTTTCAAGCTACAAATAGCTGCATGCAAGAACTATGAATATGCTAACATTTAGGAATAAAAAACTTAGTAATAGACTGAATTGTGAAGCAGGAAAACCCTCCAGTGCAATTCTCATCCCTGTCATGAATGCAGCAACATTAAGCTAAGTGGAATTTCCCCTCACCAGAAATCTTTATGCTGTTTTTCTTCAATAAAAATGTATGGTTTATAAGTCAGTCAAGACATTGTCTCTCAGCTTTTTACAAAACCTGTAAGATAATGTAACAGATGTCTGAAGGATAACGTAACAGATATCTTATAATTACTCAGATTATCATATTGCTTTCTTTAAAAAATGTTACTTTTCATTATTACTTAAGCTTTTATTATTGTTCATTATTGTTCTCAGTTACCTTTGAAAGAAATGTACTTGATACTATACCTTTTAATATTTCTTAGCAATAAAGGACAAATGCATGTTTTCTGAACTAAAGGAATGAATAGTCTAAAAATAAATATAAATCCTTATCTGCTCTTCCCTCCTCCCTTCCATTTCCCTTCAGATAAGTTTATTTTTGCAAACCCAAATGCATTTAATGTAAGACTTTCTAAACTATAGTCAATATATGTCTGTCTTTATCCATCAGTACATTTCTACATTCATCCTTCTGTCCAAATGTGGTTTCATCTGTCAGTGACTCTGTACATCCATCTGTCATATCAGTCTGTTTGGCAATCAGTCTGTCCTTCTACCTACCTTTCCATCCACCTGTTATTCTTCTATCCTTTTGTATGTATGTTCACCTGTTCATGGGTCTGTTTGTCAGTCTGCGCATTCATCTATATCTGCATCCATCTGTATATTAGTATGTCTATAAATACATCCATATATCCACATGTCTATCCATTCACGTGTCTGTCTAGCTGCCCATCCATCCATGTATCTGTTATTTTATGAGTTTGTGTGTCTTTGCATCCATGTATTCCTCAGTCCATTCATCTGTTCATTCTACCCACGTATATTTTTGTCCACCCCTCTATTTGTTCATCTTGACATCTATGTGTCCATCTTTCTGCCCATTTATTTACTGTTAAAATACTAAAACAATAGAGATATCTCCAGAGGTCTTTATTTGCTGATATGTACTGAATATTATAAATGTCATATTTTAATAAGTGAACGTGATTTGTTCTCAAGCATGAATTCCATACCCTTTAGCAAGAATTATTAGGTGACTTTAATAGCGATACAGGTTTCCCAGCAACTGAATTATTGTAAATATATATGTGTGTGTGTGTGTGTGTATGTGTGTATGTATATGTATATTGTTATATATATGTTAAGAATTATGTGATCTTTATATTGCATTGAATTAGAATGCCCAGGCAAAATACCAAATCTGAGCGGCTTTGCAGAAAGCTAAGAGGATAAGGCCCGTGCAAATGTCAAAGCATAGCTGCTCCATAGGGCAGAGGAAGCAAGTCTTATGATGGCTACACCAGTAGGCTCACCCTGTAAATTCCTATAAAATTACTTCTGTGGTAGGTTAAGTCCATTCTCCAAATTTTACTTTAAATTGTTAGAAAACTATTCAGACACAATGCTACCCATTTTGGAAGCGGAGGAAGAATAAAATGGAAATGTATAAATGCAGTGACTCAGATGTCAAATATTTCAAGCTGGAAAGGGTTTAAGCTCAATTTAGCAATTTCTACAAGGGTCAGTTGATGAATGTAGCTTTCAAATCTGAGACATTTAAAATATACATTAGGAGAGAAATTATTATTCAGTACCACAGGAAGGTGATTTTCTGCAAAATTATTGTAATTAGTGTAAATGAACATTGTACCTGAAATAGCAGTAAATGATTAAGATTCTTGTTTGTAAGAATGAAATTGAAAAGGCAGTCATTTCCATGTCCAAGAGGAAAAAAAGGAGAGTCAAATGAAACTGTGAATAATTTAATATTATATTTCCTCTCTGTGTGATTACCCTGCGATGATGGAAAAATAAAAAAGATTAAAAGTTTTATTTCAATTAAGCACACTTTCTCAATTTTCATATAATTATAATTAATACTGTGCCAATTCAATGTCTAGATTTTTAATAGGTCTTCTCACAAAGTGAGCTCATGTTATTCTACCTCATCCCAGGATTCTTGCAAATTTTATCTTACTGATGTTCTAAGCTTATGTTATTGTTTTGAAGTGCCATAGGATCCTGGTGCTGTTTTTGTTATTAAAAGTCGCAACTCTCTAGTCTTCTTAACTATGCATAAAATTCACACAGAGACACACACACACATAATGTGGGTATGTAACACATACACATATTCCATCCAATTAAATGAGAACAGTTTAAAAATATGCAGAAAAATATTTTATTGTAATAAAATATATATTATTTCACATTCATCTCAGGAGTGGAATGAAATGAAAGCCATTGAGGAACAAAGCAGATTCATTAAAATGCTCACATGAATTTTAAAGAATTGAAGAGACAGCATATTAAAAACAATCAAAAAAGCAAAATTACAAACAATTGATCAATTATGTGCCATCAAGTTATTTCCAATTCTGGAGATCACATATTCAAAGAAATTAATCTCTCTTAAAAACAACAACACCTTCTATTGAGGCATGGAGAACCACCTGAACTGAGTATATGCTGGCTTGGGCTGATTCCAGACAGTGCAAACTTCTTAAATCAAAGGAAGTTCAAGAAATAATCAACATGTGCTCTACACAGTGTTCTTTTGAGTTAACTGCAGAAACTAAAAGGTTCTTGCAGCTGGCTTGAATATTGAGCTGTTGAGGAACCTTAACTTTCATCTATGGTCTTAACTGCAGTAGAGCCAAATGGGCACTTACATTTTTGCTTCGTATTCACACTGGGAAGTAATTAACTACACTGGAAAACAAAGATTTTGCTTCCTGAACATTACTGATTTTTGGCTGCTAATCACAAAAACAAGCTGTAATTTATCAATCACATACCATTGATTAAGTTATGAATATGTACATGCTATCCAGTGATGGGATTCAAATAATTTAACAACCAGTTCTCTGCCCTAATGACCAGCTAAGTAGGCATGGCTGGGTGGGCATGTGGCTGTGTGGACATGGCCAACTCAACATCACTCATACTCATACTCTTCTTCTTGCCATGCCTGGTCATGCCTCACCCCCCCCCCCCAACAGCCAGTCCTTGTCACACCGGGTCTTGCCTCTCCTTGACAAACAACCACAATTGAGCCAAAAATTTATGTTGCTGAGTGAGAAATTTATTAAGTGAATTTTGCTCCATTTCATGACTTTTCTTGCCACATTAATTAAGTGAATCACTGCACTTGTTAAGTTAGTAACATGGCTGTTAAGTGAATCTGGCCTCCCCATTCTCCAAACTGCTCAGAAAATTAACAACCGGTTCTTGCAAACCCATGAGAACCGACTGAATCCCACCACAGATGCTATCCAGCAATATCTGGACAATAAATAGTACAGTACAATATTGAAATAAAAAAATCAGTAATGATTCAATAGGCATCAGATCAATTTTAACTTAGCTTAATGCAATTTAACCCCAAAAGGCTAAGTAGATACACTATAAGATGACTTTTTTAAATTCAATTTTTTTGCCCTTTCTTCTTAAAGACACTGTTAGGAATTGATAGTCACCTAACAGTTGGGTTGGAAATATATAAACCAGGATAGACATTTAATACTGTCTCTTTAAGGGAATGCTAAAATTATAACTGGATGTGGTTCCTCAAACAGCCATAAGATGGAGCCAGAAACCTGGGTTGTTATTTCTGTTGTTGCTAGTTGATAGATGTTCTGATGGTCGATGTTTTTGGTTCTTGCATTTTTCCTTATTGACTGTTGCTGATCGTCATTCTTCTTGGATTGCTGTGAGTCTATTTATTGAACTGTTTATGATACTGGACTTTGTTATTTGGATTATCCCTGGACTGAAAACTGACTGCTTTAACTGTGTATGACTTGGACTGTTTGTTGGACTTTGCTTAACTGTTTACTGGAAGTAAAACCTACATTTTACTATTCAGAGTATCTGTGTGCTGGTCATATGTTATTCATCATCACTCTCACTACATTTCACTGAATGCACTCATTCTCCTAATGGGGAATTACCTCAACAGACACCAGTACATCTTGCTTACTATAACTGGGGTAGAGCGGAGGATATTGTTGAAAATAACATTTCCATACACATTCATTCCATAACCATTCCATTAATATAGGAAAAGTGAATATTTTATTTAATTCATGTGTCCACAGCATTTATTTGTCTGCCTAGTGTGAAAGCAACCAAAATCCTTCATTACTATATTTTATCCATTGGCTTGCTCCAAGATTTCATTCTCCATCTCAAAAGTCACCTTAATTTAGGTGTCTGCTGTTGTTAAAATAGCCCATTTGAAAGCTTTTTGAGACTATGCATGGAGGTAATAATTCAATAACTCATGAAAAATTGAACTGAGTTCTAAAATTGACACATATAATAATGTCCTCAGTAAAGTCTTCATGCCTTATGGAAATATATAGATTGACACTACCTCAAAATTCACATTGTTTGCTTTCACTATCATGTCCAAGATTTTAATTTCTTATAATATGTTCTTATTTCTTCATTAACACCTCATATGAAGAACAGTTACAGGAACTGGGCTTGGCTAGTCTAGTAAACAGAAGGACCAGGGGAGACAGGACCAGGAAATATTCTTCCAATATTTCAGGGGCTGCCACAGAGAGGAAGGGGTCAAGCTATTTTTTAAAGCACCTGTAGGCCAGACAAGGAATAATGGATGGAAATTGAACAAGAAGAGATTTAACCTGGAAATAAGGAGAAACTTTCTGACAGTGAGAACAATTAACCAATGGAACACCTTGCCCTTGGAAGTTGTGGGAGTGCCATCACTTGAGACTTTCAAGAAGAGATTGGACTGCCATCTGTCAGAAATGGTGTAGGGTCTCCTGCTTGGGCGGGGGGTTGGACTAGATGACCTACAAGGTCCCTTCCAACTCTGATTATCTGTAATCTGTTATTAATTTCTTATGAGATTTTTGCATTGGAATTTTTTTTTTGCTCTCTTAATTGTAGATTCTGTGCTCCTTGGCTTGTCCACTTATTATGTTATTTTCATTGCCTTTCTTTCATTATTGCAGTTCTACTTTAAAACATAATGCTGTGAAATATAACATGCCCTTATTATGGTAGAAGACTTACTGGGTGAATGTAGATAAGTGCAGCTTTCCTCCATAAAGAGCATTTTCTAATGCAAATAGCTTTTCTATAGCTCCAGAATAGCAATTGATTCTCTTTTTATATTGACGGATTATGTTAATGGTTACTTTAAAGAAGCATTGCATAAGAACTTTATTTTGGTCATTGGCCCTAATACCACATTTTTACCAAAATGCTTTCTTTGGAAGTTTTATTTGTTTGTGAATTTAGCAAATCCAGTGACATCTGATTGAACTTAAGTTCTCATGAACTCACCTCTTAAAGCCCATTTTCCTTTCTAAATCTGGTTCATAGCATCTCACAATCTTGCAGAATTTTCAGGAAGGGACAAACTTTATGGGAAGGGACAATTTGCTCTCCTCTTCATTCTGCTGAAAGGCATTTTCAATGGAAAATCTATTATCAATTTCACCTTGACTATGTAGAAGTTTCAAGACAAGGTCATCACTATTTATAAATAAATACAAATAAGGCATTTCACAAAGATGTAACAGTTAACACTATCATTTATTGAATGTTTTGGATGGAGAACTCACTTGACTGAGGGCAATGTTTCAATTTTTTTGGATGACTGCTCTTAATATCTCAAGAAGGTTACTACTGCTGTAGCCTATACTACAATAATAGAATATTGTACTGTGCTGCCGATAGTAGGGTTGTTCAAAGTGTTGAAAGGAGGACTTTGTAAAGCTTGCTGGTGCTTCAACATCCTTTCTTCAAAACATCGAGGTAGTTGTATTCTCCAAAAGGCTTGATCAAGAAAACACTTGACAAGTTTTTTCTCAGTTTAATTTCCATAAATGTGCATACATAGCATCTTCATTGTTCCAAAATTCTCAACAGAAGTGTCCTTGTGCAAAAAAAAAAAAAAGTGGATATATCGGGCTAGCTGTAAACTGAATCAAGAAGCACTTTCCCATTAAGAATAAAAATTGCAGAAATGCTTCAATCATTCAAAGACCCTGTTTCAACCTAAGCAATTATGCAAATATGCTCCCCTCTCTGATTTAAAAGGTGTACACACAAAAATATATTTTAATGTTTGATTGTAGAAAATAGATTCCTTCGTTAAATATATAGGCTGTTTCATTCTACTCGGCTAAAACAAATTACAGTGTTTCAACGTCACTTCACCTTTTTAGAGTATGAGAATCAGAAGGAAAGAAAAGTCTGATTTGGCATATTCCCTAGAGAACAAGTGGTCTTGAATATGTCATAGAAATACCTTAAGGTAAGTCATTAGGTAGAATGTACTAAACAATACAACAGAAAAGCTATAACATTTTTATATCTTTTATTTAGAAAGAAAAGAAAGAAAGAAGGAAAGAAGGAAAGAAAGAAGGAAAGAAAGAAGGAAGGAAAGAAGGAAGGAAAGAAGGAAGGAAAGAAGGAAAGAAAGATAAAGAAAGAAAGAAAGAAAGAAAGAAAAGAAAAAAAGAAAGAAAGAGAAAGACATGAAAGGAAGGGCTACTTACTGATACTAGTGGCAATATTAAATTCATTTTTAAAGAAAAAAATCACTAAGATTATAGAATCCTGAGAAAGTCCATCTGTCACATGAAATTTCTCCTGGTTTCAATTTTAATGTCATTTCATGGAAAATTCTGTGAAGGCAATACCTTCATTTTCAATGTAGCTTTTTATTATGAACCATCAAAAGACTTCTGTAGTTGACAATATACCATATTAATTAAAGAAAGTGTACCCTTTTATTTCTGCTTTTGCCTCTGGGGTTATCAGGGGTGTTAGGGGCTCTGTAAAAAAAATCAAGTCAGTGGCTTTAATCATGCATTCACAGTCACCATCTTAACTTTTTAAAAAAATTCCCTTAGGATGCCCCTGGGGTTACATAAGAATTACTGTCCCAATGACAAGAGGAAGATCATTGATTTAGAAAAGAAATACAAAACCAGCCTTTGCCACATATTCTAGTCCTTTTCATGTTAGTCCAGTTGTAGTAGAATAGAAACCCATATTAACTCCCATGTCACTAATAAAATGCAAGAAGGGGTTTGAGGTATAAATCATATGTTTTATTCATATTGGAATTATTTTGGATTGACTTGAAATTGAGGAGATAAAAACTACTCACATGTTGGTCTAGCAGCAGGGTCACCATATTGAAATATACTGAATACCCTCATGTTTTAGACATTCCTCATTAACTTTTCACAGGAAAATGAAACTACTGCCAGCCCCAAGCAGTTTTGTATACATATTGAAAGCACAGGAAACAGAATGGAGCCTTGAGGAACATCATCACCTTATAGCAATCTCCAAAGAACAACATCAGAAATCCACCTGAGGAGCAAGACAATGCCTCCTGTTTCCAAAGGTCCTGAGTGAATTAAAACTATTTATAAAGAAGAAGCAACAGAAATACATTCTCCCTCTTGATCCCCAAAGAAATATAATCACCTAACTGGTTTGAAATGGATCGGGGTTGATTTGCTTCCTCCAGGACTGATCCTACCACAGATCCCTTTACCTAGCACTGGAAGCTTGTAGACTGGTTTATAATTGCTGATCTCTGAGGTATCAAAAACAATCTTCTTGAGAAGAAGTAAATGGTAGTGCTATCAAATTAGAGCTAAGTTGGTTTTACTATGCTGATGTTATCTTAATAGCAATCGATAATTGATGCTTATGTACTTAGTTCAACAATAATAGATAGCCCTAGTCTTCTGGTTTAAGAAATAAGTCATAGTGTCCCATCCCTTCCATTCTTCATTGTCACAACAACTTAATACACATGGAATGTTCTATTTGACTAAAGCCTCTGTTTAAAAAAGTAAGATGAATTGATGCAGGCCATGAAAGGTTACCATATTAAGTTGGATTATGGAATGTATGAAAAGAGATAGATTGCATCAGTTGCTGGACAACCTTGATTACTGTTGAACAGCCTAAAATCTGATAGTGGGAAGAATAAGAGAATGAAGGAAAAATGTTAGAAGTTAGTAGTTTTGTTCCAAAAATTAGAGAAGTGAAAAACTAGAGAGACAAGAATTAGGAAAAAGTTTAAAAACTGCAGAAGTGTGGTATCAGACTCACCTGTGCATGGGACAGAAAAAAGTAAATTTAATCTTGAAGGCACGGCTAGGAAAGAGCAGAGGGGAGGGATTTTAGTTTAAAGACAGTCTAAGAAGATGAGAAGAATAAGAAACAATGTTTGAAATTCAGAGAAAGAGAAAGGTTACTCATGAATAAAGAGAAAGTAGAAGGGAAATGTGCTTTTCTCTCTCTAGCCCTTAGCTCAGATAAAATTCAGGAAGAGAGGGAAAGGAAGAACAATGGTTTGAGGAGCTGAATAAACCAAGCAGCCAGAAAACCAACTATGTTGCAGAAATGGCCGCTATAGTGGGCATTTGCAAAGGTGGGGGCAGTCAAAGAGGGGAGAATTGCTTTGTTTAAACAGATTCTGTGTTTTTGAAATGTACTTAATGCTTAAATAGTCTCTGCTATTGTATTTGAGGGAGCACACATTAACAATCTGTAAGAAAGCCATTCAGGATATAGGGAAGGGATGTCAAACTCAAGCCCCATGGGCTGCATCTGGTTCATGGGGTGCTTAGATCTGCAGGGCCACCCTGGAAACAGTGAAGGACTGGCCTCTGGTGCCAGTGAAAATGGAGCTTATATATTATATGCCTTATGCAGCCACCACAGGCACCCCAAGCATGAGTGATGTTGAACTGGCCATGCCCACTTTGGCCATGCACAACTTTGGCCAAACACAACTTTGATGCGGCCCTCAATGAAATCAAGTTTGACATCCCTGATATAGGGTGATTGTTCTTATTAAATTGTTTTGAATACTTTTACAAGTTAAGTTGTTCCAATCTAGTCATACCAGAGATTTAACATTTCTCTTATTGATGATCTCAAAAAGAAGGAATGTCACATCTTAGCCTTCCCCTTGCTAGTGGAAGATTTGGCAACAAGTTCATTTAAAATGAATGTTAAAATAATGTAGGAGTTGAGAAAGCTCCCACTAAGGACATTTCTGAATATTTCTTAGCTCCTTAAACCCAGGGACAACCTTTGTTGTCACAAAAGATACTTCATACTGTAGATAAGCAGTTTTTCATCAGCATTTCCATCTTTACCGATATAAGAAACTAAGATATATATTTTTTTGTGAAGCAGAGTGTACAAAACAATTCCTGTATAAGCCTGTCACTTGAATAGGACTGGATGTTTTCAGTCCCATAATGGTGAAGCACTAGGTAGAAAAAAAACTTGTTTTAAAAAGATAATATATTCTAAAAATGACAGATGGTACTTCAAAGGCAAACTTCTGATCTTCTAGTTTCTTCCTTTTTTTTTTTTACAATGGAATATATGAATGCTGCTGATTAGGGGGGAAATGAACATCTTCAATTTTGCACAACTTCAAGTATTTAATATGTACTAAAAATGTTTCCAAAAGGACTGTAATTGAAGAGTTGGTCGATTTGTTTGAGTGGGAGAAAGTAATCAGTGGGTTAGATTAAATATCTGTATCTCAAGGGAGCTCAGTATGTCATAGTGGTTTTTTCAAAGCCATTGATAAATAACAATGAACTGGCTTCTCAAGAATAATGGGAGAAAGAAACACTTTTCAACCCTGACATTTATTTGTTTGTGCAAGTCTCTTTGTGTGTAGGTGTGTGTGATGTCAGCCTTCATTTTAATGCTTTATTTAAAAACTATGGGAAGAATTTAGAACTTTTCTATATAACTAATAACTGGAGCTTGACACAGAAACAGCATTATTGGTCCCAGCCTCTGTTATCTATTGTGGTTAGCAGTCATTTGTTAATGATTTATGAATGTATTGTACTTCCATTTTTGAGTCCCTGGAACAGCAGCAAAACAATAAAATCAATCTAAAACTACTCCTTAAAATATATGAAAATAAAATATGTCATTGTTGCCAAACTAAGAGTAAAATAAGTGCCAGGTAAGCCAATCTAGGGGAAAAAATTCGAACAATGAAGTGTTATTTTTTTTAAAAAAATGTCCTTTCTGTTAGAGCCATTCACATTGTTTCTCTGAGAGAAAGCATAATCTGGATAAGTAAATAATCTCCTCCTCTTCCCTCCTGTTACAGCATTGATGGGAAAGAGAAGAGAAGTGAGGCTTGAGCCATTCCAGCCTCCATCTTCCAGTCAGAGAAGCTACTCACAGTTCTTGAGCTGCAATCTCGATCCATCTGAAGGTATTGTGGGTGAGCAGGACATCCTTACATACCTTTAGGCAGTGTAGGCTCTGTGGGATGTCAGGGGCAGTTGTATTTTTTGGCCTAGACAATGAATAGGCTATGTCATACAAAATACATGGTCTCTTTTATGGAGCATAGCTGCTAGTTGTTATTCGGGTTGTAGTCATATACTGCTGCTTATTTTTTCTTACAGTTTTATCGGAACTTCCAGCATTTAATAAAGTTTAGATGTGAAATACTGTCACCTTTGTTGAATGGCAAGAAAGGTTAATTGCTTGGATAGCTTTCCATAGAGCCACTGGCTTACAGATTAGCAAGTCCAGGAGACTTATATAAGGAGAGATTTGTTGTTTGGACATTGAGTCAATGGTGGGATTCAAAACTTTTTACCACTGGTTCTGTGGGCATGGCTTGGTGGGTGCGCTTTGCTTCCCGCATATGCAGAGGTTTCCTACTGACCTCCTTCAATCCTGCACTCTCCCTGTGTGTTAAACAGCTGACGCATAGCAATCCACTTTGCCACGTGAAGCAGCTGAGCTTCAAAACCAAGAAATAAAGTTCGGTATGGAGCCAAGGGCCCAGCAGCTGATCATTGGAGTGAACCGGTTTGTTCATAGGTGATCCTCTGAGCTACCAGTTCAGCTGAAGCAGGCCGAAGTGATAGAATACCATCCCTACATCGAATCATATATAAGACCTATTCACATAGTTAAAAGCCATATACTCTGAATATGAGTAGCTTGAGGACATCAAAATCTGCTTCTGATCCATATGCATTCATTTGTAGATTTGTTTAAGGAAAAAACCTTTTATATTGATGCAATATACAGACATGACTGGGGATTAAATAAAAAACACAGCTCAGTGACTAACTACATACCCTGTTTGCAGAAAACTGCATATTTTTTGACATCTCTAGATAAAGTTGGAAAATATTGTCTGAAAACAATATATTAAGAATGATTGGACATTCCTTTGATACATTCAATTTTGGAAGCACGGGGTTATGAGGCTTCAACTTGTGATCCTTTTTTTTTTTTCAAGAAAAAAATTAGAGTTTGCATTTTAGAGAATGGATTATCGTGACAAGATCTGTCCAATTCACAAACCACATAAATTCCATACAAGAAGACTACCTCCCCCTCTGTGTCCATTCTTAAAAGAAAATGGATGTTATAAGTTCTTTGTTAAAGTCTTCTTAAAAAGAAAAAAAAATAAGCTGTCAAATACAATATATAGCTTGTGCTCTTTCATACCTTCCTGCAGGAGCTTTTGCAATTAGCTCCAAAATAATCTTGGCCAGCAGTGTCAGCCTCTTTCGTAATTGTTCTCTAAGGTTTTGTAAGGTCTCTGCCTTTTGACATTAAAAAGATCAGCCTAGTGAATCTGACTTGAAAGAAGGCTCAGTAATTTGTTAACTCAAGCTTTTAATTAGTGTAAGTGAGCACTTTAGGCTATTTTTAATATAAGCTGTTTTAGGGAACAACTTGAGATCTGTTTATGAAAGACAATTAAAACTGAGCAGAAAATGTGAACACAGTTATTGACCAAGTCACATAACATTGTTTTCTATCCCTGATTGTCCAATGTCTCAGTGTTACAAAATCAATGTGCAATGGCATTATTTTCTTTTACAAAAATATTTAAGGTCTTGTGGAGTATCTTAATACTAATACAATTATTTCAGCTTAATGCTTTTGTGGAATTGAACCTATTTCAGCAAAAAGATGAAATGGTACCCCATATTAGCCCTGTCTCCTAAAGATTCATCAATTAGCTGATGTGTCAAAATAGTTTTTTCCTCAAGTAAAATTGATCGGCAGATCAATATAAAGCAATTCAGTATAAACAGAGTATTACTCCAGTCAATATACTATTATTGTTACTAATATGACAAATAATAATAAAGATTGCACAGACCAATTACAAAGAATGGCATGAAAAGCAATAATAATAGTGCACTGGAATATTTGTAAGAAATATTATTTTTACTGAAAGCAGTAACTGGGCAAGTAATAGAAAATAAAGAAGCTAAAGTGCTCTGGGACTTTAGAATTCAAACAGATAAGTACATGGCACACCACATACCAGTCTTAACAATTCTAGATAAGAATCAAAACAAAATCTGGATAGCGGATGTTGCGGTACCTAGAGATAGCAGAACAGAAGAGAAAGAATTGAAGAAAATCACAAATCCAAATACTTGAAAATAGAAATAGAATAACAACCATAGTACTAATCATAATTGGTGCTTTGGCTGTAATTGCAAATCAACTGGCATACCACTTGAACACTATCGTCATTGACAAAATTACCATCAGTCAATTGCAAAAGGCAGCTTTGCTTAGAACAGCTTTTAACAACTTCAACAACACATGCCTATCCCATGTTCTTGGGTAGTACTTAATAGATGGATACAAATGCCAATTCCAATCTAAAGATCTGGGTGGCTGTTGAAAGAATCATAACAATGATACAAAATGGTCATCTTTTTTTCATCTGTAACTATTCAAGTTTCTTTGTAAGAGCTATTATTTTGAAAATGATTTAGAAGAACTGATTTCGACCTTACATGGCCAACCATTTTGTGATTCAAGCAGCCCATCTTCTTGAAGCTTCCATATGAAAATCAAAGAAAACAAAATGAAGTACTTTCAATAATTCATCTAGGAGGGTGATTTTGTATTTTTCCATACTCACACAGTTAGAAAAATATTACATTATCTCAATGAATAACAGAGATGTATGCTATTTTGTCTCATATGAGATCCAAAATTAACCAGATAATTTTCAAAAAATGTACATTGCATTATCACATATAAAATGGCACATTTCCTTGATATTTTAAAAATCTATATCTTACACAGCCCTACCCCATATATATAAGCATATATTTTTCCACAAGTATGAATGAAAAATAATGAATATGAATAGATTCTATTCATAATAGTCATTCATAATGCACTGGAATTACTTTTGGCCAATCATGCCAATTAGCAGAAGAAATCTGGGATACCTTTATGTGACTTCTCTATCATGTGAAGTTGAAATTTCACCTTTGGGATCTATGCTGCCTAAATAATGTTTCTGGTATGAAACAGAAAATAATTAATTATGTACCATTAAGAGAGCAGATCCCTAGAAGATATCTGGTCTGATGCCCAGATTTCCCAAACAATCTGAAAAATTCTAAATTTTAATTTAGCATTTATTTAAGGGATGAGGTTGTAAATATTTTTAAATGGTAAGAAGTAAAATATACTATTTTCTCATTCTAGATAGAACATAAATTTGGATACATATATTGTCCAAAATGCAATGTATCCTAGATAGAACTGCCTTGAAATTGAATATCTGTGTATCTATCAACATTTGAATCTGATATCCCAATGTGTGTTGGCAGTCTCACATATTTCAAACCAAGATGTAGTAAGAAAGAAATGTATCTGAGATGTTCATACTGTACATTTGAATCTATGTTAAGATATTTATAGAAGTTAGCTAAATTCATCTTTATATGTGTAAGAAAATGGGAGAGAGTTCCACACAAAAAAATATTTAGAAATTTATGGAAGCTCATTTTATCAAAACTCTATATTACTAATAAGATGATAGATAGATAGATAGATAGATAGATAGATAGATAGATAGATAGATAGATAGATAGATAACAAACAGACAGATAAATATAGACAGACGAGAGAGAGCACTATTTTTATATCTATCCATGTACAATATGATACAATATCAATTTAGAAATGATTGAAACACCTTACTATTGCTTATAATCTCTTTCTCTCCCCCTCCCTCCCCCTCTCTGTCCAAGAGAGTTGGAAGTCCAAGCATTATCTTTATTTATTTTTATAGCTACTGCCACCTCCCAAAAGAGGTTTTTGTTTTCTTCCTTTCTCCACTTTAACTGATTTCATGAAGCTTTTGATCTACTTGTGATTAGATATTAGTAGAAAATAGTATGGCTACATAGAACTTCACTTGAAATTGAGGTTGCAGCTAATAGTTTGGATCAAATTATAAACTCAATGAAACAATCTTACCTTTAAAAAGGTGAGTTTATTTCTCCGGTGATAAAATGCAAGGTGAAGTTATCAACTGTGTCTTTGATGATACTGTCTCTGCTTGGTAACTTCATTACTCCCCAGAGTAAAGGATTTCAGAGCACTTTTCAACTGACATTAAAAAAAAAGACAGGAAAAAGAGAGAAAGAAATTGGATTGTGAGATCTCTGTATACAACCAATCTTGACAACCTGTTCCATTTATTTTGTGACCTCATTTCCATTTATTTTGTGACAGATAAAAACAACCTACATCAGTATTCGTTGTAAAAAGTCCTAGGTATAGCTAAATATAGGCTACTGTTTCCCATATTATTCCCCACACTTACAAAAATCAGATATTTTTCCATACTAGGCCACACAAAGCTTTTGTATCTGTGAATTGTCAAATAAAGTGAACTGTATAGACAAATTTCCAAAAGCCTTATCAGTTGTGCTTATAGTATTTCCATTGGATCAATTTTATATAACCCAAATCTGGTCCAAATGTTATTTTCTAATGATTCCTTTTAAAATTAAGGAATGTTGATTGGATAAATGATCTAACTGAGGCATTTATTTATGAATATTGTATCCTGCCCCAGATTGGGTGGCTGAGAAAGTCTGGGAAGCTAACACAAAGATTCATAAATTAAATTAAGTTAGTAATGACAAGTAATAAAAATGATGTTTCAAACATTTCTGTGATGACTATCACCATTCAACTAGGATCAAACACTTGTTAAAATAAAATCCATTTATCTTGCTTGCAAAAAACAAGACAGGTTGAAGCTGCACCAAAAGAAGGTTGTTTTACAAAATCCAACTATGTGTGCCTTTCAAAGAGGTGGGACTCTCAACAAAACAAGACAAATTCCTTGTGTGTCCAGTCACACTTGGCCAATAAAGAATTCTATTCTATTAAAAATACTAGGATTGCAATGCCTACTAGTATTCTACTAGTATATTAGTGACTGTATAACTGTAACTTTGTCACTTGTATCCTTATGATTTATATGACTATTTCCTAGTATGATTTGATTGCTTATTGTACCCTATGATTATTATTGTTGTACCTTATTATTCTTGACTCTTGATGAATGTATCTTTTCTTTTATGTATACAAAGAGCATTTGCACCAAGACAAATTACTTGTGTGTCCAATCACACTTGGCCAATAAAGAATTCTATTCTATTCTATTAAAAATACTAGGATTGCAATGCCTACTAGTATTCTACTAGTATACTAGTGACTGTATGACTTTAACTTTGTTGCTTGTATCCTTATGATTTATATGGACTGTTTCCTAGTATGATTTGATTGCTTATTGTACCCTATGACTATTATTAAGTGTTGTACCTTATGATTCTTAACTCTTGATGAATGTATCTTTTCTTTTATGTACACTGCGAACATTTGCACCAAGACAAATTCCTTGTGTGTCCAATCACACTTGGCCAATAAAAGAATTCTAATTCTAATTTCTAATTCTAATTCTAACCTTTCCTTGATGATCGGACAAGATGATTTATTCAATTCTAGCTGGTTGTTGCCTGATATATTTTGCTGCTCCACCAATAAAGTGTGATAACAAGTACTTTGAATTGGTCTGGGAAGTCTACTGATAAAAACTTCAGAACTGATATTATATTATATTGATAGGTACCCTGTCAGGAATCAAACTGCCACTTTTCAGCTGCTTACCCAAACTAGTCTAGTATTTATCAGGACATAGGCTATCATCACTAGGATATCCTGATTCCCCAAGAAGTGTTGTATTTGATGCACCAACTGGAGCTGGCTGAAAACTTTTACCACCTGTTTAAGCAAAAACTTGAAGTCTAGAAGGATATCTCAAATGATATCCTACTAGACTCATTTCCATACTCATTTCCTGGTGTTGGTTGTTTACTGATTTACCCAGTCACTCATTCTCAAATAGCAATTCTGGCTTAAATGGACAGGTCTTGTTTCAACCATCTAAATTTTTATAATCAGTTCAGGACTCCTATTTCCTCCTCAAACATGCCCATGTAACTAGGTGTCATTCACATATTAATATCACTTCACTTGATGTGTTATCACAGTGTTATCACAGTCTCAAGTGCCTCCCATCTCCACGTCACCGCTGATTGAAACCACCTATTTATGGAGTGGAACCATTATCACATGGTCTCCAACTCCTAATCCTTAAATGAAGTTTGAAAGGATAACATGATGATTGATGGTCCCTCATTTTCATAAGATGTTCATAAGAGGAATAATATGAGCACACTCCTTCCCCATTTAAGTCCTGAAAAAAGTTATTTATCAGAGTGATCAGTGCCATTTTTGTTCTATGGCTAGACCTGAATCCTATTTGAAAAAGATTTTTAAAAAATCCATTTCTAGCTGTGCTTCTATGTGCATTGAAACTTTCTATGTGGAAGAAAGAATTCAATGCCATTAAATAAATGACTTAGGTTTGGCCCAGGAAGGGATGAATGAGTGAGAAAGAAACTCAAGATTGATCTACCTTGATTGTCTTTGTAATAAGTCATAAGTGAGACAATCTTCAACAGGTTTTCAAAATTCTGTTATTATACTTTGCATCAGTAAAATAGAGTTGCAACAGTTCTTATGGAATCTGTTTCTTGACAAGGCTTCTCTCAAAGGGATGAGACTATGCCATCTTACATCATTGTAAGTCATTAATGATGCTTTTGATTGCCACCTCTGAAGTTAAGGGGAACCTGCCAGCACACAGAATTAATTAGAAGTATGGTCCTTAGAGTTCTGGCTACTTAATGTATCTGTGTAATGCACAATGCTCATTTCCATAACAAGAGCATGGTTGATAGAAGCTGAGTCAAACCTGGTTAGTTTGAATTAGTTTATAATAACATAGTTGCAAGTAGAATACACAAAACCTGTAGGTTGAAGCATTGCAGATTTTTAGGGGATGGGAACTTAACTGATGCAATGTAAATACAATAATACTAATGCTTTTTAGTTAATATTGAGATTATAAACTGGAGTGAAAAACTGAAAAAAGAAATCCTAAAAGAAGACAGCAGCAATCCTTTCATATTGTTGCCAAATACAGTATATATGTATGGAGAGAGTGTCCAAGTGTAATCTTGTATAAAAGAAGATCATTTCAATTTAGGATGGTAACAAAATCAGACCATTTGCATATGGTATTATACATTCCCCGAGCTGCTATCTGTGAGGTCTAGGCCTATGCTGCCTTCTTCCCCTGCCCTGATTTATTAGAGCTCTTCTATGGATCACCAGAAATTTATTGTGAGCTGTCTGCTGAAACTAACTGGATCTATAGGCCTAAAGTGAACCTGAAGAACTCTGGCTTCACATTACACTGGTCCGTTTCAAACTATTTAGCTACATGCATTTTTCCACTGCTGGATCACTTGGGTGCTGAATTTATTTGATAGATCTCACAACATAGGCGTCTTGCTGGCCACTTGATCCTTACATAATCTATCATAAGATTATATAGATGGAATTCACCTGTTGATCCTCTTATAGCCACAGGATATATTCCTTGGTTTCACCTGCTGGATCACTTCTGGTCAAGCCAAGTCTATTAGTGAGCCTCTTCAAATGCTTGTACTGGTGTCCTGACACTGATCTGCTGCATCACTTCTCACTGATCCTGAAGCTGGTTTATCTCTACCTGAATGGGAAATTATAGCCTATGATACCCTATACTATCTTCTATTTTTGGATTATTACAGTAGAACTTCTGGCGACAACCATAATTCATTCCATAACTTTGGTGATTTCTTCATCTTCTAATGTTTCGTCTTTAGGGATTTCTGGGTCAGAGGTTGTGTTTGATTGCCACCCAAGTATGTGTTCATGACCAGATTAAAAAAAAAAATTGTGATTTTTTTTGGTGGAACCCAATTTGGTCATGGTCAGAAGCATTCGTGACCAGAGATTCTACTGTACTAGACTTTGAACTCTATAGTTCTGAGGACAGATTTCATGATAGTGTTTCAAGATCAGCTTCTTCTATTTTTTCACACCAGCCAGAGATAGACTTCAAACAGAATTCCTATGCTTTTCTCTTGCATCTCTTGACTATGGATACAAACATACCAGCTGAGCTATACATCCTTACTTTTTTCTATGCAGCTCAGTCAGCAAAAGGAAATTGAGATATTTAAAATAATAGGAAAGGGAGATGAGAGAACCAAAGAGATGACCTTGGAGAAGAAATCCAGAGGGAATTCAATTAAGAAGAATGTTGATAATAAGAGTCTTAATTTACAATGTCCCTGTGTAATGTTTTCATATAAACAATATACTGAAGAAGATAGTAGGGTGCAGATCTCACTACTGAGGTACTGAAGAGCAAATTACACTACATATTTTCACTTCTGCCTGATGCTACACACCAGTACCAAATTGAAATAACTTTACCATGTAGCCTGACCCTTCCCCCAATCAACTTCATCTATCAGAAGTGCATTTAGATTTATTCATCTCACTTTCCAGTCAACCATACAATGCTGTGGACAGTATGTGTGAAATGACTGAGATGCAATCATATTTCATGCTTAGAAAGTCACATTTTATTTAATAGGCACGGTGACTGTGACATTTGAATGTAGGACCAGATTGCTGCCTGAGGTAGTGAATTAGTCATTACACAAAAATGGACAATTCTTGACACAGGCTATTTAACCAATTCAACTTACAGGGAGATCTAATTATCATATTTAGTTATATAACCCAAGAATCGCATGCAATAATTTAATTCCATTAAATAATGCAATTCTGTCAATAGGATACTCACCTCTCTCCCCAAACCTCTGCCTCCAATCTCCTGGATATTTTCAACTTATGTCAGAAGGTTGTAGCATTAATAATATTAACTACAAACGATTGCTCAGAACAGGCAGACTCTATAACTCTCTTCTATCAACAGTGATAGGAATAGATTTGCCATTAGAGCAAAATTTGATTTGTAAGGTAAAATATCTGAGGGATGGTAAGAGATACCATTTATATCAGAAAAACAGTTTGAAGTATTTACTGAGTCATCAAGATGAAAGAATTCTTGCAAGATCACGATATCTCAGGCTGAAAAATCTTAGATTTTATAATCTCATGAGAATGTTGGTATGTATGGGGCAAGTCCCCACAAGACTTTGTATGATGGGCACCAATCACAAGTAAAGTTACAAATCTTCACTCCAGAAAATGGTTTAGGGTACAGGAGGTTGAATATTTATACCCAGTAATAAGTAAGCAGTACTTCCTCAAATTTGTTATTGTCCTTCCTTAATATTACAGTAAGAAAATGTGAATGAAATTAAGAAGTAAGCAGTCTTTATAGTCTTTATAAAGACTATATAGTCTTCACATTTTCTGAGTAAAACTATATAGAGTGCCTTAATTGAACAGTATTAGCAGCAAAACACAACCATCACCACCAACACACTCTGTTCTCATGCATATCTCATTCATGTCAGACACTTTGATTTATGACAAACGTTTAAAAGAAGCTGCATTTTAGCATCAATGCAAACAATTTATGAAAGCATTTCAAAATTTCCTCTGTATTCTTCAAATTATATCACTAGATATAAAGTGTTCCAGATACCTCCAAATATATCCAAATTATTCATTCTGCCAAATGTTTACTGAAATGTGACAGTATACCAAGCATTCTAGTGTAATTATCACTTTTATATCTGAGTACTAAATTCCATCATAAAGGGGAAGAACTTTGGTAATATTTGTATCATAATACTAAAGGAATACACATTGTCTTGATTTTTTTTTTCTGGTAGTCACAATTATTTTATTATTTTTCCTCACAGTGACTTTCATTTTGTTTTCTTAATGTATGGAGAATAGAGTAAGGCAGTTAATCTACTTCATATGGATTCTTCATCCCACTTAAGTGAAAACTGGGATTGGGAAATGGAGCTATTTTCAAAATTTCTGCCCCCTTATGGAACACCAAAGCTTGGCACATTAAGTAGCAAGGTTTTAAATGAATCTCTGTTTGCATTTCTGAACAAGGCTATATATACTTCTAATACAGGGAAAACAAGGGAGAAAAGAAAAATGATGACAACAACAAAATTACTGGACAACAAAAATTTAGTCTCCAGAACACTTTTGAGTGTATCTAATATATTTTTGACTGCCAATCATGAAAATAACCTGTAATTTAACCTATCACATACAATTTTATAGAATTCTTGTGTTCTTACACAATGGCAATGTGCCACCATTTAGTACTTTAGTACATCTGCACATGTGAAAGAAACATGAAAACAAGGAATTGTTTGTTGAAGTATAACTGCAATATCTGTGTACAAGTAGTGGCTCTGCTGCTTGGAATGCAGCTCAGATATACCAAGTATAATTGTTATACATGCAACTGGGACAGCCACACAAGAGACTCACATTACATTAAAAAGAAATGATATCTCTGAAAGAATTTTGTTTTAGGACAGAAAAATGAACCACTTGTTGACCTGATATTTTTGCCTCCTTTTGATCAGACTGATGAAAAAAAATTCTGAAAGCTATGAATAAGGAAGGTGAATGTCTTCATTATCTGAAAGAGATGTTTCCAAGAATAACTGATGCCAAGATTAAGGATGGTATTTTTGTTTGTCCCCAGGTCAGATACATCATCAATGACATGCAATTCAAAGATCTGTTAGTAGGGCAAGAGAAAAACACCTGAAAAGCATTCATGGATGTTGCTACATTCAACTGGTTGACAAACTTCTTACAGCATACAAGACTATGAAGCACAATGTGTCAACTGCAGACTCATTTTCTGCATTCACACTTGGATATCTTTTCCAAAAATCTGGAAACAAAAGCAAAAATAACAAGCTACTATGCAAATTTTAGACTAGCAAGGCATTCTACTGGCATTGCAATTGCCATGGCCCTAATTGGTGGATTCTCCTGCCTGTTTATTCCTTTCACCTCTTTTGGGAAATCAAGCACCTTATTGTTTGGTCCTTTCTCCAGTCAGTCTTCAGAACGTATCCCTAATTTTATAGAATGTAGAGAATAAGTGAAGAGCAATTTCTTTGGGAAATTAACTGTTGCTCAGCTTAGTCAAGTTCCTTCATCTAGTCCACAAATAAAGAATTGAGTGAGGTTTAGACAGAACTATGGTGGTGCAGTGGTTAGAACACAATATTTCAGGCTAATTAATCTCACTGCCAGGAGTTAAATCCTCACTGTGTCAAGGTTGACTCAGCCTTCTATCCTGACTCTGTAAAATGCTTAGGGAGTGCTGTAAAACACTATAAAGTGGTATATGAGTCTAAGTGACATTGCTATTTATCCCTATTTCTAATACACTGATGGGTTTACAAAGGTGCTGTGTGTGGTGTTTACCAGTTTGGTCTTTGTATAAATGGAAGAGGTGTGAGAAGCATTCTTGGAAACAAAAACTAAATTCCATCTATGTGAGCATAGGGTTAATTCACCATTTACCAATTCATCATTATGACTCAGGTAGCACTGCTGATACTCAAAACCATGAGTTTGTCAAAGAAGGACATTCCTGAATCCAGTGTGAATCACTGAATAGACACATGATGATAAAAAAGTATTCCTCAAAATATAGAAGAACATCATAGCATGAAAAAGATCTTTGAGTATGGTTAGGAAAAAGTCTCAAACATTCCTTCAGACATAACAATTAGAAACCAAGAGGCCTTAAAGGTTAAATATCAGCACCTTAAAGGAGGATCTGTGCTATACTGAAAACCAGTTTGTTTACCTAGACCTCTTTTTTCTTCCTTAGAAGAAACTAAATCTTGATATTACAGCTGATCTCATGTGAAATGAATGACTATGCAAAATGCATTTTTCTTTGTGGTGATTCTCCAGTAGACATCACAACATTCTGAGCAGTATAGTATGACTGCCATTTTAATTGCACATTATGACACTGTCACAGCATGGTTACATGTATTGTGAAATATTTAAATGGCATCTAATCAAAGCACAATAATTCAGAGCTTGGGCAGAGCTACTTCCATTATTTGCCCCTGTGACTGTTAACACAATATGATGACCTGGGCATGGCATGAATGCAACACAGCCAGAGAACAGGTCTAACTTCTCTTTATTTCTCCAACTTTGCCCACAAACATCCCCACATTTATGACCATTCCTGGAGCAAAGCTCTCATACGTATTTTTAGCAGCCTTTGGCTGCGAGTAGTGGTCCAGTAAGCCAGGTTAGTAACCAGAGCCAGCACTTCCTTAGAAAAGTTAATAAACACCACCCAACATATCTACTTTGGATTAAAAGAGGAGGGAGGAAAGAAGACAAAATTGGCAAGCTAAGGACAACCAGCAATAAAAGACAATGAACATCCACAGAAGAGACAAGGAAGACCAAGAACCACCTCCACCCAAATTCCTTGGATGATTCAATAACATCAGTGTTCAAAGCCTTATCCTCCATCATATGATTGTCTATTGAAGCTGTTACAATTTTCAACTTTTTTATAAAGAGACAATTAAGTGAATGTTTTGAGCATTGATATTAAGATATATTATTAACAAAAGCAGTTGGCTTAAAAACACCATTGTTTTTTTAAAGCTAGTTTTTGCTCTACTTAAAAAAGGAGCATGGAGAAGTTTGAGGTACTGAATTTTTGGGGGGTGTAATGGAGGGGCATTTTGTGGTTTTGAGGTTATCATTTTGTGATAACCAAAAAAAGCAGAAGCAACAGCATCAAGCTTAAAAATAAAGTGTAGGAAAGCTGAAGTGATTTAAATTTTACTTAGAGGAACAAAATCTCAGAAAATACCTGATAATTATTTTGTGGGATGATGATTATTATTATTATTATTATTATTATTATTATTATTATTATTATTATTATTATTATTATTATTATTATTATTATTATTATTATTATTATTATTATTAGAAACTGTTCAGATAGCGTCGGAGGATATAAGCTGTTCCAAGTAGGGTGCTTTTTGTAGAATCAGAGTATTCAAGTCTGATAAATTCAGGATTTCTAAATAGCGAGGCAGCCCTTTAGGTATTGCTCCAAGGGCTCCAATTACAATTGGGATAACACACAATTTCTTTTTCCAAAGTTGATTATTATTATTATGATTGTTGTTGTTGTTGTTGTTGGATTCAAATTTCTTAACAACCGGTTGGGGTGGGATTCAAATTTCTTAACAACTGGTTCTGTGGTGTGGCCTAACTTGTGGGTGTGGCTTGGTGGTCATGTGACTGGGTGGGTATGGCTAGGTGGTCATGTGATTAGCAAACCAAATATAAGTGGTCCTTGCTTAATGGCCAGTTGCTTAGCAAATGTTCTAATTTACGACTGACATCCCTAGAGCTACTTGACCTGTTTTTGGTGTTTTGACAGCCATGTGCACATGCGTGCACACATACACACACTTATGATCAATTACAATATCCCACACAGTCTTGTGACTGAGGTTTTCTATGTTTTTTGCCAGTTTCCAACAATTCCTTCTGGTTTCCAGTTAAAAATGCCCATTGGGGAAAATGGACTTGTTTAACAGCCACAGTGTTTGCTTAATGACCACAAGGTTCACTTAATGACCAAGGTGTTTGCCTAACCCAGGGTCTGCAATCTTAAACACTCAAAGAACCATTTTTCCATTTTCTTTTAAACAGCTCTCTCTCTCTCTCTCTCTCTCTCTCTCTCTTTCTTTCTTTCTTTCTTTCTTTCTCCCTCTTTCTCATCTCTTTTTCTTTCTCCCTTTTTCTTTCTCTCTCTCTCTCTCTCATCTCTCTGTTTCTTGTCTCTCTCACTCTTTCCCTCCCTCCCTGTCTCTCTCTGTCTTCTCTCTGTGTGTCTTCTCTCTCTCTTTCCCTCCCTCCCTCCCTCTCTTTCTTTCTCTCTATCTGTATGTGTCTCTTGTCTCTCTTTCCCTCCCTCTCTTTCTGTGTGTCTTGTCTCTCTTTCCCTCTCTCTTTCTTTCTGTTTGTGTGTGTCTTGTCTTTCTCTTCCCCACCTCTTTCACTCTGTCTCTTGTCTCTCTCTTTCCCTCCCTCCCTCTGTCTCTCTCTCAGTCTGTCCCTGGGGGGCGGGGATATAAGTCACTTTTTTCAGTGCTGTTGTAACATTAAATGGAGGCTAAACAAATAGTTGTAAGTCTGTTTCTGTGGCTTTAATCTTCCAATTAGCATCTAACTAAATTTCAGCTGCATCTCTGCACCAAGCACATAGGATAATTTCCTTATTCCCAAAATGCAGGAAAATAACAAGAAGTTGTACTTCTGATGTTTTTCAAGCTTAGCAACTTTAAGACATGTGGACTTCAATTCCCAGAATTCCCCAAGCAGCATGAGTCCTGATAATTTGATTACTCCCAAGTCAGTAACATGAAAGAATTACCAACTTTAAAGATACTGAGCATTGTATCTCTGTATGAATTGATTTAGTAGGATTCCATACTTACCACACTCCTGGCTCTGCTTGGACAGAACCATCAAGGCACTTCTACTAGATTGCCCTTTGTACCAAGGCTCTGATTTAATATTGCCTCCTCCTCCTCCTCCTCCTCCTCCTCCTCCTCCTCCTCCTCCCTAAATGCATAGATTGACCTCAAATGGATGTTACCTATTTTCTACTGGTGGATTAATCTATAAAATGTAATATAAACTGCCCCTTCATCACAAGGACACAGCTTTAAAGATATTAAAGCCCCCCCACCAAAGGAATACTTGTTCCAGGCTACTTTAAAAGGCTTTAAAGCCCAGTTCAGCTCCAACAACACTTCCTGGAACTTCTCCTTGTAGCACTGAGCTCCTTGGCTTTTATTTTGAAATCCAGCACTCTTGGGCTTCAGCACTGGATTTTAAAAGGCAAGCAGCTATTCAATGCTACAAGAAGTGCCTGGAAGCCAATGAATCAGTCAATTAAATAATACTTTTAAACTACTTTCTCTCCCAGCAATCTGGGTAGAAGCAGAATTGAACAATATCTGCTCCTTTGTTTTCTGAATGGATTTTATAGGAAGGAGGCTTAATTTCACATGCACATACACCAGCCACTTCCCACTCGATCTACCTCATTTAAGAAGCATGGAGGATGATGTCAGCAACAGCAAAATTCAATATCTTCCAAATGGGATGGCGTGCGGGGAGGAGAGAAAGGGATTCTTGCTTCAGGCTTAAAGCCTGGCAGCTCCAGCAACATATCTTCAGCCTCATTAGAGGCAAGTGGCCAGCCAGGGAAATGATTTGCCGGTTCTCCGAACTGAACAGAATCCTAACATCCAGTTCTATAGAACCAGAGGAAACCAGTAGAATCCCACCCCTGGTCCTAACCAAGGACCTAGGAGCTGTTCAGGTAGTGTCTGAGGATACAAGCTGTTCCAAGTAGGGTGGTTTTTTTGTAAAATCAGGGTATTCAAGTCTGATAAATTTAGGATTTCCAAATAGCGAGGTAGCGAGGTAGGTCCAATTACAATTGGGATAACACGTGATGTCTTTATCCAAAGTCACTCAACTTCAATTTGTAAGTCCCAATACTTTGTGATTTTTTTCTTGCTGTGTGTCTACAATTCATGCATCACCAGGTATTGCAATGTCAATGAACCAAATCCTTTTCTTCACAACAATTGTTATGTCAGGCATGTTGTGGGCCAAATGCCTATCCATCTGAATTCTGAAGTCCCACAAGATCTTGACTTTTTCATTCTCCAGAACCTTCTCAACCTGATGTTCCCAGTAGTTGTTACTATACTCAAATCCAAACTTTTGGCACAGTTTCCAGTGAATGATGTTAGCAACTCGGTTATGGCATTCTAGGTAGTCAGTTTCTGAAATTTTGCTGCACCCACTGCTTAAATGGTCAACTGTTTCATCTTTCTCATTACAGAGGCAGCATTTTCTGTTGGTGGTGACATGCTGAGTCTTTACCTTCATGCAGTTTGTGGCTAAGGCTTGTTCTTGAGCAGCCAAAATAAAGCCTTCAGTTTCTTTTTTCAGTATTCCTGATTTTAGCCAGTTCCAAGAAAGCTTAGGTATTGGCCATGCATAGCTTTGCTTTTCCAATTTTCAATTCGCTTCTCAATTATTTCTTTTTTGTATTCAACTTTTGACTTGGTTGTCTTCAAAAGGCCTCCTTTATGTACTTCCTTAATCATTGGCTCTTCACCTTTTGGGATGTAGTCATTCAAGCTGTGTTTTTCTTCTTCTACTTGTAAGAGACCTCAACCAGCCTCTGCTCTTCATAGATATAATTGATCAAAATCACTTTTAGAGTACAAGGCATGATTCATAGTCATAAGCTTCCTTGTTTTTCTGTCCAAATTGTCCAGCTCCATCTGGGTCCAGTCAATTATTCCTGCAGAGTATTGAATCACAGGTATAGCCCAAGTATTTATTACTTTTATGATGTTTTCACCACTCAACTTGGACTTTAAAATCTTGTGAACTCTTCGAATGTACTTGGCTGAAGTTGATTCCTTGACTTTATTATGCATTAAACCAGAGGCTTCTAAAATCCCTAAGTACTTGTAGCCTGCTTCTGGTTTCATTGCCTTTATCATTTCTTCATTTTCAAGTTCTATTCCATCATCTTCTATGACCTTGCCTGTTTTGATTGCCATTGTTGCACATTTGTCAATTCCAAAATGCATGCCGATGTCCTGGCTAAAAACTTTCATGCTTTCAATTAGTGAATTCAGTTCACCTTTTGTTTACCAAACAGCTTCAAATCATCCACGTACAACAAATGTGAAATTTTCAATCCTTTCTTTGCAAGTTCATATCCACAGTTCACCTTCTTTAAAATGATTGTCAGTGGTAGCATTGACAGAATAAATAATAGGGGCGAAAGAGAGTCACCCTGGAAGATGCCTTGTTTAATTTCAACTTCACCCAGTTCTTCTCCATTAACCATAAGCTTTGTTTTCCAGAGGTTCATTAAAATTTCCATGAATGTTGCTGCTGATGCCAAAGATTTCCAGACATTTCTTAATCCAGCTGTGGGGGCTGAATCGAATGCTTTCTTGTAGTCTATCCAAGCCATGAACAGATCGGTTCACCTTTTCTTCAAATTCTTCAGAATTAGCTTGTTAATCAGTTAATTCCTCTTGAGTTTTTGCAACAACAACAACAACAATAATAATAATAATATCTTCAGATGTAAGTCAGACAGATTCAGCTGTGCCACCACTCTCTACTTTTCTATCGCATATATCTTAACTGTAACAATATGAGTAATTTTTCAAGCTAGAAGAAGCAACAATTTATTAGATATATTGCTGTTTATTTTTCATATTGACTTACTTGTAGATGTGTATGGCACTTGGTTATTGATCTCCCAATACTTCAAGTTAAAGCATTTCAAAATGAACAAACTTCAGACTAACAACAGAAAATGCTGCAAATATTTTGATAGTTTTCAAAGATGATCAGATCATGCCAGTCATCTATAATAATTAGGTATTTATAAAATCAAGGATCTGATGCACTTCTTCCTGAGGCCTTTATAAGATAGATCCTATAAGATTCAATAAGTCTGTTTAGTTTTTTCATCCATCACCATTCTTGGTTATTTATGTATCAAAATGTATAATCAAATTTATATGTTGCTCATTTTGTAGTGCGAGGCGACACTTAGAATTTAGTTATTAAATTGTAGAGTAAGAGACCCCGTTATTGATCCTATAATGCAAAGTAATAATCTATTTCAGTGGTTTACCACTGGGCTTGGTGTAGAATTCAGAAAACGCCTAACTTGACACTGCGGGTATGTCACTCCCATCTGAACAAAAGAGAAACAATTCTCTATGCCTCTCCCTCTACCAATTTAAGCCACCTTGAGCAGTGGCACTCAATGGCGGTGCTGAAGCTTTGAAGTAGAGGCTTTGCATTGCACAAGGCCTTCATTTTTAAAGTAGTTTGGAAGGATGCTATTCTGTGGCCTCTTCCACTTCCAAAAATCATGTGAAAACATGGTCAGCTTTTGGGTTATTTTTGGAGGCTTCAGAGGTTATAAGAGCATGGCCCTCTCACATGACTTCCAGAGGCTCAGAAGAACAAACCCCTTCTAAACCAGGTGTGCTTTCTAGAACAGTTGCCATTGATTGTTGGTGAATGCTAGTGCATTACTCAAAGTACTGAAGTATGTCACTTTTGATATGTGTGTCATAAGTTCACAATTACTGATATATTTCATGGATATAAAACTTTTTAGGATTGTGGATTGTAACAAGGATGAAAACAGCTACGGCAGAGGGAAAAAGACCCTACAAAGATGCCCTAGATCTACTATCACATAGAATTTTTCAACATTACATGCAATGAAATAATTGCTGTGTGATAATAGTAGAGAAATGTAATATTACTCTGATCAACCTGGAAAATGGAATAGGAATGACTGGTGTACTAGTGAATCTTGCAAGCAAACCAGCTAAAAATATTGTTAAATACAAATACAGAATCATGGTTTATCTGAAAACTAGCACTGGACACAATTACTAGGACAATGAGTGTACCATTGAAAATCCTGAGATATCAGATTATGGACAAGTTGTCATGGAGAATATATGTATGGTTGCTAAGAGTTAACTACAAATTGCTGACACATAATCAATTAAAGCTATAACTACTTACAGAAATTATATACCTCTGATTCATTTAAAAGCACTAAAAGATAAAACTCTGATATTTTCCTTGAAAGTCTTTTTTTTAAATACCCTTCAAATCAGAAATTGACTTTCACAATAAATCAATATGGCACTAGGCTAAAATTACACTAAATAAATAGGGATCTGTCCAGACTGCAAGAAAATTGAAATTAGCTTATTTGGTGACAGTGATTAATTAGCCAATATTGTAGCTTCCAAGAATCATAAGTTTTTGAAGAAATTAGGCAAATCACCCAAAATTCTTTTGCAATAAATCCTCCTGTTGCTTCATGGTCTATATTTCCTAAGTCATATAAATTGATTTAATATAAATTGATTCCACATTTTCTTTTAGTTCTCAGACTTCTATAGAAAAGCCTTGAAAACTGAAATACACCTTAAGGTGCATCAGTGAAATTTAAAAGCACAGGAAAATGGAAACAAAAAAAAAAGTTTTTAAAAGCCTTTGATGAAGGATTTTTTTTCTTCTTCTATTCAATTGTGTTCAATTCTCAGAGACTGCTGGACAACATTTTTCAAAAGTGACTTGCCATTGTCACTGCCTTCTTTGTAGGTCTGAGAGCAAGGGCACCCAGCTGGTTTTTCTGCCTAAGGCCGACTAGAACTCACAGTCACCTAGTTTCTACACAAGCTGGATTGAAGGAGATATTTATTTTAAAGCTAGTTTACATTTATTAGCTAAAATAACATAATTTAATAAAATATTAATTTTAATATAATTAAAATAATCTTTATATACTAGTAGTGCATAAAAAGGTTCAGTGTGTATGTGTGAATGTATATGTCTGGGTTTGTTCATGTGTGCGCTCTGTAAATGAATTTCCCCCTGTTTTCCTTTGCTTTTATTCTTGCCCATAATTTATTTGATGTCTACATCTCTGTCTACCTCTACATCTTGTCTTGATATTTTGTTTTTTTCAGTGAAAGAGGAAGAAGAAGAGGAGAAGGGATACTTTCAAGTCAAATCTCCCCACAGTTTGCCATGGTTTAAATGGCCTGATGAAAATGTGTGTCCTTGAGCTTTAAATGAAGTCAATTCAAGGGAATGGGCAATAAATAAATTTGTTCCACAGAAATGCTACAATTTGGATATATTGCGATATATTCTGTCCTTGTAAAGAATATCTTTACTTTTATGAGGACCAATAGAATGGAGAATTTTGAATGGCTATTTGTAAACAGTTGTAGGCAAGCATTTATAGTGAGAAATAAAACATATACTGTGATTCCCTGGAAATGAAATAGAATGAGCAACCATGTAGTGAAATAGTGAAAAGGGATAAGAAAATGAACCATATTAAAGCTACAATTATCAATTCCACAACTACAGTCTTTCTTGATCTGGCCAGGGTTTCAATTATATTTCCCATAAGCATCTCCAGCAATTCAGAATAGTGATAGGAGTTAGCACTACTGCTAAAAATACCAGTCAAAGAACCCTTTTAAAAGAACAATCAGGTTTGATGGAATATTGAAATAAGAGGTGTGACATTTATGTAAACTTTCCTTACAGTCAAAGATCAGAAAGATGTTGGTTCTAGTATGATCATTAGGCTTTTAATCCTGAAAAAGAATAGTGCAGTGTTTATGAATGGATATAGTCAGAAGTACACAGCTTTATTTGAAAATGTACTTATTTCAGAACTGTTTTTCAAAACATTGAAAATTTATTCAATCCCTGGCTAAAAACTTGCCTATTTTTAAAAATGTTTTTTTTTATTTTTTATTTTTAATCTGATGCTTTCTGGACATATTAAGGCAGCATCTTTCAGATTATCTAACCAGATTGGTCAATGTTAGCCTTAGTCTCTGTCTTCAACTTTTCTGTTCTTAGATTTTGCCAGGTCTTGACATAACTGCTTTTCTTTCTTTCTTTCTTTCTTTCTTTCTTTCTTTCTTTCTTTCTTTCTTTCTTTCTTTCTTTCTTTCTTTCTTTCTTTCTTTCTTTCTTTCTTTCTTTCTTTCTCCCTCCCTCCCTCCCTCCCTCCCTCCCTCCCTCCCTCCCTTCCTTCCTGTACTGTACATGTAACACTTGCCATGTCTCTTTTCCATTCTTCATTTAGTCTTTCTTGTAGGCCACTTTCGCCTCTCCAGTACTTAGGAAACCTTCATGATACATTTGTTTCAGTATATCTTCTTCACTATTCTTCTGATATTTTTGCAATGTCCTTTTTTTCCTTCTTCAATCATTTCACACCCACCTACTTTCCTTGGTAGATAGCATCTGTCAACATCACTGTGTGAATGGTTCACTGTCACTATTTTTATGATGTTTCAATCCAGGAATTTTACTTCTGCTTATTATTACAGCTGTGTATTCAGAGGTGGTATTCAGCAGGCTCTGACCAGTTCTGGAGAACTGGTAGCGGAAATTTTGAATAGTTCGAGAACCAGCAAATGCCACATCTGACTGGCCCCACCCCCATCTATTCTCTGCCTCCTGAGTCCCAGCTGATCGGCTGGGTCTTCTTTTGTTGCCCTGCACAGGAGAGTGGAGCTGGAAAGCAGGTTAGTGTGGTGAGGAGGGAATGGGATTTTGCAGTAACCTTCCCCCAGGAGTGGGGAGGGAATGGAGAGTTTACATTATCCTTCTCCTGGAGTGAGGTAGAAATGGAGATTTTACAGTAGCCTTTCCCAACTACACCCACCAAGCTATGCCCACAGAATCAGTAGTAAAAAAAATTGAATCCCACCACTGTGTATCTAATAACTGGAATTGCCTAGTCAAATGTTTCAGTCAAAATGCATTTCATCTTGACCCAGTGTTGACCAATTTATTATTAACACCAATTAATGAATGTATAATATGGTACAATTATTATTATTTCACTTTAAAAAGTACTCATTTTAGCATCCTAAATATTATAGGCCAGGGTTATGTAGAAGGTTGGGTTCAAAGAGAAAAGGGTATATTACTGTTGAGGATTTTATGGATGACCTCCACAATGGAAGTGTAACATTTGGAAAGGAGAAAGGAAACTAAATGTAATTTTTGGTTGAAGACACTGGTTTAAAACATTATCATACTCATGCATACTTTTCCCCTTTAGTTCTGAAGTGGTTCTGAGCTATATGCAGGGATAACCTACACCACTTATAGGATTTATTATTGCTATAATCATAAAACTTTGTCATTAGTAGTCCATAAAACATTGTTAGTCACACTGTTGGCTTTGTAGTACTTATGGAATTAATCCATAGATGTTACTCTCAAGAGTGGTAATCATTTGAAAGATCCAAAACCTTTTAGAAAGTTTGCCAACTTTGCTTTTCAAGCATGAGTAAAGGAGGAAAATAAATGGGAATTTTTTCCTCCACAAATATAAAGTTGCCAATAGTTCCTTTATACTGTTTGGCAACCTGCTGAGAAATGCTCATTCTTCATTGCTAACGTATAAAAATCTACTCAGGAAGCAAACAACAGTTTGGCAGCTGGGAGTTACAATAACATTCTACTTCAGACTGCTTGTTTCAATCAAAGCACTAACTTTCCTAAAATCAATTGTGTCTTCAATCATGTTTGGATGAAGAAGACTGAAATTGCTCTGAATTTAACACTTTTCCATTAAAATAATGGAAACTCTGATATTGGTTTTCTCTCTTTATTAGATCTCACACCATATCCATATTGAAGTCATTTCTGGTCAAAGAAGAACCTTTTTTTTCCCTCCCACCTTCTTAATTTTATGGTGGTGTTTAGAACAGGTTTTGAAGTTAACCTGTTCATGACTTTAGCCTTGGCAACAACACCAACAAGAACACGACATGATTATTTCTCAGAAAACTCACATTCAAACAAGCCAACAATCTCCAACTTGGAACAGCCAGGTGTGTTGAAATAATTCTCATAAGCAATGTTGTCTACAGGTTTGCAACAAGGAATTAAAGGAACTAAAATCCATCATATATCCAAATCAACAGGTTTGAGAACATTGAATTAGACAGCTGTTTTTTGTCAATGAGAGTCTTCTCATGACCATACAACATTCCTGAAAAAAGTAATCATGCAAACACAGAGATGCACACATACAATCATACAAGGTTTGTGCCCAAATCCTACTTTTTATATTTAGGTATACTCCTAACTTATATTTGTTATCAAGTAAAATAATTTTGTCACTCAACTTCTCCATATTATTCTTTAACATATTTATTTTTCAGATAATCTACATGCTATATATTCACAGCAGGTACAAATCCAGTCTCACAAAAAGATATGCAACTTTAGTAGAGGGCAGATCTGCTGTGAAACATTTCTGGGTTCTGCAGTCAGGACTGGTCAACAACATCTGAAGTCTTGGAAAGTTCACAGTTCCAATGGGTTAAGAGGTTTATCCAATAATAAGACACTAGGTTGTAAAATACCAAATAGTTTTCCTTATGTGGCAGCTATTGTTTATTTGACAATTTATATGGTCATCCAACTTGTAAAAATGTGGCATTGGATAGCATACAACAATAAAAATAGAATTACAGTAAAAAAAAACAAGATAAAGAAATACAACAACCAAGCACACACCCTGAGCACACCAAGATATATCTCATGGGATAGGTTTATTTAATGACCTGACCTCAATGTTTGAGAGAACATTTAGATCTGCATTCTCTAGAGTACTGCATTCAGTTTTATTCACCACATTATAAAAAAAGATGTTGAGACTCTAGAAAAAGTACAGAGAAGAGCAACCAGGATGATTAGGGGACTGGAAGCTAAAACATACAATGTACGGTTGCAGGAACTAGGCTTGGCTAGTCTAGTAAAGAGAAGGACCAGGGGAGACGTGATAGCAGTCTTCCAATATTTGAGGGGCTGCCACAGGGAGGAAGGGGTCAAGCTATTTTCTAAAGCTCCTGTAGGCCAGACAAGGAATAATGGATGGAAACTGAACAAGGAGAGATCTAACCTGGAAATAAGGAGAAACTTTCTGACAGTGAGAACAATCAACCAATGGAACACCTTGCTCTCGGAAGTTGTGGGAGCACCATTACTTGAGACTTTCAAGAAGAGATTGGACTGCCATTTGTCAGAAAAGGTGTAGGGTCTTCCGCTTGGGTGGGGGGTTAGACTAGATGACCTACAAGGTCCCTTCCAACTCTGATTATCTGTTATCTGCTTGTACTGCAATTGTATACTTTACAGAGGTAAGCCCTCCTTAAGAGTCGTGGTGGTGCAGTGGTTAGAATGCCGTATTCTGCTGTAACAGATTCTTAATGTACTTAAACAGTAAAGATCACCTGATTTCTATATTATATATTTGTGGAATTATATTATGGAATAAAATTTCAGACATTTGTGTTCATCTTTTCCTCAAAGAATTCCATCTGAAGGGAAACATCACAATCTAACCAAGAAAGTTTAGAACAATATCTAGGGACTAAAATCCAATGCAAATGAGGGCAGGTTATAAGAATATGTAAATAACTTAGCTGTTTGAATACTAGTTGCTGAGGAACTGGAAGAAGTGAGAAGCAGAGGAAATAGAATTCATAAATAGGGTAAGGTAAACAGATATGGAGATAAAGCAAGCTCGTAATAAACATGTTGGAGTTCATAAAGAAAATCAGAATTAGGAGATATTCATCAAGGGAGATTTGTTCCAAAATGTAAAGAGGCATGAAATAAAACTTAGAGAAAATGTAAAAAGCTGTGGAGATGTGGGCGGACAGACTAAGCAACATAAGTTTGTGTGTGGGGAAGTTGGAGAAAGAAGAAGTTAATCCTGCTATCATAGTTAGGAATAAAAGGTAAAGCCTGGAAAGGGGAAATAACAGGAACAAGAAGCAAAATTTTAAGATAGGAAATAAAGTTATTTCGAGAAGATATTGTTCTCCCTTCATCATTTTGCCCAGCTAAAATTCCCACTTCAGCTTACAAGGATAGAGGAACAGAGGGAAATACAAAGGGTTTAGAAGTATTGAGTAGCTAGCAGTTTGCCAGCAAGGAAATGACCCAGTGAACCAACTGGGTGAAAACAGGTTTGAGAAACTGAGGGAAGGAAAAGCAGATGGGGTTCTGATGAGCCAGGTTGAAGAATGAAGAAAGATCAAGGAACCAGAAAGAGAATAAAAAAATAATAATTCTTGAGATTGACAGAAATAGCGATTGCTGAGGGTGGCTTGCAAGAGATGGAGGAAGACGGCTTATTTAAATAGGCACCGGAGTCAAGGAGTATATTGCAACTTTAAGAAGATGCTCATCTATTGTGGATTGATTGATATCATTAAGCAAGCTTTAACTTCATTAAGCAAAATTTATCCTATCAAATTCAATAGCATAATGCTATGTAAAGTTATTCTTGCATCACTGTGATAATGACTGTATATCTGTCTAGCTATTGCTTCTGTAATGTAACTAGTGAAGTTATGCTTGCTCATTTATAAGTTTGAATACGTTTGGAAATTGGCAACTGTATATTTTTATTATTGATCCAGGAAGGAAGTTAAAATCATTCATTTAAGCCTCTCTATTGATTGAAGGGATGTTTCCATGCGAGCTGCCTTGTTTAAAATGAATAAAATATGGAGTGGAAAGTAGAATAATCAGCCAGAATCCAGCAATTCAAATAATAAATGAATACTGTCCATCACAGGGTTTAAAAGTTGATTAAAATAAAATGGATGTAAAGGCCTTTTTAAATAAGAAGAGAATAAGGGACAGTCCCATCTTGGAGGCCTTTGAATTCCATGAATTCCAGGCCTGCCTCCTGGTCCCATCCCCTTCATCTTTTATGGAGGCAGAATCTCTAGATGTTTTTCCTTTAGTATTTAGACTGGATAGGTAAAATCATGCCTAACAAAGTAATTCAGGATATATCCTGTTGGCATTCTATATAAGTGAAGGATTTTATAGGAAAATCTCAACAATTGGCAACATTCCTCAGGGGAATTTGCACTTTATTAACTTAACATTAAAAAAAAAACAATCCTAACCTCATCCAGTTTTGCTGCATTGTCTCAATTTCAATGCAGGAAATGTGTTTTTTACACTGTCATTCTTTTTCTTTCGGTCTTGAACATCTGCCACAGTTAGATTTGCACCATAATAAATTCACCTCAGATTAGAAATTTGCTGTACCTTGCATTTAAAAGATAGGTCCTTTACTAATTATTTAACCCCATAACTAGAATGTTTTTTTAAGGGTTATTGTTATTGGATAGGTTGCTTTCTAATTAATATTTTTCACCTGAAATAGAAAGAAAATAATGATGTTGAAAAGCACTTGCAGAATGGCTTGTTGTGTGGAGGTCATACATTGTGGTTCTTAAAAAAAATGTCAGACACAAGTGCTGTTAATTGCCAGTCTTGTTCAACTGGGACTATCTGAGAGTACACAATAATAATGCTCTAAGTGCCTTGAAGTGCATTTGTCATAAACAATATTGGAGTTTGAAAGTTGCAAAAAAATGTTTTCTTTATTAAATCTCTCTCTGAGTATTGTATAAAGTTGTAACCCATAACACAGGGCTTTATAAAATAAAACATAAGCATAATAAGTATTCTGATCCCCCCCCCCACACACACACATGCATACACAATACACACATCTCTTTTTGTTATTCCCTTTTTTCAAATAAATGTTATTCAAAAACTGAAAGATGAATAGATAAAGCAAAGAAAATATATGCAGATAAATGCAATTTGAGGAATCCATTCACACTGAAGAACTATAGTTTATATTGAAGTGTTTCTATGCCAAGGCTAGAAGCCTTTGAGCCAAGAATGTTTGAAAATGCAAACATAAATATAGGAGTGTATCAAGGCAGGCTTTCAAAGCCAGTGTCAACCTGGTGATGAACTTTCAGGCTAATGAGTGGTGGTCTAATTATTTGGTATCCTGACATTTTGCCAACAATTGTCACTAACATCTTCAGAAAGTGAAAGTGGTAATGGCTGTACTTGCCTTATCAATTGTTGAGTTTAAACAGCTTTGTAGATATTACATTTTTGATTCTGTTTCAGATTATCATACTCCAACTTTATCTCCATTTTTCTATGAACCAAAACTTCCTTTTTCTTTGTCAACTTATTAATCTCTTGGAAATGTAGCTGAAATTATTATCTGTCCATAAGAGTTGAATTCCTTTGTATGGAAGGAATCCATTTGCATAATAAGGCACTTTCAATGTGGTAATATGTCCAATATGTTTGTGCAGTCTTAAAACTCTTTTTTACTTTGAGTCAACCATTGGAAAACCTGAACGACCAGATTGGAAATAGACTCTTCTGGAGAAAATTTACATTGACTCATTAAATTTCAACACCAACCTGTTGCCATATAATAAATAAAATAATTTGTCTGATTGTAGATGGAAATGTTCTCTCCTTATACATGGCAGGACTACCTTCTGGGTGTAATTATATGTGAGAATGACCTTGGGACATGGGGCAAAGAGATGCTGCCTATGGAATGGTCAGATAAGAGAGAACATAGCCCATCGTTGCATAGTGGATTGAGTAAGAGGCTCAGAAGAGATCTTTCCTAAATTCTATGGCTATAAAGTGATATGCAAGATTCTGTTAATGTAACTTTACAATAAAGTAGAATTAGTTTATCTGGTCATGTTTCTTGTCTAGTTTACCTGGTAAGGCTGACACTGGGGCTTTTCCTGGATACCTGACTCTTACTGATAGATCATATGAGAGGCTTTGTGCACAGATATTTCTAGTGCACCCATTGTAGTCTGTCTAAGAACAGGGGCTTTATCGATAATCACTCATGATCCTTATTGATGATCTCATTATTTATTATTTATTGATGATAATTTATATCATTTCTTGGCTTCTGCAACTTCTTTTACTGTCTTTAAAGGCAATTTGGAAACTTGAAGCTGGTGCAAAATGCAGCAGCCTACATTGGTAACAAGCTCTACATAGTTTGCAAACCTTTTCAAAGTCAGCTATACTGGTTGATAGTAAGTGTCTGGCTATAATTCAGTACATTTACTGGTACCTTTAAAATCTTAAATGACTTGAGGCTTGGTATTTCCAAAAGATAGAGTTGGGAGTGTTTATAGAGGTCATCAAATCCAACTATCTGCTTAGTGATGATCTACCATAACACTTCTGAAGATGACCATCCAATCTCAGTTTGAAGAACTCAGATGGAAAATCATACACTTAGAAAGTTCATCTGAGCCCACCTTGTATTTTAATCCACTGGTTCTAGTCCTGCACTCTGATGTGATATAAAATAGTCAATTTCTTGTTCTGTGTGACCACCTTTCATACATTTGTAGACTGATACCTTATCACTCCTTAGTAATTTATATATTCTATCAAGATTCACAACTTCATATCTCTTCCTGTTAACCTTAATCCTGTTTATTTCAGCCCACAGTTCAAGCCTGTTTCAATCATGTTAAATGTTTTCTCTTTCATCTAAAATATTAGCTTCTCCTCCCAATTCTGTCATCAGCAAATTTGATTAATATCCCTCCAATTCCCTCATCCAATTAATTAATAAAATAAACTTGGACAGGTCCAAGGTCTAGGAGAGAACCCTTTGGTGCTCACCTCGGTTCTTCCCTCCAAGCTGAAGTCATTAATGAGGTCTTACTAGGTATGATCATTCAGTCAAGTGTAAGTGTGTCTAATAGTTTATCAAGTATCTTTTTACCATTTTATGAAAGAATATCATAAGGCACTCCAAATATGCTGTATCTTAAGGAATTTAGAGACAACCTTAAGGATGATGTGAAAGAACCATAAAGAAGAACTTACAGGAAAGATTAGCGTTCCAAAGATTAAAGAAAGTATGATAAGAAACCTTAAAATAACCCTAACTTGAATTTGTTTAGTATAAGATGGGAAGAGTTTTAGGGCTGATATTAGCCCTTTCAGGTAGGATCCATGTAGTGATTAAGGATGCCATAGAGATTCCAGGAATGGCCCTTTATTGTTTTAGGGTACAGCAACAGAGTTTTGATTCAATTTGAACTGAAGCCAAGTTTCATACCCTCTATACTCATTAAGCTCTACAAGGTTAGGATGCTGAGCTGATAGGCTCACATTTGAGACTTGGTTGCTACTGCGGTACAGGGTGAGCTTTCATCACTCCTGCCAAACCAGTAGTTTGAAAGCCAGCAACAGTGAGTAGTTAAATGGCTACCACCTCAACGGGCAACCTAATGGGGATGTGAAAGTAGCCCCCAATTGGGCATTCCCTGGGCAATGGTGATGTCACTGTTCTATCCTTTCAACCTGGAAGTGCTTCAGCTCTCCCGATACAACTGTCGTGATAGTATATCACCTCTACTAGTGGAGGCAGTAAAGGGGAAGCAGTAAAGGGGAAGCTGGAATGTGTTTCTGGACACATACTAATGTGCTTAGCCTGCTTAGTTTTAGAGCATATAGCGAATCAATTTCATCTAGTAGTTAAGGCATCAGGGTAGAAATGAAAGCCATGAAAGCCAGGTGACTTTGGGCAAGTCACTCTTTCAGTCCAACTCACCTCCAATTGTGGTGAGTTGGATAGGAAGAGAAAAGTATATTGGATATATTTGCCACCTGAATTATTTTTAAAAATAATAAAAGTAGAATACAAACAAAAAAATAAGAATATAGATCAAATGTCAGTGAAATCTTTTAGCTAGACATGAATGCTAGCTTTCAATTAATATTCAACACTAACCATTATAGACTTTCGTACTTATTGTCTGCTTGTCCCAAAGTCCTTCACTGGACTTTGATTCTAAATCTCTAGCAGCTCAGCGTGGGATTATAAGAACTGTGGTATGAAACACTTGAGAATTCCTGCCAGAGATAGTTGATCCTGTGGATTCACTACTACGTGTCTGTATGTGTGTTGTTTGTATGTAATATGTATTACACAGACACAATATATGTATATATACACATTCACACACACACATGCATATACATATATATGTGTATGTATGTATGTATGTATGTATGTATGTATGTATCGCGTTTCTCCAACAATACGGCCTCCCCCAATAGGAAGTCCCAGCATGTTTTATATTAAACATGTGAAATGGGGGGGGGGAATGGCGGGGGGGCTTGCTGTTAGGAAGTACTTTTGTTGCATACCCGGATATGGTGCTGCCTGCGTTGACTTCAGCGTTGCTGTCGGGAGACAGGAGCGTCTGAAGCCAAGTGTCTCTGCCGGGCTCCGGTTGCTGGGAGGAGCCCTGGATGGCCGCGCATGGCTGCGCCAAACGCCACGGCATTCATCTAAACGCCGCGGCAGCATGGGGAGAAGGGAAAGCAACGGTGGCAGAAGGTCTCCTGATACAAAGTGCCCCACCAACGCTGAAGTCAACATCCAAGCCGTCGCTGCCTGCCCGCCTGAGGATGCAAGGGGGGGGGGTTAAGTCACCCCCCAAAAGACGGCCTAGCCAGTTTTTCGGGGGTCAAAAAAAAAATAAGGCCCGGGCTTATTTTGTGAGAAACACGTTATGTATGTATGTATGTATGTATGTATGTATGTATGTATGTATGTATATGTATACATTACATATACATATATTTGTTTGTGTGTATGTGTGTATTGCTGCAACTTGCCACTGGGATTTGTTTTTTTGTTATTTTCCTATATTGCAGTAAATTTCCCTCTAATATTAAAAAGTCACTGAGGAGGACAACATGAAATAACCCTAAATGAACATTCATTTTGTTTTCTACAGATATTTAAGTACTATTATACACTTCATTGGCAACCTTTTCAAGAATAAGTACCACATGCTGATGTCGTTGTTATGCATTTTAAGGGGAAAAGAGGGGTGGAAAGACACACAACCAAGGAAATCACAGGCACCAATTAAATTATATATACATTTATTCAACCATTCAAGATTTTTTCCATTGATTAGTTCCATTAGACTGTCGGGTGGATTCTTTAACAAATATGCATATGACTGCATAGTTAGCCAATTAAACAGTGGGTGTATCATTGTGAGTGTGCCAAATTATTGAAGAAATAAGTTGTATCCTTTCCACATGCCTATAGCTAATAACCTATTCTTAATAAATTTATATAGACTTTTTTTTCATTGTTTGCTAAAAAAATACCCTTTTGATGTATAATATTATATTTCATTTCTCTTGTGATAACATCTCCTGGCTTATGTTTAATTATTTAAAATCCACCTATGCATAATCTTTGCTGCCTGCTAATAAAGTAGGCATGACCATATCAGAATACTTTGGAAACCTGGCACTGTTACTTTATCAACTCATACTGTGCAATGAAATTAATTATGGTAGCATTAAATATGCTCTCTGCTAGTGTTGACTGCAGTGTTTTGGGAAAACCTTTTGATCCTACCTCAGGCACTGAAGATGTTTGTAATGTAAAACTAATACTGTCAGTTATGGCATCCTGGTCAGAAGTTAATTGGTATTCCCAACCTTCCTTCCTTGCTTATCTGCTTCAGTAAAATTATTCATCATTTTGCTCCTCCTCTAGAGTAAAGAACATAATGTTATAATGCTCGTCCCATTAATTATGATCTGTCTTTTTAATCTTTACTCATACCAAGGTACAAAGTAATCATTTTCCCCCTCCAGTGATTTGCCAAGCCAAAATCTCTCAGTGTAGGAGTTTACTGATAAACCCACCTACCTATCACAGTTCATAAGTCCCATGATTTAATATGCAATATTTTTTCAATCTGTATTTTGATTTTTTAAAAAACTGATATACAACAACATAGAGCTATAACTCATTTTCTCACACTAGTTTACTTTAGTCCAGTCAAGTTCAGTCTTGTCCCTGGTTTCCAATGCTTCAGTTCATGAAGGATCTTCTGTTGGTCTTTTTTCGGTAGATGTCATTGTTAAAATGCAATGTAGATATAAAAAGATACTTAAAAAAATAAATGTAGCAAATCCCAATGGAAGATTAATAATGCATTAAGAAACCACATGATACTGTACATGAAAAAGAAGTTCTTGTTTAATTTCAGGCCAAGATAAGACATCAGGTGTACTGTGGTTTACACCAGTTCACATGTCATGTGGGAGTTCACTGAACACATTGTTCCTTCAATACACTCCAAATTCATTTGCAATGCAAACTGGATATTATGTAGAACAGTTCTGTTTAAGTCTTCTTGACATGTTATTCCTTGATGTAAAGACTTCTTTTGCATTTTGGATAGGGGACAGACATCAGAAAGTGATATAATTGAGATGCAAGGTGCATTTTTAAAAAGACCCTTAGTTAAACAAAAGAAGGAAAAACAAAACCACATAATGTTTTTTTTTAAAGAGAGTAAAAAACTACAACAAAAGTATTTATATAGAATAGAATAGAATAGAATAGAATAGAATAGAATAGAATAGAATAGAATAGAATAGAATAGAGTAGGGTAGGGTAGGGTAGGGTAGGGTAGGGTAGAGTAAAGTAGTGTAGAATAGAATAGAATAGAATAGAATAGAATAGAACAGAACAGAACAGAACAGAACAGAACAGAATAGAATAGAATAGAATAGAATAGAATAGAATAGAATAGAATAGAATAGAATAGAATAGAATAGAATAGAATTCTTTATTGGCCAAGTGTGATTGGACACACAAGGAATTCGTCTTGGTGCAAATGCTCTCAGTGTATATAAAAGAAAAGATACATTTGTCAAGAGTCAAGAATCATAAACTATAACACTTAATAATAGTCATAGAGTACAATAAGCTATTAAACCATACTAGGAAACAGTCAATATAAATCGTAAGGATACAAGTGACAAAGTTACAGTCATACAGTCACAAGTGGGAGGGGATGGGTGATAAGGAGTGATGAGAAGATTAATAGTAATAGTAATGCAGACTTTGTAAATAGTCAGACAGTGTTGACAGTTCCCTCTTGATATAGTTGTACCTTGGTACCAGTACCATCTATTATCATCACTGTCCTTGTTTACTATAACAATGCCTGGTTGATTAATGGTTTGCCTGTCCATCTAGAACTGGAAGTCCCACAGGATCTTAGCTCTGTTATTTTCCACAACCTTCTGTAGAATCTCTCACCTGGACTTGGAAGACTCTAACCTGGGCAGGTCCAACCCATGAGTATGAGCTGCAATTGTCCCTGGATAGCTAGTACTGAGGCCTCATGAGATCATCAACTTTTAACATTTTTATGTGATTTAGTATAAAACAATATTCCATATTTTATATGTATTCCAAGGCAATTCTTCTTCACACAACGTGACCCAAGAGACAAAAGATAGAAGATCCATGGTCTAACCCATGTACTATGAAGTTGTTCATGTGCCATTCTATTTATGATGTTCCTACTTGCATTTTACATCCTGCCACTTTATGTGGGCTGTCTCTCAGGCCTGTCTGCAGAGGTGGTATTCAGCAGGTTCTGGAGAACTGGTAGCAGAAATTTTGAATAGTTCGGAGAACCATCAAATATCACTTCTGACTTGGCCCCGCCCCCATCTATTCTCTGCCTCCTGAGTCCCAGCTGATCAGCTGGGTCTTCTTTTGTTGCCCTGCACAGGAGAAGGAGTTGGAAAGCAGGTTAGTGGGGTGGGGAGGGAATGGGATTTGCAGTAACCTTCCCCCAGGAATGGGATGGGAATGGAGATTTTACAGTATCCTTCCCCTGTCATGCCCACCAAGCCACGCCCACCAAACCACGCTATGCCCACCAAGCCATGCCCACAGAACTGGTAGTAAAAAAAATGAATCCTACCACCGCCTGCCTGCATAATTCACACTTCAGGTCCTGTCTAGTGTGGTAGACCACTTTTTCTATGTATCTAATGTTTAGTGCCTGTCCTTGTGCTGCTATGATTAGTACTTCAGAGCTGTCTTTGCAGCCACTGGTAGGATTTTCCAATATCTGCCATTTCAGTTATCTGTACATCCCATGCACGGTCTTGACTTGCCTTGCGATTTCATCTGCATGATCTTCTTCCCATGTCTACTGTTGCCTCAGGCATTCTTTCAGCAACTCATCTTTGAATGCCATCTTACTGATGTATTTAAAACTACGGATGCTCTGAGTTTTGTTACACTGCAGTTGGGAGTATATTTTGGATGTCCTTTGGAAAACAGGGCATTCATCTTCTTAGTCTCTGCTTCTTTAGTGTTCTTTAACCTGGTAGCCAGTGCTGTGATCCTTTGTTTAACCTCAGATGGAATCAGCCCCTTGTGTTTTTTTTTTTTTTCAATAGCTGTATCTTATCTTTAATCATCACACCCTTCTGTAGTGGTCAGTCTCAGACTGTGAGAACAGCTTCCTCTTCTCTATGTTGAAGCAATGGGTAACCAACTAGTGCAGAGGAAGCTTCACTAGCTGTTTATTGGTTAGTGTAGATGCAGGTCTTCTGTCCATCCATAGTCCCCCTCATTCATTTCATATCTTATCAGGTTCACTGTTATAGCAATGTTGCATCAGTTAGTTCCAAGTTCTCCTATCTCATCTCTTTATGTGTGGATGTGAGCTATATATGCGCATATATTTTATGCTGTGATAAACTGTGCTCTGTTTTCTGTTTCTTGTTTGATAAAGATCAACATGGTAAACTTTTTTCTTTTTTCCCCCTCCAGCTTCACTTCCTATTATTTATGTGAAATAATCGGGATTCTTCATTAGTTCTAAGCTGGAAGAATAGGCTAATTCTTAATGTGGATCAGAATCAGAACTCATTCATATTTGTTGTATTTATATATACAATGCCGTATTGTGTTTTATGGAGAATCATAAGCTCCTTTCCTCTCCTAGAAAACAAAACAAAAACAAAGGAAAACCTTACCTTCTTCAAATATATAGTCTTAAATTTAGTAGTGGCGAACTTATAGTCTCCATAACTTTTATGTGGGAATTAATCATTGAGCCTCTACATTGGCAATGAATACTTTATAAATAGTAGTTAAATATAATCAGCTCCTCAGTTGTTGACAATGGTTTGTACCTCTTATTCTCATGAAATATCCTGACGTGATGCTTATAGTTACTGTCAAAATTCTTCATTTAAAAACTTAATTAGAGAAGGGTATATTTACATCTCTCCCTCTCAGATGGCAAAATCAAAGGCTACAAATTGCTAGACTGTGCTTCTGTTTCTTGGTTCTGAATTTCAGATGAGCAGCTCTTGTCTGGATATATATGAGTTGTGAGAAAATATGCGTAAGTGAATTATGCTATAATACTGGTCTATAACCAACAGTAGAGCAGCTCCATTAGGGAATTATATGTTAGTAATAAAATTTTGGCTTCAGAAGTGAATTACAGGTTCCTTTATTTTATTTTATTTCTTTTTCTTTTCCTCTTAAGGATGGTGTTGTGTTAAAAAGATTATGGCAGATGGTGGGCATCATCATACCTATAAATTTTGCAGGCCTTCAAATTCTATTTGGTCACAGACAACAGTGACATAACACAGAGAGAGAGAGAAAGAGAGAGAATGAAAGAAAGAAAGAGAAAAAGAAGAGCAATGATGTTAAAGAATATCTACAAATACAGAAAATATATTTTGATGGCTAAGATTTAGTGGATAAAATAAGTAATTTACCAACATGCATTTTTTAAAAAAATAGTGAAGATATAATTTCAATATGTTGCTGCTATGTTTGTTGTAGTCCAATTTTTAGATTTCATTTTTGCTCATTGCCTTGTTTTATTGATTTGTCTCCTTATATGTCACTTTACTGTAATGAAAAATTGGATATACACATAAAATACACATGACTTGATATTTAAACAAAGGTTTCCAATGTTGAATATGTCGGCTGGTGGGATTTGAGAGATAATGCTGAATATCAGGATGGGAAAGATTAGATTTGAACCAAACTTTTTCTTTACCAAAGGATTTTTTTTTTTTTTTTGAGGAAATGATCTAATTTGTGTTTGGGTATAGGGATGTTTAAAAAAGAAGAAAATTACTGATAAAATAAACATTATTATTAATTCAGTTTTATTGATAACATTATCTATATCCTTCACTAAGCTTCAGTCAAAATGTTTCAATACTACTTCATGCTTACTAGGGTTGTTTATAACATGTCAACGCAAAAAAGCAACTATTCATCTTTGCACAATCAATATAGGTATGTACACTGAGACCAATCATACCACCCTAACTCATGACAGCTGTGTCATAGTTCACAGAAAGCAACTACTCCGTAAATATATAATTTTTCTGCAGAAAACATGGTGAACGTAGCCCAAATGCATCTGAATTAACAATAAAAGAGGTTTCACACCAATGTCATTTTTTGTGTGTGGAAAGAATATGATTTTTTGATAATTCCATCATTTCACTTTCCCTCAATTGTTCCATCTTTTTTCTCATATTGCCATACAACACAGACAGATACTGCATTTCATTTTTACCTCTTTGATTTCACATTTACCCTTTCTTATTTTAGGCTTCAGCGTACACTTTTTCTTCGCCTACTTCCATGTCTTTCACAGCTCTATTTCAGCTCTCATTATTTGACTAACTACAAGCTATTTTCCAACCGCTACTAAAATGTCATTGGGAAATTGCCAGCCGGAGACTATTTCTCCCTCCCCTCAAAAGTACACTGACACAAATACAAGATGTCTAGAGCATTATTGTTTGCATTCTGAAATGTAACCTAACGGTTGTTTTCATATATACACAAATAAATATTTAAAAAGTTATATTCTTCCTTCCTCTTTAGGTTTTTAATTTTTGTTACTATAAGTTTCCAAATCTGAAATAAATCAATAAATTGCAATAAACAAAAATGACTTTTTGAAATGCTAGCCTTTCCTTGAATAAATTTCTTTGTTTAGCCATGTGTCTTTTAAAAGAATAAGATTTCTTGTGAATCAAATCAGAAGGCTGCCTAATCCAGCATTTTGTTTCTATAACAATCAATCAAGTATGTCTGGAACACTTATAAATAGGACATAAATAAGATATGAAAACAAGGATCTCCTGCATTTCCAGCAATAGATATACAAAAGATTATTACCTGTTGAATATGAGGAAACTATGCAGTCATCATGTCTTCACTCTCTGATCATTATCACATCTTGAGTTGGAAATTCCAGACTTTAAACATTCAATATCTGAGCAACTAATTCATTGATTGGGTTAATTGAACTGAACTTCATTGAGGTCTCAATAGATCCATAATAGGTCAGGGGAAAGTTAGCTGGAGCTAACTCATTCCAGTTCTGTTTTTGTCCCTGTTTTCTGTCCTTAAATAGTACCAAGAACACTTTAAGATGAGTTGCACAATTCTTTATGACTTAGCACAGGAGTTTGCAATTCTTTTGGACAGTCACAAAACACCTATATATCAGAAGGCTTTCAAAGCACTGGATTACAGCTATCCATCATTTTATTCTGTAAGAATGTTTTTGGAGCTTGTCTGGGTCTTAGATGCTTTGTTAGTTATGGAGACTACAATCTAGGCCAGAATTTTCCTTTGCAGTATGTTATCTTCCCATCCATTTTTTGTTAATTAATAAAAATTAAATAAATATAGGACTGGCAATTTGGCAGATTAATTTAAGTATCTGTCATCCACCAGAAGTTGGCAAATCAAGAACAGAACATATTGGCAGATGTTTTCTCATATTTGATTCTCTGGCTGGAAAAAGATATAGTGATTCCAGATTAACCAGTTTTTCAACAAATAATTTGATATGCAATTCTTAGAATGTAGTTACAGTTTAAATTAATGCATTAACTTTATGAGTTATATAATTTTATGTATTGTTCATAAGGCACCTGGCATTTTCTTTATAATAATTCAGGATAATGGAATTTCAGATAAGCGTTAGTCCATAAATGCATTAGTTCAAAGTAATATCCTCCTCATGCCCACATCCATTTCTAAATGAATCACCACTATTGTTAAGTTAATAACATGGTTGTTAATTGAATCTGGTTTCCCCATTGACTTTGCTTTTCATAAGGTCACAAATGATGATCACAGGACCCTGGACATTGCAACTGTCATAAATATGAACAAGTTGTCAAGTGTCCGAATGCTGATCATGTAACACTTATGTGAAAAATGGTATAAGTCACTTTTTTTTCAGGGCCATTGTAACTTTAGACAGTCGCTAAATGAACTGTAGTAAGTCGAGGACTACTTGTATAAAACTTTCATAAACTTTTTGATTCACAATTTCTTGAATGTGCTGCAGATGTTGGGCTAAAGCTTGTTTCCCAAACCATTTCACCTGTATTAAAACAGTTAAAGCATAGGTACAGTATCCTTGGGCCTACCAAAATATGTTTTGATACATTTCTTTCCACTTTGATTAGTTCCTTGAACTTCAAATTGTACAAACTTTCTAAATTCTTCTTTTTTAAAAAAGGGGAATGGCATATTCTTGACCTAATTTTAAGTAAACTGGATCCTTTAAGTAAAGGTGATGTCCATTTTTGCACCCAGAAACTTTGCACAATGCAAACTTCGGCATAGGGCAGGCCACAAACTTTTTAGGATTAGATTGTTAAGGAGGTAGAAGAAAATTCACTATCATGTGACCTGTGAAACATGTTCCCTTCCACATTCTAAAAACTCCTAGATTTAACCCAGTAACATCTTCTCCTTGACTTATTCTATTGACAATTTTGAACATTTTCTCCAGAGTCATCTAGTACATTTAGTAACACTGTTTTATTTTATTTTGTTTTGTTTGTAATGGTATTTTCTTATATCTAAGTACAGATACAAACTTTTGCCTTTTTATCCACAAAATGCCAAGTAGTTTTCTGAGACATACCTAATTGAATATTCCCTAGTGAGATTCCATTGCTAAGGGTGAACTAGATTTTGGGTTTCCTCATTTGTAGTCAGTGGTGAGCTGCAAATTCTTTAACAACTGGTTCTCTGGCTAGGTAGGTGTGGCCAGTTGGCCATGTGACTGGGTAAGTGATATCACTCATCACACCCAGCCCTGCCTCCTGGCCACTCGCCTCAAACACACAGGTAGGATTCAGCTGGTTGGGGCTAATCCCACGACTGGGATTGGCTGGCCCTGCCTCTGCCTGGTTTTTAGCCTGTTTTTTGGCTGTTTTATGGACCATTTTCAGGCCATTTTGGGGGCTGTTTTCAGGCTGTTTGGGGGCCATTTTCAGGCCATTTTTCAGGCCATTTTCAGGTTGTTTTCAGGCCAAAACATCCCCAAAATGGCCTGAAAGTGACCCAAAGAATGGCCTGAAAATGCCCCCAAAACAGGCTGGTTTGGGGCCCTTTTCAGGCCATTTTTGGGACTGTCTTTAGCCCCAAAATGGCCCCAAACCACCTCAAAAATGACTTGAAAATAGCCTGAAAAACAGGCCAAAATACGAGCTGGGGCAGGATAAGCCAGTGGTGGGATTTGCTGGCTCGCTGAACTGCACAGAATCTTAACTACATGTTTGCCTGAACTGGTGTGAACCGGCAGCAGCCCACCTCTGTTTGTAGTCCCACATCATAACCACTGTACCTCATTGATTCTCTAAAACTATTTTACAAGTAATGACCACATCCTCCATCATACAGATGTATGGTAATCTGCTATCTGCCTGATGATGATGATGATGATGATGATGATGATGATGATGATGATGATGATAACGGCAATGATTGCCATCCATTCCAACAAATTCTGAATAGTTTACAAAATCTAGTTTAAGAGCAGACAAAAACATAGGCCAAAAACAGGCAGATTGGAATAAAAATGGTTATTACAACATAATGAGTCCTCCCCCTTCAAAGAAAAAAAAAATAACCCCCAGGCCTAGGACCAAAGCCATTAAAGGAACTTATGGAACTCTAGGAGAGTGGCCATTGTTATTTGTGGGAGAAGTGCTGTTCCAGAGATGGGGGAGGTATGACTATAAAGAAGGCATACTTCCTAGATCTTACAAGATAACAATTTTAGTGAAAGACCCCTGGAGCACACCCATTCTGCCCAAACATACTATGCAGGCTGAAACATGATGATGATGATGATGATGATGATGATGATGATGATGATGATGATGATTTACATTTATATCTAACATTTTTATATCAACTTAAGATGATGGACATCAAGATCTTATCCAATTTTATCCCATGATTGATTTCCTACCCCTATGGGAGTAGGTTGAATTTGCTCTTATGGACATCTGCTCTATCCCATATAATGGAATGAAGATATTCTATTAACAAGAAATACCCCTGGGACAAGGAAGCTCATGAGTCAATCAACAAGGAAGAGCTTCGATCCTCCTTACTGATTGATTGCTTCCATTCTGTGATGACCCCTTCCCACATTCTCCTCTTCAACTGCAAAAAAAGAGGACACTGGTTATATGAGAAGAACAATTTTTATCTGCTAAATGAATTAAAGATCAACTAAAATAGAGTTACAGCTTTAGCCTTTAGCCTGTTAGTAGTTTCATTAACAATGTATGTCTTGTTTCAGTTATTTGATTCATGACATGCATATGCAATTTTATTCTACTATACAACACAAGCTACCTTAAAATTGAGTTTATATAAAACTGGATGAAAAATCGCCTTCCAATTATCAAAAAATGAGATTTATTAATGTAATTCCACAAATCATTTTGAAATTGATATCATTGACATAAATTGCTTTCTGATGAGAATGAGTGCCTCATTACTCACATGCATGAAGTAATATGAAATCTTTTGTAACACCAAGCAGAAAAATAAACTAGGTATCAGAAAATAATACTTTTTGAAAGAGATATAATGACTGAAGATGGGCCCCAGAAACCTAACTTCAAGAAATTAATAGAATCCAGAATTTGCAGTAGTCTTGGTAGTAGTCCACATGGAGTGAGTGGTGTGCATTATAAGCACAGATTAATTTCAGCAATAGCTATAGCACTTAGACTTATATACCACTTCACACTGCTTTATAGCCCTCTCTAAGCAGTTTACAGAGTCAGTATATTGTCCCCAACAATCTGGATCCTCATTTTACCAATCATGGAAGGATGGTAGGCTGAGTCATCCTTGTGAATCAAACTGCAGAATTAACCTCCAATACTGCATCATAATCACTGCACACCATGGCTTTATCAGTAAAGCTGGTGTTTGAAAACTAGTTGCATAGAAAAAAATATCAAAATCATATCTAAGAAAATACCACACCATAATTTGAAATGTTTCCATTACAAAACAATAGGTGGAGCATAATAATGAAACCACACATGTCACATTTAAATTCTTTTAGCTATTTATGTGGGTGATAATTTTTCTGATTAGAAAGTCTCTACAAGAGATATTTGCAACATATTTTGTCCCAAACTGATAGTAAACCAAAATATCAACATATTTCTTATCAAATATACTATGTTTTTCCTATTGACTGGGTTCACTTCATATTTCTCCTCACTTGCAACTTAAGCTGGTAGAGATCACACAATCCAATCTGGCACCTGACACAAGCTCAGAAAATTATCTATTTTACGTTTTTCTATAGGTAGCCCAATTGATTGGAGGTGGAAAAATGGAGATCATTCTAGCATGAGGATAAAAATAAAATAAACTCTTTTTGTTTTGTTTTTCATCATTGCAGAGTAAGATTGGTTGGCAGTGTGTGGAACTTCCATCTCTCAGGAGATTAAATGAACTGAATTTCATAGAAATCAGTATAGGAGTTTTTCAATCTATAATTTTGTTCTTTTGAGGTAGAATATGATGGACATTGCAACAAGAAAAACCCTCTGGCAATGAATATGCCTTCACATTTTAGAGATAGATTGATGAGGTGTTGTGTGCAAGGGACAGAAAAGGTCTTCAAAAATGTTGATGCTCCTTTATGAATAGAAAGGAACTGATTATCAAGATGTGAGAGAAGTGTAAGATTTTCTAAAATGAATAAGTAACTGAAACATATTTCAGCCAAGATAAACAGAAAACTTGAACAGAAAATAAAGATTTAAAAATAGAGTGGAAGTAGAGTAAATGACAAATGATCTCAACTTCCAAGTTCTTTTTATCCTTGAAGTTATCCACTGGGTAACCAGTGGTGATCTGGTTTCAGGGATCACACTTAAAATGTCATAGAATCCAGTCAGCCAACTTCCCTTCTCTACCTATTATGGTGTTTTACATAAACAAGTGTTCACATGGTGACCATCCTGCTTTCTGCAATATACAGAAATACATGCACACACAGAAACACACACACACATCTTAGGAATAATGTTAGTACTGAGTGGATTTAGACTTGCTCATTCTTCCAAATGTTAAAAAAAAATCTGTTCCTAAGTGTTCCATTCTGCATTGTAATTTTTGGATTTAGCTGAATTACTGCACACCCCCAAATTTGGGTTGCCTGTGCATAAATGTTTTAAATAAATAAATACTAATATCTTTAATATGTTTAGTTTTATACCTTTATTATGGCCTTTTTCCTGTTTTAACTTATGATTAGAAGCTGTTCAGTGTTGGTTATAAGATGGACAGCTATCTTAATGTCTTAAATAAACAAATTCATTACTTCATTAATTTAATGTCCTTTGTAACATATGTGAGTGGAAGTGTTTGGAAACTTCAATTGATAGAAGATGGAGCCTGTATCGCAGGTACAGAACAGATTGCCCAAAATCTAAAGTTCCCAGTCATTTTGATGGTGCAAGTCTTAAGAGCTTCTGGATAGTTTAAGAGGTTAATGTCTACAAGTCAAACATTTTGAGATAATTCTTTAGAAAAGTTTTTATTTTATTTTATTTTTCAGGTCAATAAAGACATGAAATGATGCCTTCTTTCTTGCAATCTCATGACTTGAGGACACTATTTTACTGTTAATTTGCCACACCTCAGAGACAAATATTTGTCAAAAATGATGAAAGACATTCTTAGTCTGGTATTTAAAAAACTCTGCTACTGGGTGTCTTGCTTAAAATGGATGGATGAAAATGACTGGCAACAAATTCTGGTAGATTTAGCAAACTATTACTGGATAAAAGCCATATTCTGGGATTAAGGGGGCCTTTATAGATTCCTCTTTCTCCTTCTGGCTACAGAGATGTGAATTTTGTCAAGAACATATACACCAAAACAAATCCTAATAGACAAACCCAGCCAAAAATGCAGTAAAACAATCACAAGCCTGCAACCAGTATGAGGCTGAACAGCCCAGGATGATATCATTAAAAATTAAAAAAAGACTTTTCCTTGGGGGTGGGGGACAAAATTAGCTGGAAACTTTGAGAATCCCAATCTTCCTTCTAAACACCTGAAACTGTTGGAGCTGAAATTTGGCCTTTTGGAAATTAAAAAAAAAAATCAGTGGGATTGTTTGACCAGTTTTAAGAGGGAAAAAGATATATTACCACAGCCTTCTGCAACTTAAAAGAAGCCTCAAATTGTTTCAAATTGTTCCTGCTCCTATTTTAAGGAAGCTCTGCTATGCTCTGCCTCCTATGGAAAGAGAACTGAAAATCCATATGAATCATATTTAACTACTAGCTGAGGACTCACCTTCTTCATCAAAGACTACAAAGAAGCACCTTCCATTTTTCTTGAGCCTTAGGATGACAAAAGGATATTAACATATTTGTGAACCAATTGCAAGAGTAATAACAAAATCAACTGATTTGTGGTTCAGCTGAGTTACAGCAGGGTCCCCAACCGCCGGTCCGCGGACCGGTACCGGGCGTGAACAAGCCTTACCGGGCCGCTGGTTGCTGGGCGCCGCCATCTTTTTTGGTAAAAAAGCAATTTTCGTCAAAAGATGGCGGCGCATGCGCGCTCCGGTGAGCTTTTTCCGGGTAGAAAGCCATTTCTACCCGAAAAAGCTCACCGGAAGCGCTGGCGCCGCCATTTTTGACGAAAAATCACTTCCGTGACATCACCGGAAGTGATTTTCGTCAAAAAAAATGGCGGCGCCCAGCTGACGCCGAACCGGGCCATGGTGCCCAGCTGACGCGGAACCGGGCCGTGGCGTCGAAAGGTTGGGGATCCCTGAGTTACAGCACATCAGGGTTGCTCATTTTCTCTGTAGCTTTTTTTTTTTTAATAAAGTTTTATTTGGGTTTTCACACACACAAAATACAAGTAAAACATCTTTTTTGAAAATAGCATGGTCCCGGGTTGAACTTCTTTATACAGACACAAACTCAGTTTCATGCTCATTTTTGTGTTCTATTCCATATCTTATACTATTCTACATTTTCTATATAGTTTTTCCCCTCTTTTAATTTTCTCAATTTTATTTTGATTATCTCATCTCAATTCAAATCATTATATTTATACTTTTGTCTGTTCTGTTTCAATTTCATATTATCTTTTCTCATTAAACAAATTTTCTCTGGTAGTTACTAATTGGAGTATGACACCTTTATATCTTTTAATTATATCCATTCAACTCTCATTTAAACTTCAATGTATACCTTAAGGTTATGACCTTCAATATAATACATAATACATAACTTCCAATCGAATTCTGCTTGGTACATTCTTATAATACACACTATATTCTTTAAAAAAAGGATTATAAATATATGTAATTATAAACCCTCATTCCATTCCAATTCAGTTCTATCATTAATAATCATTAAAGTCTTAACATCTTTAACATTTCTTTTCAATTAAATATACTTCCTTAAAGACACATATACTCTCCATAATTAATTTTTCCCTTATTTCTCTTCACATATGTTTTGTAAATCATTAAATATTCATTTTGTTACATTTATTTATTGACAAGCATTCCACTGAGTTATGATAACTATTTTATCAAACATTTTAATCATACATTATTTCATATTTTCTGAAATTATTTCTATTTCTAATATAACAATACTATCTTATGTACCTTTGCAGAATCCCTTTTTCCATTAGATTTTCACCCATTATCTCTAAATAGGCCCTGTTTCTCTATATTTTGTTTCTGTCCTTTATAACTTCTTTTCCTTTCTTCCCTCTCTTCTCCCTCCCCTTTTTACCCCCTTGTCTCTCTACTTCTAATTCTCTCTTCTGCATTTCCCTCTTCTGTTGCTTTCTGATTTTATACTTATTTTTCACTCTATTCTTTTTTGGGGGGAGTTGTTTTTCCCAATCTTAAACTTTTCATTCTCTTTTCCCCCTTTCCTTTTTTTCCCCACCTAAGATTACTTGTTCATTAAAGATGGCTTCTTCTTTGTCACAATCTTCTTGTTCTGCAGGCATTTCTTGTTGTTTCTCATAGTTCCAAATCTCCATTTCTGAGAACTGAAATATGAAGCCAAAAGAACCTCTCCCTTCTTGTGCATCTTCTTTGTACTTTTTAAGTTCCATTTTCAGTTCTTCTAAAAGTGGAGCCATTTTAAACAGTGTTAAACAACCACCCGATTGATTTTAGTCATTCAAATGCAATACCCAAGAATCCAGAGATCACCAAGTAATCCAAATAGTCCCAAGCTATTTCTTCTTATTTATTTTTTCACTTTCTCTTCCTGGGGTTTTACTATTTTGTTGCAATGTTTCAGTTAAGATATATCTTTTGGAAGACGTTGAGATTTTGCTGTAAGTTCTCTTTTAATTCCAGGCAGTCTCCTTGCTTCCAGATCCTGCCCTTTTATTCTTTTTCTCTCCTTTCCTGTTTTCAAAAGCTTTTAATTATCCAGAATTCTTTATTATCCCTTTGACTTTTTATTTTCAGCATTAAATGCCTCTTAGTGTCAAAGTGGATTTTTTTTCCAATTTCTTGCTTAAGTTGCTTAGCTGTCAGTATAGGAAGAGGAGAAAAAAAAAACCAAATCCTTTCCCTTTTCTCTCTCCTTCGCAGCTTAGAAATCTTCTTAAGGAACAGTGTTATTGTTTTTTTTTTTTTTAATAGTTTCAATTCCAGGTTATTTGTTGCTTTTGCTGTTTGACCTGGTCAACCAAAACTTTCTCTTCTTATCTTCCTCCTGCACATTCTTTTCCGGTCGAGTTCTTCTTTGTGGTGGCCATTTCTGACCACCGCTACAACCGCCTTTGGGAAAGGGAGTAATGGCCAGCTGGGGAGGAGAGATACAGTTCTCCTCAACCCTGCAGGCAGTCTCCCCCTTCTTCACCACCTCTAAGGGGTGGCTTAGCCCCGAAACCAGCTGGCTCGGGGCACTCCAGCAGCGAGCACAGATCGAAACCACACAGAGATGCAGTTTCGGTCTGTCACCAAAGAAGCTCAAATTGGACTCCATCATTTTCTCTGTAGCTTTTTGATTTAATAGCAATAGCACTTCGACTTATATAGCACTTTACAGTGCTTTACAGCCCTCTCTTTATTATTTACAGTGTCAGCATATTGTCCCCAACAATTTGAGTCCTCATTTTACCTACTTTGAAAGGATGGAAGGTTGAGTCAACTTTGAGCCTGGTGAGATTTGAACTGCCAAATTGCAGGCAGCTGCTAGTCAGCAGAAGTAGACTGCAGGACTGCATTCTAACCACTGCACCACTATGGCTTATAATACTTGAATATTAGCAATCATTGTTAGGCAATCTTGTGATATTACACAGGAAGATTCAGAATATTCAGATTTTTGTAAGGTGATGATAGTTTGGCAGTATTGAATAATTATTCTACTTGATTGCCTAACTTGAAATAAGTGGTTCAACAATTTGTAAATATTCAGGTTATAAGATTAATTAGGAAGAATCTAGCTAATTTCCTTTGGGATCTGAAATATATACATATATACATACATACATACATACATACACACACACACACACACACACCACCACCACCACAAAATATATAGGAATTAATATTTAAAATATTATAGATAAGACTGTATTGGATAATTATAAATGGATTCGTAGTTAGGATAAAAAGTAATATTAGTCTCCAACGTATATTTTAAGAAATGTACCAATATTAATTCCAGATATATATTTTAGTCAGATTGATAAAGACCATATGGGAACATAAGAATCTCATTGGGAAACTGAGATTTCTTTTTATAAAGGGGTTTTTAATTTATCAGGCTTTCAAAATGGAGTATAGCACATTTCCTTTGGCATAGATTTTATTATATTTTAGAAATATAGAGACATTTCTATGTGAAATTTGGTGTATTGGTGATAAATATATATGTAATATATACAGGTGATTTATGTCAGTTTAATATTTTAATTTGTATGGATTTTTTGTTTGTTCACTTCTTCATCTATTTAGGCTTTGTAATTTATTTATATTTATATTTATTTATTTGTTTATTTTTATTTTTGTCAATTGCTTACAAGATAATAGGTGTAAGTAAAAAACATAGTTATTAATACATGGATACATATAAGAAAAATAAAAGAAATAAAAGAAAAAATAGGACAGGGATGGTAGGCACATTGGTGCGCTTATGCACACCCCCTACAGACCTCTTAGGAAAGGGGTGAGGTCAATAGTAGACAGTCTAAGGTTAAAGTTTTTGGGGTTTGGGGAAGAAACCACAGAGTCAAGGAGAGTATTCCAGACATTGACCACTCTGTTGCTGAAGTCGTATTTCCTGCAATCAAGTTTGGTGCGATTAACCTTGAGTTTGTATCTATTGTTTGCTCTTGTGTTGTTATGGTTGAAGCTGAAGTATTCATTGATAGGTAGCACATTGCAATATATGATATTATACACTATACTTAGATCGGACCGAAGGCAGCATAGTTCTAGGTTTTCTAGGTCTAGAATTTCAAGTTTGGTGACATAAGGTATTCTGCAACGAGTAGAGGAGTGGAGAACTCTTCTTGTGAAATATTTCTGGACTTTCTCAACTGTGTTAATATCAGATACGTAATGTGGGTTCCAGACTGATGAGCTGTATTAGAGTATTGGTCTAGCAAATGTTTTGTATGCTCTCGTTAGTAGTGTAATATTACCAGAGAGAAAGCTACGTAAGATTAGGTTAACAACTCTTAATGCCTTTTTGGCTCTGTAGTTACAGTGGGTTCTAGCACTTAGATCATTAGAGATGAGTACTGCAAGATCATTGACAGAGTTTGGATCATCAACAAGGTCTTGACTATTCAGCCTGTATTTTATTTTATGATTATTATTTTTTTGGCCAATATGTAGGACAGAGCATTTATTTGTTGAGATTTGAAGTTGCCATTTGTTTAACCATTCTGATACATAGTCAAGGTCTTTTTGAAGGGTAGTAGTATTGTCTGTGGTGTTGAATAGCTTTACATCAGTGAAGAGAATGCAGTTGCTCTTAATATTATCACAGAGGTCATTTATGTAAAGTATGAAAAGAGTTGCTCCTAGAACACTGCCTTGGGGGACACCACTGTTGACAGGTACAGAATTTGATAGGACACTCCCAATTTTGACCATTTGTTGTCTGTTTGATAGGAATGCTTCTATCCAGTTATGCAGTTGTCCAGAGATACCATAAGATTTTAGTTTTAGGAGTAGTTTGTCGTGTACCACTGAATCAAAGGCTTTACAGAAGTCTATGTAGATTGTGTCTATTGCTTTGCCCTGATCGAGTTGTGTAGTCCATATGTTTTTGCAGTGTAAGAGTTGCAGATTACATGATAGTTTTTTCCTGAAACCAAATTGTTTATTAGAGAGTAGGTTGTTTGTTTCTAAGTGGAGGATGATGGATTGGTTAACAATTGATTCCATGACTTTACAGGTGACACAGCATAAAGAGATTGGTCTGTAATTTTCAACTAGACTGGGGTCTCCCTTTTTGAAGATGGGTATGACTGTGGCTTGTGACCATAGTTTTGGCAAGGAGCTGGTCCTGAAAGATTTTTCAAAGATTATGCTAAGAGGTTCTGCTATGGCAGTGGATAGCTTTTTTAAGAAGTAGGCACATATTCTGTCCAGTCCAATATATAGAGATGGTTTTATATTGCATAGTGCTTTTTCAACATTGTCTTCTGTAAAATCGATATGTATTAGATCATTGTAGTTGTCTGTGGTTCGACTAGGAAATATTGGGCATGATCCATTGCTGTTTACAAATACTGAGGCAAAGAATGTGTTAAAGAGGTTGGCTTTAATAGTGTCATTTTTGCAGTCTTTACCATTAGGTCCTTTCAGGGGTGGGATAGACCTTGAGTCTTTTAGTTTGTTGTTTACAAAATTGTAGAAACCGTGGGTGGAATTGGTGTGTAGAAGGTTTTCTTCTGGTTTAATGTGATAATTGGTGCATTCAGTCTTTATCTGGTGGCATAAATTTTTGTATCGGCTTTGGAAGTTGGCAACATGACCAGATTTGTTTTCTGCCAAAGTGATTTCTTTTTGGATTGAAGCTTCCTTATTGTTATGGGTAATTTGTTTTTTGTGGTTTTGGAGTTGTTATTGGTACATATAGTTTGATGACTCTTTTGACTTCAAGTAAAAATATTTTGTAATGGTCTTCTACAGCAGGGGTCCCCAACCACGGTCCATGGACCGGTACCGATACCAGTCCGCTGAACAGGTCCTACTGGGCCGCTGGCTTGCTGGCGCCGCCATCTTTTTGATGAAAAAATGCTTCCGGTGAGCTTTTCCGGTAGAAAGCTCACCGGAAGCACGTTTTCATCAAAAAAAAAAAAAAAAAAGATGGCGGCGCCAGCGCTTCCGGTGAGCTTTTCCAGGTAGAAAGGTCACCGAAGCACGTTTTCATCAAAAAAGATGGTGGCGCCCAGCTGATGCCGGTACCGGGACGCGGCGCCCAGCTGATGCCGGTACCGGGCCGGCGTAAAAAGGTTGGGGACCCCTGTTCTACAGTATTGCATCCAGTGAATAGAAATTGGCAATCAAGGGATGAGAGATCGTTGTTTATAAGATCATAGTTGCCTTTTTTGAAGTTATAACTGGGGATTCCGTTGTTGTGATGATTTTTGTGTGGACATATGTCGAGACAAAAGTCAATCATGTTGTGGTCACTGTTGGAAAAGGGTTCTTTAATTTGTATTCCATAAATTGAATTCAAACTATTGCAGAAGATGAGATCGAGGCAGCTGTTAAGTCATGTTGTTGGTTACTAGTTGTTCTAGTCCCAGATTGGTTACTGCATTGTAGAAGGTTGCATGTGTGGGTTCAGTTGTACATTCGTTAAGGGTCCAGTTAATATGAGGTAGATTGAAGTCACCAAGAAAGATAAAAGTGTGTGGGTAGGATGCTGCACATGTTAGTAGTGTATTTAGCTAGTTTGCATGTTCAATGTCATACTCAGGTGCTCTGTAACATAGTAAGAACCAAAATGTGATATATATATATATATATATATATATATATATATATATATATATATATATATATATATATATATATATATTTATATTTATATATATATATATATATATATATATATATATATATATATATATATATATATATATATATATATATATATATATATATATATATATATATATATGTTGTGATTCCGGCATCTGCTACAGGTTTTTTGAATGACAGCTCCAGCGAGGAGGACTTATATGAATCAGCAAGTTCTAACGATGAGGAGGAGATGAATGCATTTGATTTGCAAGGTCGGCTTGAACCTTCAAACTCCTCCACCCTTCAATTAGGTGGTCAGCCGGGAACGGGTGATAATGAGGAACAAATGTTATCTTCAGGTGAAGAAGATGATAATTTGGATGATTGCTGGGTAGATGTCAGGACAAGGCGTCTCCTGACAAGGAGGAACCAACGAGGTTACAGTAGGAGAGCAGACCAGCAATTAGACTAATTAGTTACTCTATAAAGGGAGAGATATGACTTTGCACTTTGTCCGGAACAAAGTGTCTATTTGCAAGAGAGAACTGAAGAGCACAGTTTGGAGGATTTTGATCTGAAATATCTTGTTGGGATTTGGATTTAATTCGTTGGAACTTCTACTTATTGGAATTATTTTGTGAAGGAATTTGATCTGAAGAATCTTGTTGAGTCTTGGATTTAGTTCGTTGGAACTTTTACTTATTGGAGCTATCTGTGAAAATTCCTGTTTGCTGCCTTTCTTTACAAGGACTGCTGCTTTCAGCCTTAACTGTTTATTTTAGAAGGTGGGACATAACATATATATATATATATATATATATATATATATATATATATATATATATATATATATATATATATATATATATATATATATATATATATATATATATATATTTTAAACAAGTTTTATTTTCAAGACAAACAATACATAGATACACATAAAACAAAACATAAAAGCATAAAAAATCTCTTATCTGAAAGTTGCTTAGTCCCGGGTTAAAACTCTTGGTACAGACACAAATTCAAATTCATTTTCATTTTACATACCATTTCATATCTTATTAACATTTTCAATTTTCTATATGTCTTCTCCTCTCCTTTAAATTTTCTCAATTTTATTTTATTTTATTTATCTCCTCTCAATTCATATCATAATATTTATTATTCTTTGTCTGTTCTATTCAGCCAGCCCTTTATTTTCCTTCTTTAAAAAAAAAGAAAAAACTTCTCCTGTACACTATATGGAGTATGATGCCTTTATCTCTTTCCCCTACATTTATAATACTTAATATAAAACACATGACATATATTGGGATTCTGTCTGGTACATTCTAAAATTATACTATATTATCAAAAATAATACAAATCTATTCATTAGTATTAATATTCATTCATATCTTAAACATTTAACTCATTACTTTTCAATTAAATCACATACTTTTATGGGAGCCCTATTTTCCATAGTTATATATTATATCCCTCATCATATATTATAACTCATTATTTCATTAAAAAGTACCTCCTTCTTCTACTTCAATTCTCATTTCACAAGAAATTTCGCTAGTATACCATATTCTAATCATTAATATTAACAATCATTTATATCTTAAACATTTTATCCATTTCAATTAAATATCATGCCTTTGTGGGAACACTTATGCTTTTCAAAGATTATTACCCCTCCCACATCACAATCTTAAATCATGTTTCGTTACAGTACTCCCTTTTCTTAACCAAAAATTTCACTAATTTATGTTAAATATTTTATCACATTTTAGGTTACATATTGTTTCTAATTTTCTATGTTTACTTCTAAATACAAGTATAAAAATGCAATCTTATGTACCTTTCTAGAATCCCTTTAACCATAAAGCTTATCCATTATCTCTTAAAAAAATTGCTTCTTAACATCTTGCTCCCCACCATTAGGACTTCTCATCCCTTCCTTTCTTTCTTGTTTCTTCTTCTCCTTGTCCTCTTTAACCCCTTGTCTCTCCACCTCACTTTTATTCTGCTTTCCCCCTTTCTGTTGTTTCTTAACATAATGTCCCCTTTTCACCTTATTCTTCTCTTTTTGGGCTATTTTTCCAGATCTTAAAGACCTTTTCCCTTTTTCTCTTGCTTTTTCTCTTCTCCAGTCAAAGTCATTTGTTCATCAAAGATGGCTTCGCCTTCTTCTTTGTCCCCATCATCCTCATTCTGCTTCACATAAGTATAAACCGCCATTTCTAAGTATTGAAAAATAGTGTCAAGACTAATTTCCCCTCCTTGTTTTTCTCTTTCAAATTTTTGATATATAAGTTCCAATTCATCCATAGATGATGCCATTGTGTAGAGAAAAAGTTTTTCCAAACAACCACCCAGATGATTTAATCAGAAGTAATTTCCAAAGGTTCCAAAGTCACCAAACAATCCAAACAGACTATTTCTTTTAGATACCTTCTTCTTCTTCACTTTCTCTTTCTGGGGTTAAAGTAATCACAAATTCTTTTCAAATATATTTTTGGAAGTTTTAAACTCTTTGTAATTCTAGGCAATCTTCTCCTTATTTTCAAATTTTGCTCTGATTCTTTTTTCACTCTCCCTTCCCACTCACAGCCAAAAAGGTTTTTTTTTCCCCGCTGTCCGATGACTTCCGGTTTGCAACCTTTCGGCGGCGGCAGGGATTCGCGACCGCGCGATCCCTGCTGCGTTCACCGCTAAGGTTCCCGATCCGTTTGGATCTGGGGATATAGCTGCCCGCAGAGGCAGCTGAAGACAGGGGATCCGGCAAGGGGTTTGGGGTGTCGCAAACCCTCCCCAGCCAGCTAAACCCCCTTTTCCTGAGGCGGAGGAACGGCGGTCAGCAATGGCCGCCACGAAGAAAGCTGCAGCTGGACAAGCAGGTGCAGGAGGGAGGAAGCTGAAAGAAAAGTGAAACTTGCTTCTAACCGGGACAAGACGGGAGAAAGTGACCTGGAATCTTGAAGGCTGCTAAGTATATATTGTTCCCTGTGAGAGTTTTAAGCTGCGAATATTCTAAAGGGGAAAGTTGTTTCTTTGTTCTACTCTCCTTCCTAAAGTGACAGACAAAATGTGATATTTAAGGACAGTTCACAGATGATGGTCTCAGGAATAGCAAGCTCCTATTATAATATTAATATATAATATTAATATATAATATATTATTATATTATATTATAATATAATATTAATATATAATAGATAAGATGATATATCTATCATCTTATCGATTATTTCCTCTAGTGTAGACAGCAGGTAGTTTGCAGCATTTAAAAGCTATATAAAAACAAATACAAACATATATCAAAACAATAATTAAAATATATAGCAACATAATCAGACCCGATCTATATCAAAAATAGGCAACCACAATCAACACAACTACTTTATAGACACTATCATTAATCCTTGTCTCCAAAGCTTGATGGCAAAATTAAGTTTTTAAAGGCCTTACAGAAAGCCAATAGAATCAGATTTAATTTGCTTTTGGGAGGATGATGTCATTCATGGCTTATCTGAAAAATGTGGTATACTTAGTGGAAGTCAGCCCCAAATCCAGCCCCTGGTGTATCCCTTAATTATAATATTCAAAATTGGCAATATAGCTGCCATTTTTTTAATGACATAATTCTGCTCTGGATTTTAACCCAGAAAAGTGCAAACTAGGCATGTTAAATCTCTGCTAAGGAATTCTGCCCCCAAATTCAAAAGCAATAAAGCATTAATTTTGATTAATTAAACATTATAAAAATTAAGTGCAGCTCTCTGATAAAAACTTCTGTGTTTGTTTAAAAATAGTTTAAATGATTTTTAAACACACATATAAAAACAAATGGAATTCTCATATGAACTATTGCTTTTCATGTGTCTCAAAGAGCATCATTCCAAAGCTAAATACAGCTTTTGATGTAAAAGTGGTTGCACATTCCTATTCTAGGGCAAACTTCTGTAGAGTTTTGAAATACATATAAATGTTTATTTTCATTATTGACTTCTATTCTAAACTGTAAGCTAAAATAGTAATGTTGTACTTATAACAAGATTTCACCTAAAATGAAAATTTAAGGCAAATTTCTGCTCATGGAGAAAAATACATTTTAAAAGAGATTTCAATTAGTTAGTATATTTTCTTAGGTCAAGATAGAGAAATTGCAAAATGCCCTATTGATTGATACTACAGAATTCTTATATATCAAATTATCATTATCTTTACCAAATGCAGTACGTTTCCTTGAAAAAAAAAGTGGAATTAAACTAGTGATCATTGATGATCTCTGAAACAAACGTGTAATTCCACTTCCAATTTACTCTGAACTCTCTATATACTAAATAGATTTCAAGACTGACCACCAGTCCTTCTGGCTATGATGGATGGATTTTCTCAGGTTGTCCAACAATGAATTCAGTTTCCACAGCTTTTGTTGCATAGGAGAAGGGGTGGGAAGCTCTTTTCAATTTTTTTTAACTAAGCAAACTGATCAGGAACAAACCTTGAGCTTGTCCAGCCTGTTTCTTCTAAACAAAATTCATATGAAAAGTTGCGAAAGAGGAAATGGTGGTAAGGAAAACTTATAGGATGTGAAGAAGCTATACCTGAACACTGAAATTGACAGAACTGGGGGAGCTATTCAAAGTGGTGTCTCATGCACTCAACAAAGAATAGTTGCATCTGAAAGTGTTGTTTGAATATGATTGTTGATATCTCATTCCTTTCTTAAATTTAAATTTAGTAATAATAGTAGTTCATAAATACAACACTGTTTATATACCTTCCTCTTGACTCTTGATGAATGTATATATTTTTTTATGTATACTGAGAGTATTTGTACCAAGACAAATTCTTTGTGTGTACAATCACACTTAGCCAATAAAGAATTCTATTCTATATTCTATTCTCTATGCTTAGGAAAATATAAAATATAGTAAATGCATTACTTTGTATTTATTTAAGTTGTGCTTGATTAGATTCCTGATTAGGACTATAGACATTGAACTATAGAGAAATTTAGGCAGGGCAGTTCATGTTACTTTGTTATTCCCCTTTTGCCGACATTCTCTGAATATCTTACACATTCTGCAACATAGAAAAGCTGCCAGTATTTATAGAAACATTTTTGTATGCTTTGTACATAAGAATCCACTAAGATTTACATTAAAGCAAGTTTAAAAAATATCTCTGCTTTGTGCTCAAATGGCTGAATTTAGCCCACTTGATATTTCATAAATCTTCAGGGGTTGCCTGAATGCTTCTTTAGAAATATTTGGGCAATGATTTTTCAATTTTGGCAGAAAATGAGTATCTTGTTTCTTTATAAGCCTATTTCTTCATCATCTGTTGCAAATCTGTTGAAACTGGTTGATACTCAATAGCGGTTCAGCACCAGGCTGCAGTGATTATGTTAAAAGCAAAATAATTTGGATTTACTGTAGCATATTTGGTCTTACTGCTACTGGTTCAATCTACTTTATGCAAATTTAAATTTCTTGGATCGAACTAAGTAGAATAGATTTAAAGTATTTTGAACATGTTGGAATAGTAGCAATAAATATTACCTGCCAGTTTATTTCTAATTTCAGTTAGTGTCTCTAAGATGTAGAAATTGTCAAGGACAGTGAGTGAAGGAAATCATGAACATTATGTACAAACTTTCTACTGGTAGGTATAGATTCTGTATCATGAATGAAAAACTTGTAGTTCAATGAATGTATTATATTATATATTCCTTTCTTTTAGATTATCATCGATGATATACTATAAAATATTATATATGATATGCAGTTTTTTCTGCTCTGAGACAAGATTGACAGATGAGGCTGACACATGGCTGACACAATGAAGTCTAGCATTGTTAGATATATAATATTCTATGAAATGTCTTATTTTTGTAATATGACATTTTTTCCTCTGAAAACATTAATAGAGGAATGTTTTGATTGGTGTATTTTCCTAATGAATCCACAAGAGAAGACTGTGAATTATATATTTAAACAGTAATATTTGTTAGGCATCACATCTATATATTCATTTATTACACTTATAACCTGATTGTCCTCATAAAACTAGCACACACAATTATGTTAAATGTTATCTGTTTTGTTCTATCACTTCATACTGTGTAACAATCTCTTCTAAATTGACCAAATCCACTGTAAAGAAGAGTTTACTTGGAACTTAATCTTTTTGGCTTGGCTTCAGAAGAATTAGAGATGTTTGTACAAGCCCCAAATATATAATTCTTTCCAGATATAGGTTGTTTAATGAGTGTATTCTGATCCAGATGGAGCCACAAGTTTAAGACTTCACATGATGAAAACACATTGTGAATTGTTAGTCAATGTCAACAGAGCCTTTGAATTAATAGTTAAGATTGTTTTTTGCTTTGGTTTGACTAGTTAAAATGAATTAGAAGAAATCATTCATCATGATCCAGAAGGGTAACCAAACCTTTGAATGTTTTCTCCATATAAAATGGTATTTTCACATAGAAAACACTCCTATTAGAAAAATAGACTATTACTGAACCTCTTCCTGACCCATTCTTTACAAGTGCTAGAAAACATTTCATATGCCTGGGCACTCTATTATTCAATAATTCCATCTGAAGTGATATTCCTTGGAAATAATAGAACATGTTCTGTTTCTTAGCTGAGAATCTAATGTAATGATAGCATCTGACAAAATGCTTTCAGAGGAAAACAAATTTGTCTGATTTCAGATAGAAGACAAAATCTCAAAGGTTAAAGATAAAATCAGATACAGACGTGAGATAATATGGAAACTCATTTGAGTACTCTTTGGGTTTTAGAAATGGCACTTAGACTTATATATCACTTCACAGTGCTCCAAAGCCCTCTCTAAGCAGTTTATAGAGTCAGCATATTGCCCCCAACAATCTGGGTCCTCATTTTACCAACCTTAGAAGATGGAAGGCTGAGTCAACCTTGAGATGGTGAGAATCAAACTGCTGGCAGTCAGCAGAGTTAGCCTGCAATATTGCATTCTAACCACTGCACCACCATGGCTCTTTTAATTTTCTTATTAGACGTTCTTCTTTTGCCATTGTCCATAGTTCTATCATCTCACTTTAGATAACATCTAAATATTTACCAGTTTGCCACTATTACCAATATGAAGTAAAAATGAAATATATTTCTAGCAAAGAGAAATACTTACAAAACTGAATTTTTTAATAGAAGAGGAGGAGGAGGAGGAGGAGGAGGAGGAGGAGGAGGAGGAGGAGGAGGAGGAGGAGGAGGAGGAGGAAAATAATGGTTGACAGTGTAAATAATTGTTATGGAAATTCCCTGTCTCAAATTAGTCTTAAAAAATCACTAGCAAATTGTCTTAAACATATCATTAAGTCTCTATTCCCAGCTCTTAATATGTGGTTAATAATATCAACCTGTATTATAGGCATAATACATATAAAACTCCTGGGAATTTAAAGAAAGCATTACATAGATCCAATTACTTGTTCTGCTACCACTTATCATTTACAAATGGACTCTAAAATATATTATGTCATATTTCAAAGTGTTTTCTTCCTTGATATGTTTTGCCTTATTTCAATAGAACCTGATTACTCCATTTGCTTAATTCAGTTCTTTGTTCAAGGGATGAAGTAAAACTCTGATGATATTTATTGACATCCTTATCCACATTCAAACATAGTTTAAGATTCTGAATTATTTTAAAATATCCATAGATATTAAATATGTTGCTTCAATGCGATGCTTTTCCTAAGAAAAAGTAAGAAAGTCTTATCTGTACCAGGTAGATAAATAGAATTACTATATTCGAAGAAAAACTAGCATTTTCATATTATTCTATTCCCACTGTAGTAGATGGGAGAACCAACTAGATTAAAAAAGCAAACAAAGATTTTGAATCAAAATTCACTTGGGAGCCACTTGTTAAAAAGAAGGGAGAAATGAGAAAAAATGTTATTAGCTTGAGAAAAATAACTTGATATCCCTAGTCCCAAATGAGAATCATGTGATGATTCACCAATCTGTCATAGCAGATAGGAAGAAATGTGCAGTACATATTCATTGCCAGTAAATCACATCTCACAGTCTTTTAAAGTCTCCTAAAGTATGACCAATTTATTCAATTCATTAATTAATGTATAATCTTCATCTGCTATTCTTGTCTGATCTGTTATTTTCTTTCCATCTATATTTTCCTAAACCTTTCCTTCCTCTTTTTCTTTCATAGTATACATATTATATAGTCATTTGTATTGTGTAATTTTTACATTGTCCTACTTCTTCCTTCATTTACCACTCCTCAAACTCTAGAATCAATCTCAATTTCTCAGATTGTGTAGGATTTAAGAATAAAAAGGTATATTATTGAGTGTAGATTTTCTCTGCTGCCATTTACTGATGAAATTACTTTCAGATGACGCTATGAGCCCTTGAATCTGTTTGATATTTCACTAGTCAGATCACACAGCCATCAGCAGTTGCTTGGGGCATTCTGCATTTCCGAACATAGGTAACACATAAACACATGACTTCTGTTGCTAAATTCATTTTCAGATCTGCCTGAGGAAGCTGGAAAAATGGCTAGAGAAATGTTTGTGTATTTGTTTATTATTTTTATATTGTTGCCCAGTCACAAAAAGTGTCAGTAGATATTTATTTATTTATATTTTTTTTCATGTATAGCATACAACATCAAGGAAAATGCTAAGCACAATGCAATCCTGACAGCCTACATTGATATTACATTCTGTTCAGTGCTTGCATACCTATCCTTGGTGCACCATTGGGGGCAAACTACTGTACTTATACCAGCTGACTAATGGCCCTGGAGTTGCTGACTCTTCTGGGTTTCTCGGCTAGTCTCACACCGCCTTGTATTTCATTGCCTCACATCCAGCCAGCTCCAGTGCCAGCTTCTGCTTTCAGCACACACAAATAGCATTTTCCCCCACTAAAATGGTACCCATTATCTACTCTCAACATTGCATGCTTTTGAACAAGAGCCAGGGAGCAGGCAACAGGAACTCACTCTGTCTCACAGAGCCAGGCTCAAACCACTGGAATACAGACCATTCCTTACTAGCAGTTTCAGCATCATTAAGTCACTGCACCACCATGTTACCCCTTCCCCTGGTTCATTATCTCTCACAGCATTACTGCACCACCATGTTCTCCCTTCCTCCGGTTCATTATCTCTCACAGCATTACTCCAGAAGTCATCTCATAAGTGAACGTTTCCATCTTCTTGTCTTCTGTCCTTGGAAGCAGTATTATTTTTCTGTAAGTCTGTTTGTTATGTCACCAGAGAAATAAAGAATGGGAAGAATGGATGCAGATATCAGTGAAATAGTACAGCTTTGAAAAATGCTACATCTGAACAATTGATTGTTAACAGGGGAAAAATACCTGTAATTTGAAAACACCCTTGGAGCACTGTGTCCATGCTTCATCCCCTCATCATGGGCTAATTTTACTGCACATTTAGCACTGTATTACTGCATTCCAATTTGTTATAAAAGAAAGAAAGCAAAAATTTGTTTTGGCTAGCAAATAAGAAAATGGAACTCTCTTTATCAAAATTTCATTACCAAATCAGAAACGGCCTTGAGGGTATTTCAGAGGCATTTCATATTTCTTAGGGGATTTTCACTCCTTTATTTTTTGTCACTCATTTCAAATGAAGAACAATCGCAAAGCATCCCTGCCATTGAATATGTTTGCATTTAAATGGTGCTGCTAGAATGCTATTTGTCTGAATAGAACTTGTAGCATCAATTGTGCAGCAGCTTGATAGCTGCAGGCCCAAATTAAAATGTTGGATTTACCTTTTCAACACCAAAGCATTTGAGCTCCAGCTACTTTAAGGCAAGGGTGTGAGATGTCAATCACTCATAGACCAGAGGATAACCAGATCCAGAGTGCACAAATCTAACACATCCACCAGGTGTCTGTAAAGAAATACAAAAAACACTAATTCTTTACTCTCATTTGATAATTTTTGCAGACAAGTTCTCACAATATATCAACCTTTCTTAATTTAATGCCCTTTGTGTGGCAATATAGTTGAAAGTGAAAGGAGCTAGAGGCTCCAAAGCAGATTGGGGAAATGCTGTTAAATATGGATATTATAATAACAATATCATTAATATGCTTTATAATATGTAATTACTACATTACTATGATTGCATAGACTGCTTCTAAGTCCAATTCCTAATGGTAGAATGGAAATAGAAAATACCCATAAGACACACTTTCATGCTAAAATTTGTCACTTCAATCAAATGATTTTTGCCACAAAATGTTCAGTAAGTCACAAGTATTTTTTATTCTTCCTCCCCCCCGTCTTTTAATATAAAATTGTTAATAAAGTCCCAAGGATGATTGACTCATTAGATCTATAATTAGCCAAGAGAACACAATCCCACTGGTGAATAAATACTTTAACCCTTCGAACCTTTTAGGCTATGATCTGCCTACATTCTGCAACCATATGTCCCTCTAAGCGGCTCTCTGAACATCTGAAAAAGAAGAATATTCACTATTACAAACCAGGGGAACTCTGCTCATATATTCCTGTTTAAATGCTGTGAGAAATATTGTTCAGAAGTAGAATTTACATTGAAATGGTGAAGTGAAGGCAAAACCTGAGAGATCAAAGAAGCAGCTTTGATAAAATTGCTTGAAAATTTCATTAGATCAGAGAATCACTGCAAATACTTTACTGAAAAAATTAACTGATAGTGAAGTAATTGCCTACAGGTTTACAGTGGAGGATTATTTATATCACAATGATCTCCATGGGAAAGTCAGAAGGAAATATTTTCTCCAAGCTCATCCAAAATGATTTGGATCAAAACAAACAAGCTGACTGTTCAACTACAATCACATAAGATGCATCTGGAGAAAAAGGGTGAAACATTTGAGCAAAACTCCTTGCTGATTGCTAAGTGTGTAGGTAGTCATATTATTCTTTGTTGTTAGTACCAAAGAAAAACTTCTATGGGGGAGGAGAATGGATTCAAAATATCAATATAACCTGTTAAGTTATGAAAGCTGAAAAGAATTTGCATCAAGACAATAGTCCAAAATGTACCTCAAATTAACAAGGAAATCTTTGCAGGGAAGAATGATTTTGAAATGGTTTCCCTTGAACTTGAACATTAATACAAAATGATAGGAAGATCACAAGCATGCAGTGCATGTAATGACACCTAATTGTATGTTTGATTTGAAAAGAATTTTCCAAGAAGTAGAAAAAAAAATTCTACAGCAAGAATAACAGGGAAATGGAGCCCTAGGTAATGCCACTATGCTTATGCCACTAGGAAAATGAGAATAAAAGAGGTTAAAAGAGAACTAAACTAAAAAGCCAGGAAAGAAATATGTGAAAAAAAGTGTAAAAATTAAAGAATAAAAAATGGAGAAACTATCAATATGTCACATATTAACCAAATGTCAAAACATTTCTACATCTACATAAGGAAAATGATTAATGGCTGTCCAACATTATAAAATAAAAATAAAAATCTATCATATATAAAAGCACCCTGAGCCATTTTGTTATTAGTAGATAACAAAAATGGGCAAATCACACATCTCTTGAATATGACCAATGGCTCAGGCCTGGTATAATTCATAAGTCCTCAAAAACAATTAAATTCCAATACTTTGGAACACAATTTAACATAACATCAACATTTCTTAATGCTAAAAAATCCCCATCAATTTACTATGTACATTAAAATATTATTCCAGATGGATGTCAGTGATTCATAAAACATAATCATATGAGTTACTAGTTCTTAATTTTTTACAAAAGCAATAGAAATCTGACATTTTTCATACATCCTTCAGAGTCACCAGTACATTTGAAATAAGATCTTTTGTTTAATCAGTTTTAATTTTAAATTTTAAAAAATGTCCCTTGGTTTAATTGCAGATACTCATTCTTTGGTTCCTCAGCCAAAGTTCCAGTCCACCTTGAGATATTAAAATATACTTAATTATTTCCCCACTGGAGGCAAAATACCACTTGAAATTAGAGGGGGGGGACTTTAGAATAGTCATTACAAAGTAATTGATATGGAGTATGCACCCTACCTTCCAATATAATTTTTGTTCTCTATTTTTAGGATAGTTTTTTCTCCATAAATTGAAATATTCATGAGCCTCAACATTAAAATCCAATCAATGACTATCAAGACCCAACTTGTCTGTCCAGGAACAAAGTAGTCTATACAGAGAGAGGCTAGTAATTGCAAGGATCTTAATGAAAATACACATAGATACAGTTGTTAAAACATAAGTCCAATGATATTTTTAAATATCTGGTAAATTTCCTCAATAACTTATCTATGCAAACAAAATATTTATTTGGGATTAACATTACAGAGTCTTTTAATACATAGTTAAAACTTGGAGTATTCTAAAAATATTAATTTACCACATAAATATATAGACTTTTCATCCATATATTAATTTCTAAGACAACACTTTCTAAAACTGTTAAGATATTTAGAAATATTTTAGGAACATAAATTAGCAGATGTTTAATATAATCTGTTGCAGTTACCAAACATAAATCTTTACCTTATGCTACTGTAACTTCAGACATTTTTTTGAATCCCACCATTGCAGTACACACACACTATTAGAAAAGCCAAATAGGATAGATATGGAGATAGTGCTTTTAAGGATTAAAAAGAAATAAGAAGATAAATGCATGCATGCAGTATTGCTGTTACAATTATTTGCACGGTTAAAACCAAAAATAGATGTTAATTAATTACAAATGATTTATAGGAGAGAGAAAGGGACACAGTTTAAGTAGACAGTCTTCTTTCGGGTTTATGCTGCTGCTTCAAGAAGGCCCCTTGTCACCTCTGTGCACACACAACCACACAATCCCAAGTAGAGGTATGCTTTGAAGATACAACAGCAAAAGGCTGAACATCACAAGTTAGACAGATTAGCCAGCACCAGAAAAGACTATGCATTTATCTGATCAATCTCTCTTAAACAATAACATTTCATAAGACAGTTTAAAGATTATATTTATTTTAATTTAAAAAATTCCATCTAGAATGATTGCAACATTGTAACAGGAGTGATAGGAAACTCATAAATGTCAAATCTTTAGATATTTTGTTTTAGTGTCTTGGGAGCAATGTGCATATGAACTAATACCTTCGGTAATGCACATCAAGAAAGAGTGGCAACATTTGTCACAGATGTCAATCTTCTGCTCATACAAGTTATTTTTAGACCTGTCTGCTGTGTAAAGTGTCAATTAAGTGTGCCTATCATTGCAACAAAGTTGGAAATACAGAGTAATATATCAAGGCAATAGTAGCCCCGATCGATGGAAGATCAGACAACAGATCAATTCTCTCTCTCTCTCTCTCTTCTTCAGGATGAATTCACTAACAGTAACTGAAAGGAATTCTTTCACCCAGAGACCAGCAATGCAGTGAAAATGATAATATTTATTCATGATGCTGATGCTCTTCATCATGTAAGTTACTAGAAGACTAAACAAATTATCCTTCTAATGAAACAGAAAAATTGGAAAGGACTAGGTCTTTTTAAGTGACCCTCTTTGGTTCTCATCTTTCTAATATTTAAATCCACAGGGAAACATGTCCTGAAGGATAAAGAAACAATTTATAGACCATGATTCTTAGTTAGAAGTTTTTCCTCTATTCATTTTACAGATGAGTTTAATTGTGGGCTGCAGAAATAAGGACTGTGAAGAAGTTCTGTTAAACAGAACATAGATGGATTCAGAAGCTGGCAGAGTCAATTTGGTTTACAATATTAGGTAGATTAAGTAAGCACATAGCAAAGACACAGAATGATCAGTTTAAGTTTTTTCTATTAATCTAATTTCTAATATAACTTTATTTAAGTAATTTGCGTATAGTCTTATATTGACTTTTTTTTACTATTTTCTTCTAACTGCCAACAAATTCTGATGAGATATGGAGCCTTGTTTTACTTTTCTTTCTTTCTTTCTTTCTTTCTTTCTTTCTTTCTTTCTTTCTTTCTTTCTTTCTTTCTTTCTTTCTTTCTTTCTTTCTTTCTTTCTTTCTTTCTTTCTTTCTTTCTTTCTTTCTTTCTTTCTTTCTTTCTTTCTTTCCTTCTTTCATCAGGATAATCAATCTTTATTACAAACAGTTTGAGTTGAAATCTCAGTTGAATATACCAGCCACTCAGCTGCCCAATAGCTGAAAGGTAACAATAACACTGATGATAACATTGGATATTTTCAGGTTAATCTGATGTTTTAAAAGCTTTCATAATTCATGTTCAATGCCTCCAGGAAAACTAATGTTTTCCTGGAGGCATTGAACATGAATTATGAAAGCTTTTAGTACTTTTTCTATACTTGCCCTTTCCTCTCATTTCTGGTTCTTTCAGCCAATTATCTATGTTGTGTTTCAGTCTCCACCTGTTGATTTTAGTTATAAAAGGAAATTAGCTTTTTTTGTTAGCCATTGGAACAGTTTCTTTGTTATTGTGAGAATAAGTTTGCTGATGCAATGACAAATAGCTGAAACATTTTTTAACTTTTATTTTCTTCAATTGGGTGCAATCTACATGGCAGCTGAATTTCAAAGATTCAAAGATCTGTTCCTAATAAATCAATTGGAGAGATAACATCCAGGAGTGATTGATATCATGGATACTTTCTGGATGCTTGACACTACAAGTTGTGCCAGATTCTCCTTTTGGTCTAGGACAGTGGTAGCTAAACTTTTGGGCAGTGGTGGGATTCAATTTTTTTTACTATTGGTTCTGTGGGCATGGCTTATTTGGTGGGTATGTCTTGGTGGTCATGTGACTGGGTGGGTGTGACTTGGTAGTCATGTGACGGGGTGGACATGGCTTGGTGGTCATGTGACTGGGTGGACATGCTGGGTGGTCATGTGATTGGGTGGGCATAGCCAATTTGACATCACTCACATCAAGGGGTACCTTGCCTGGCCTCTCCTCGATTCAGAGATGCAATTTCCTTCTATATTTATTTACTATTACTGAACATCCAAAATACACTATTTAATCCTATGTATATATGCCATATGTGTACATACATATTACGTAGTATAATGTGTATAGGCACACAAAAAGGTACATTATCTATGATATATACTGTGTGTGTTGTGTGTGTGTGTATGGTATTCAGCTTTATTCGGGTATTTTCCCACGTCATTATAGTTGTGCTTTTAAAGTTGTAGCAATGTTTCAGCAGAATCTCATCTGCCATCATCAGGCTTCTGTATTCTGTTCGTCTGTGAGTCAGACTTTCAGAGCCATTTCTGTTTTAAATTTGGTGCTAGCCTACTACTGTGCCAGAATGCTTTTTTCTTCATCCTGATTGGTTGGGAGTCTTGGTCTGTGTTTATTGGTCTTGGAGTTTGCTGTGTTCTGCTTGATTGGTGTTTCTAATATCTTCTGTCTGTTTTGTACTGGTTTTTTTTTTGTCTTGATTGGCTGGCAACATTGTGTTTCCTGTATTGGAGGCTTTTAGCGTGGCTTGGCTTAGGGTAAACAGATGGCTATCATTTATTAGGAAGCTAGGTTTCATCTGGGTGCCTGGTTGGGGTGTGTTTGAGCTGGAGGTATCAGGGAGGTTCTGTTTATGCCCAGGTATTTGCTTGGCTTGTGGTGTGGAGATTTTTTGTTTGTGAGTGCAGGCTTCCAGATAATTGACAGTCTGGTGGAGTCATCTCTTCTATTCATGCTTTAAGGTCTTTTTCAATCTCTATGGCTTCTCTGATAATTCTGTAGCTGGGTTTTCTATAGTGGCTAGGGTTTTGGTGCCATTGAAGTCGATGCTATGACCTGTGGCTCTCAAGTGTTGGACTAGTAAGGAAGTGTGTTCCAGCTGTTTTACTGCATTTTTGTGTTCATCCAGGCAGGTACTTATTCTTCTATTGGTCTATCCAATGTATGTGGCAGGGCATGATGCACAGGGGACTTCATATATGCCTTGATTTTCCAGGTCAATTTTATCTTTGGGGTTTCTTAGGATGGCTGCTATTTTTCTGTCTGTTTTGAAGGCAGTCTTGATGTGATGCCTGTGTAGTATCTTACTGATTTTGTCTGTAGTACCTCTTATGTAGGGCAGGTCAACTGTTCCATAGGTTTGTTCACCTTCTAGGTCTCCATTATGTCTCAGTGTGTTTTTGTGGATTAGGCCTGTGATTTTGCTTTTGTGGAAGTCGTTGGCTGTCAGTACTTTAGTCAGGGTGCATAGTTCAGTCTTTATGTGCGTCTTGTCTGCCAGGCATTTGGTTCTGGCAATTAGTGTTTGGCCACGGAGTTTATCTGTGCTGGGTGGTGGTGGGATTGGACATTGAGGTAGCAGTTGGTGTGTGTTTTCTTCTGGTATATGGTGTGTCCTAGTGTGCCATCTGTTTTTTTTTTTTTTTTTTTGTAGATTAGCTTGATTGGCTGGCAACATTGTGTTTCCTGTATTGGAGGCTTTTAGTGTGGCTTGGTTCCGAGTAAATGGACGGCTATCATTTATTAGGAAGCTAGGTTTCATCTGGGTGCCTGGTTGGGGTGTGTTTGAGCTGGAGGTATCGGGGGGATCTGTTTGTGCCCAGGTGTTTGCCTGGCTTGTGGTGTGGAGATTTTTTGTTTGTGAGTGCAGGCTTCCAAATAATTGACAGTCTGGTGGAATCATCTCTTCTATTCATGCTTTCAGGTCTTTTTTCAATCTCTATGGCTTCTCTGATAATTCTGTGGCTGGGGTTTTCTATAGTGGCTAGGGTTTTGGTGTCATTGAAGTCGATGCTATGACCTGTTGCCTCTCTCTCTCTATATATATATAACATTGAGATTGCTAAAACGGATAAATGCTAAAATTATGTGTATAAAATTTCCACAACCAATGTTGGAAATGCCATAAGAAAGAAGGGACATTTCACCACATTGTTCAAAAGAATTAAAAGTATTGGAGAGAGATTAAATAAATACAGTTAAAATTAAATCCAAACAGTTCAAAAAAATAAAATTTTAACTGCAGTCAAAAATATTTCTTTTAGGAATAATTCCAGAATTTTTTTAAAAAAATATAATTTACTAAGGTATAAAAATCTAATTCAATATAATGGAAAAAATACACTAAAATAAGTACAAATAAGTACTATTTATTAATCATCATTTGTCTTTTTGGAATAAAAGATGATTCAGAGTGGTCTAGTAGAAAATAAAAAATAGAATTTCAGACAGGTAGAGGACCTTGAAATTTACCTAATCCAACCTCCTGCTTGCTGAAAGAACTATAGTGTAAGGTATAACTTTATCAGCCTTCCTATTTTGATCAGTTCCTGCTGGAATATTACTGTGTAGAAGAATTGATGAATTCCAAAGGTGACCAATTCTTCTGCTATAAAGCATTTACCAAAATTTATTTACCATTGTTGATGCTGTGGGAGCTAATATAGATGCTTTATTGGTAAAGTGAATCTAGTGTATCATGTTTTAAAACCAGAAATTGCAAGCTTGGAGGCTTCAATCTAGATTGCAATCATATTGTCTTATATCAGAAGAACTTTAATGTTAGGTTACCCATTAATCTAAGGTCACATTTTGTTGGCATCTCACTTTTTAATATATCAAGTGCTTTTCCTGTTCTAGTAATTCTTTTATGCATTTCCATTTAAATTACAAAGTTATTAAAAAAAATGAGCGTGCATTTTTGTGGCCTGAGAGGATGCATTGCATTGATGGAAATAAAACACATACACAACCTTTCCTACATACTTTGAATGAATTTTAGATAGCAAAAATGCTATAGTAGCCATGTCCAAAATGCATTTTGGCAAAGCTTTGAGTATTCTTGGGATTGCTGGCACATTTTGGGCTCCAATTGCTAAAAACCTAAACCAGTGTAAAAATGTTTGCCCATACTCCTGTGCAAATGATTAAAATTTTATTAGGTGAGGCTTTAAAATATATATTATTTATTTATTTATTTATTTATTTATTTATTTATTTATTTATTTATTTATTTATTTATTTGATTTGCCAATTGTTTACAAGATAATAAGTATAAGTGTATACATAGTTGTGAATAAATGAAATGGGTACATATAAGAAAAATAAAAGAATAAGAGAAACAATAGGACAGGACGGTAGGCACGTTGGTGCGCTTATGCACGCCCCTACAGACCTCTTAGGAAAGGGGTGAGGTCAATAATAGACAGTCTAAGGTTAAAGTTTTTGGGGTTTGGGGAAGAGACTACAGAGTCGGGTAGAGTATTCCAGACATTGACCACTCTATTGCTGAAGTCGTATTTCCTGCAATCAAGTTTGGTGCGGTTTACTTTGAGTTTGTATCTATTGTGTGCTCTTGTGTTGTTATGGTTGAAGCTGAAGTATTCATAGACAGGTAGGACATTGCAATGTATGATTTTATATACCATGCTTAAGTCAGACCGAAGACGGCGTAATTCAAGGTTTTCTAGTTCTAGAATTTCAAGTCTGGTGGCATAAGGTATTCTACAACAAGTAGAAGAGTGGAGAACTCTTCTTGTGAAATATTTCTGGACTTTCTCAATTGTGCTAATATCAGATACGTAATGAGGGTTCCAGACTGATGAACTGTATTCGAGTATTGGTCTAGCAAATGTTTTGTATGCTCTGGTTAATAGTGTGATATTACCAGAGAAAAAGCTACGTAGGATTAGGTTAACAACTCTTAATGCCTTTTTGGCTATGTAGTTGCAGTGGGCTCTAGCACTTAGATCATTAGAGGTGAGTATTCCAAGGTCCTTTACATAGCTTGGGTCATCAACAAGATCTTGACTATTCAGCTTGTATTTTATTTTCTGATTTTTTTTGCCAATATGTAAGACAGAGCATTTATTTGTTGAGATTTGAAGTTGCCATTTGTTTGACCATTCAGATACATAGTCAAGATCTTTTTGTAGGGTAGCAGTATTGTCTGTGGTATTGAACAGCTTTACATAATCAGCGAAGAGAACGCAATTGCTCTTAATATGATCACAGAGGTCGTTTATGTAGAGTATGAAGAGAGTTGGTCCTAGAACACTGCCTTGGGGACACCACTATTGACAGGTACTGGATTTGATAGGACGCTCCCGATTTTGACCATTTGTTGTCTGTTTGACAGGAATGCTTCTATCCAGTTATTCAGTTGTCCAGAGATACCATAGGATTTTATTTTTAGGAGTAGTTTGTCGTGTACCACTGAATCAAAGGCTTTACAGAAGTCTATGTAGATTGCGTCTATTGCTTTGCCCTGGTCGAGTTGTGTCGTCCATATGTTTTTGCAGTGTAAAAGTTGCAGATTACAGGATAGTTTTTTTCTGAAACCAAATTGTTTATTGGAGAGTAGGTTGTTTGTCTCTAAGTGGAGGATAATGGATTGGTTAATAATTGATTCCATGACTTTACAGGTGACGCAGCATAAGGAGATTGGCCTGTAATTTTCAACTAGGCTTGGGTCTCCCTTTTTGAAGATGGGGATGACTGTGGCTTGTGACCATAGGTTAGGCAAGGAGCTGGTCCTGAAAGATTTTTCAAAGATTATGCTTAGAGGTTTGGCTATGGCAGTGGATAGCTTTCTTAAGAAGTAGGCACATATTCCATCCGGTCCAATAGATAGAGATGGTTTTAGATTGCGTAGTGATTTTTCAACATTGTCTTCTGTGAAATCGATATGTATTAGATCATTGTTGTTATCTGTGGTACGGCTAGGAAATACTGGGCATGATCCATTGCTGTTTACAAATACTGAGCCGAAGAATGTGTTAAAGATGTTGGCTTTAATGGTGTCGTCGTTGCAGTCTTTACCATCAGGTCCTATCAAGGGAGGGATGGACCTTGAGTCTTTTAGTTTGTTGTTTACAAAATTGTAAAAAGCACGGGTGGAATTGGTGCTTAGAAGGTTTTCCTCTTGTTTAATGTGATAATTGGTGCATTCGGTCTTTATCTGGTGGCATAAATTTTTGTATCGGTTTTGAAATTGGCAACGTGACCAGATTTGTTTTTCTGCCAGAGTGATCTCTTTTTGGATTGAAGTTTCCTTATTGATATGGGTAATCTGCTTTTTGTTTTGTTTTGGGAGTTGTTGTTGGTACATATAGTTTGATGACTCTTTTGACTTCAAGTAAAAATATGTTGTAATGGTCTTCAACAGTATTGCATCCAGTGAATAGAGATTGCCAATCAAGGGATGAGAGATCGTTGTCTATAAGATCATAGTTGCCTTTTTGAAGTTACAATTGGGGATTACATCATTGTGGTGATTTTTGTGTGGACGTATGTTGAGACAAAAGTCAATCATATTGTGGTCACTACTGGAAAAGGGTTCTTTAGTTTGTATTCCGTAAATTAAATTCAAACTATTGCAGAAGATGAGATCGAGGCAGTTGTTTAGTCTAGTGTTGTTGGTTACTAGTTGTTCCAGTCCCAGATTTGTAATAGCATTGTAGAAGGTTGTGTGTATAATTTCAGTTGTACAATCATTTAGGGTCCAGTCAATATGAGGTAGATTGAAATCACCAAGAAGGATAAAAGGGTATGGGCAGGATGCAGCCCATGTTAGTAATGTATTTAGCTTGTTTACATGTTCGATGTCATAATCAGGTGCTCTGTAACATAGTAAGAATCGAATTGTGATATTTAAGGATAGTTCACAGATGATGGTTTCAGGAAGAGCAAGCTCCTGGGTAACTTGGATATTTTTAGATGTAAGAATTTTTATAGAATATAGCAACACCACCTCCTCGACGATTTTCACGATCTGATCGGTAAACATGATAGTCTCTTACTGTGGTAATGGAGTCGGGAGAGATGCATTGAGCCATGTTTCACAGACAAATATAATGTCGAAGTTAGCCATATTTAGGAGAATGAGAAATTCAGGTATTTTATTCACGAGGCTTCTTGCATTGAGTAGTTTGCATTTAAGGCCGGTAGTAGTTGGAATTGAGGTAGTTGGGGCGTGCGTGCCTAGTCTTGGGTGATGGTGGATTGGTTGAGGTAGGGTTGTGGTTGAGGGTAAAAGCTGAGTATTGGGTTGCGTGGCTTACTTTTGATACAGTCAGCATGGTAGTCAATGTACAGGTCCTTCTCTCCATTGTCTAGACGGTTTTTGAGTTCAATGCGGAGTACACGGGAGCGGGCACGTTGCTGTATGGTTAGGTCAGGGCGGCAACGGAGGTTCTTATGGTTGGTGTTGGTTTTGGTGAGTGAGTTTATAGTATAAATGAATTTACGTTTGCTTGATTCATTTTTGCAAATGACCCTGCACAAGCGTGGGGCCACAGAGCCGTCTCTATTTTTGAGCTCTCGGTCGATGCGGGAAATGTCAAGTATTTCATCAGTGGAGATGGTTGATGCTTGATAATCCCTGATGATGTTTCGGACAGTTGTGATGTCATCATTGACATTGATGTCCTCTAGACCAAATAAAATGGCGTTTGGACATTTCCGTTCACGCTCAACGGCTTCTCTGATGAGGATTGGGATATCAATATTTGTCTGGGTTGTGTTTATTTGTGGATTGGGTTTTGGATTGGGTTGTGGTTGTTGGGTAGAGATGTGGTTTGCAGCTATTGGAAGTTCAGGTTTTTGCGTTGTGTCTTTTTTTTTTCAAGGTTGGATATTCTTTCTTTTACGGCGTCCAGGGATGCTACTATGGTGTTAAGGGATGTTTTAATGGTTTCGATGGTATGGGATGTTTCAATGGTTTCGATGGTATCAACTCTTTCAGACAGATCCAGTTTGGGTCTGCATGATTTGCAGAAATATGGAAACTCATTGGATGATTCTAGGTATTGAATCATTTGCTCAGGTAATCCCAAGCAGTCATGATGAGCGTATTTTTTACACAGAGAACATTTGATGGATTTTTCATTATCCTTTAGATTTTTGTAGCATTTAAGGCATGTGCAGGAGTCTTGTGGTTCATTGGTGGGGATTATCTTCTCTTTAGGTTGTGGTTTGGCGTAGGATTTTCTTTTTGGCATGGTAGGATTGTTAAAATATTACGTTGATTGAATTAATTAAAGGAACAATTTTGGGTAATCTAAATAGCCAATATTACATCAAACAATCAATTTCAGTAATCTCTCAAGTCAGATAATATTCCTGAGCAACAATCAGCCTGATCAATTAATTACTCTAATCACTAATCAATTAATTACACTAATCATTAATCACACTGTTCATTTAAATTCACTAAATCATTGATTTTGCTATTCAATTAAATTACATGAATTTCGATCTTTTAAACTAGTCAGTAATCACACTATTTGCACTAAACACTCTAATCACACTAATCAATTAAAAACAATAAATCAATTAAACCATTAATAAAATATTTTATAGAAATTGATTATCTAATCGTTGATATAGGTGATGAGGTAGAAAAGTTGTAAGTTTTGAGGTAATGAACTAATCAGTGTTTGATTAAAGTAATGACGCGGCCTCTGCTTCTTCTGCCGCAGCCGCCGCCTCACTCCGCAGCCGCCGCCTCGCTCCGCCGCCACCGCGCGGCCTCCGCTGCCGGCCGCCGCGCGGCCTCCGCAGCCGCCGCCTCGCTCTGCCGCCGCCACGCAGCCTCCGCCGCCACCGCTGCGGCCTCTGCCGCCTCTGCAGCCGCCGCCTCGCTCCGCCACCGCCGCGGCCTCCGCAGCCGCCGTCTCGCTCCGCCGCCACCGCGCGGCCTCCGTTGCCGCGGCCTCCGCTTCTTCTGCCACCGCTGCGCGGCCTCCGCAACGCGGCCTCCGCAGCCGCCGCCTCGCTCTGCCGTCGTCGCGCGGCCTCCGCCGCTGCGGCCTCTGCCGCTGCGGCCTCTGCTGCCTCCGCAGCCGCCGCCTCGCTCAGCCACCGCTGCGCGGCCTCCCACAACCGCCGCCTCGCTCCGCCGCCGCTGCGCGCCTCCGCTGCTGCCGCCGTGGCCTCCGCTTCTTCTGCCGCCGCGCGCCCTCCGCAGCCGCCGCCTCGCTCCGCCGCCGCCGCATGGCCTCCGTCGCCACCACGGCCTCCGCCGCCGCGGCCTCCACTTCTTCTGCCGCTGCCGCGTGGCCTCCGCCTCCGCTGCGGCCTCCTCCGCTCCGCCGCGGCCTCCGCTGCAGGCGCGCAAGTAGTTCCCGGCCGCTCGGAGCCTCCGCCGCTCCCGACTGGGCTCTCGACCCCGGCCCGGCTCAGCAGCTCCCGCTGCCTCCTCCGCCGTCTGCCCCAGCCCCGCCGTCTGCCCCAGCCATTTTTTTTTTGCAAAAATTTTTATATGGATTTCTTTTGTTTTGTACCTAAAAGACATCACTCCTGTTGGTTGACAGCATCTGTTCCTCTATTGCCTCATTTATCTAGTCAGTTTTCCAAACTGTCTGGAGCAGAAGCTTTCTTAAAAACAGAAATCTGGATAAATGTGCAGCATTGAAAGCATTGAAAGCATTGAAAGTGAAAGAAATTACAGCCACCTATCTCCACAACCCACATCGCAAACACACCAACAACAGCCAAGCCCCCTACAACTGGCCCCAATCCATTGGGCTCACAACCTCTGGTGATCACAGAAAAAGAAGTGCAAGATCTATTACAGGAAAAGCACCAGGGCCAGACAAGATAACTCCTTCTTGCTTAAAAGTCTGTGCTGACCAATTGGCCCACTTCTTCACCCCAATCTTCAATAGATCACTAGAGATGTGCTATGTTCCTTCCTGCTTCAAAAGTTCTACCATCATCCCAGTGCCAAAGAAGCCCTCCATCAAGGAACTGAATGACTACAGACCAGTTGCTCTAACATCTGTAGTTATGAAAATCTTTGAAAGGCTTGTGCTGTCCCACCTGAAAACCATCACAGATCCGCTGTTACATCCCATGCAGCTTGCATACCGAGCAAATAGATCAACAGATGATGCTGTTAACATGGCTCTGCATTACATCCTACAACACCTTGAATCTCCAAATACCTACGCAAGGGTCCTCTTTGTAGACTTCAGTTCAGTATTCAATACCATCATTCCAGACACTCTTCTAAGTAAATTAAACCAACTAGCGGTACCTGAACATACTTGTAAGTGGATCATAAGCTTCCTAACAGACAGGAAGCAGCAGGTGAAGCTAGGCGGAATCGCATCCGATACTTGTACAATCAGCACAGGGCCTCCACAAGGCTGTGTGCTATCTCCGCTTCTCTTCTCCCTATATACCAATGACTGCATGATCAAATGATCCATCTGTTAAAATACTGAAGTTTGCTGATGACACAACAGTGATTGGTCTCATTCAAGACAACAATGAATCTGCATACAGACAGGAAGTTATACAACTTGCCTCGTGGTATAACTAGAACAATCTGGAACTGAACACACTCAAAACTGTAGAAATGGTGGTAGACTTTAGAAGAAACCCTCCCATACTACCACCTCTTACAATACTAGATAACACAGTATCAACAGTAGAGACCTTCAAATTTCTAGGTTCTACTATATCACATGACCTAAAATGGACACCTAACATCAAAAACATCATCAAAAATACACAACAAAGAATGTTCTTTCTGCGCCAACTCAGAAAGCTCAAACTGCCCAAGGAGCTGCTGATACAGTTCTACAGAGGAATTATTGAGTCTATCATCTACACCTCTATAACAGTCTGGTTTGGTTCTGCAACCCAACAGGACAGACACAGACTTCAGAGGATAATTAGGACTGCAGAAAAAACAATTACTACCCACCTACCTTCAATTGAGGACCTGTATACTGCATGAGTCAAAAAGAGGGCTGTGAAAATATTTACAGATCACTCACATCCCGGACATAAACTATTTCAACTCCTTCCTTCAAAACGACGTTATAGAGCACTGCACACCTGAACAACTAGACACAAGAACAGTTTTTTTCCCAAAAGCCATCCCTATACTAAACCAATAATTCCCTCAACACTGTTCAACTATTTACAAAGTGTGCACTATTATTACTGTTAATCTTCTCATCACTCCTTATCACCCATCCCCTCCCACTTGTGATTGTAGGACTGTAACTTTGTTGCATGTATCCTTACAATTTATACTGACTGTTTCCTAGTATGATTTGATTGTTGATTGTACCCTATGACTATCATTAAGTGTTGTATGTTATGATTCTTGATTCTTAACGAATGTACCTTTTCTTTATGTATACTGAGAGTATTTACACCAAGATAAATTCCTTGTGTGTCCAATCACACTTGGCCAATAAAGTATTCAATTCTATTCTATTATATTCCTATGAAAATTCATTGCCTCATAGGAAAAATGAACTTGGGGAGGGGCCTTGTTGCATAAAATTATGGGAAGCAATTGATATAATTTACAGAAACACATCTTCATAAATAAATACTTAATAGGGGTGGGGGAGTCCTAAATTTTTTGCATGGGTATATTCATAAATGTCATGTTATTTTCCTCTTCATTTTTTTTTCAGATGAAAATAGTGTGACTTCAAAAATGCAATAAAAAATATTTGTCATTCTTTCTTTATTTTTTATTCATATTTTATTCATCCATTGTAAGAGAAGTCTAAATCTTTTTCACAACGTTTAGACACTATTATCTATTTTTAAAATATTTCAACTCAAGTTATTGTTATGTAAGTACAATTATATGTGTGTTCTCTTCTTTTATTCTTTCAGCATATTTCTTTGCCCTAAAGGCAGAAAATTAATATTCAGCAGGAGAAAGAAAATGAGCTTTTGTTTTAGAGCAGTAAGAAGTATTGGATGATTTTTAAAATAACTGTAGGAAAGAAAAAAATTAACAAAGCTTACAAGGTTTTCAATTTTCTTTTGTTAAAATTTTCAAAAAGTTGGATTTAAAAGAAAATTCAGTTATAAAGATGATAATTTGAAAGACAGCTTAATAGTTTCCAAAGGAGAAATTATATAGTAAAATTCAATAGTTAGGAGAGTTTTCTATCATACATGTTGCCTCATTCTTAATTAATATTTTAATTTAAATATACTGGGAACTATGTTAGGATGTTCAATTATTTTATATAACTATCAAACTTTAGAAACACTTTTTCAAGTTTTATTCTTCTACATGTATACAAAAATGCAAAGAGAAAGTTATCTATTCCTGAAACTGAAAAGATTAATCTACTGTATCTATTTAAATCTTTCTTCTCTCTCTCTCTCTCTCCCTCCCTCCCTCCCTCCCTCCCCCTCTCCCTCTTCCTCCCTCCCTCCCCCTCTCTCTTTTCTTTCTTTCTTTCTTTCTTTCTTTCTTTCTTTCTTTCTTTCTTTCTTTCTTTCTTTCTTTCTTTCTTTCTTTCTTTCTTTCTTTCTTTTTCATCTAACCTAACACAATAGTTTATGGACTGATCTGACTGTGAATGAAGAGTATATAAAAATAAGATAAACAATAAATAGAACTTTCAGAGCTCCACAAAATGGAATTACTGAACTCTCTTCAGACTTCAGGTGTCACACTTAGAGAAAGGTAATATGCATGTCATTTATTATTAGAGCACTTTCACAAAATTATAGGAACTGCTGTTGAAATTTGGTATTTGACTAACGTACAACTGGTATAAACATAAGATTTGTTGCTTGTCAATCAAACTTTGCAAATGTGACCTAAGATTCGAGGTGGCGGAAGGAAGAGACGTTTTCCCCAATCTGAGAAATGCGAAACTTTATTTATTATAAATTCTTGAAGTTTTTGCTTTAATAATTTATACCTAGTTTTTCTCTGAATGTGTTAGGATTACAGTTCCCAGAATTCACAGTTAATGTGATCCTCTGTGTGGCAACCAGAAACACATTTTAATAGAAGCAGTAACTTTTCTCTTGTGCTGCTATCATATCCTGAGAAAACAGTAAAATAGCCTATTCCAATAAATTCTAAGGTCTAAATATTCTGTGTGTGAGAGAGAGGGGGGGAGGGAGGGGGAGGGGGAGGGGGGAGGGAGAGCAATTTATTTCTAGTCATTCCCAAAAACATGTTTAAAGGTAAAGGTTCCCTTTGCACATATGTGCTAGTCATTTCCGGCTCTAGGGGGCAGTGCTCATCTCCATTACAAAGCCAAAGAGCCAGCACTGTTCGAAGATGTCTCCTTGGTCATGTAGCCAATGCCGAAAGTGCATGGAAGGCTATTACCTTCCCACCAAAGTGGTCCCTATTTTTCTACTTGCATTTTTACATGCGAGATCCCTCTCACAGTTACTACTATTGAGGAAGTTACCACATATAATGTACCTGTGCATTTGATTTTTCTTGCCTAAATATAAAACCTTACTTTTTTCACCATTGAATTCCATTTTGTTAGATAGCGCCCAATGTATCTTAAGCCTATCTTTTGGAGTGTTGGCTATTCCTGCCAGCTTGGTGTCATCTGCAAATTTAATGAGTTCCCCATCTATCCCTTTGTCCAAGTCATTGATGAAGATGTTGAAGAGTACTGGGCCTAAAACAGAGCCTTGGGGTACTCCACTGCATATTTCCCTCCATGTTCTTGGTCTCCATTCAATTTCCAAATAGCTCAAAGGTCTACTCATAACTCTCAACCTTGTTGATTAAAATCTCCCCTCACTAGTTAAAATGGGAAACAAATAATAAATTACTTATATGTTACTGAAACTATAGTTGATTGATCTACTGAAACCATTTAAGCCTGCAGTTACCATTAGGAACAAATCTCTTTGTAATTTGTGTAGTTAGTTGTGAGCCACAAATAATGGGATACATCAGGTTTAGTTCCTTCTCAAGTACAGCCTTAATTAGAACATTTACAGAATTTTTAAGAAATAACAAAACCCATTCCTTGAAGCTGCTATTTGCTCATGAAACTCTGTTCATAGACTTCTCTCATCTACTTTTCTTAATTAGCTTTTCTCAACATTTTTGATGGACACTCTTCACATGGAATTCTTTTTATTTAATAGAACCCGATTTCAAGAAAAGACCAGTGATTATTTTCGAAGTGGAATGTAGTATATAACAAAAGAGCAGATGGCTAATAATACTCCTACACAGACTGATACTTCTTTAATCAAAAGAAGGAGTTAACATCAGTCAATATGCCCAAGCTACTTCTTTTAATAAGCATATCTTTATTTCTCCTCCTGATCTCCCCATTGTTATATTCAAGTATAAAACTCACTTCAGCAATATCATTGAAGCAGTAGATCTTTGCAGTAAGTTGATTCAGGAATGAAAATTTTAAAACTGCAGCATCTGGTGGTGGAAAATAAACATTGCTTGCAAAATTGAATATTGTATAATCTCTGTGCATGAGTGGAGCTCAGTAGAAGGGTCCCTTTTAATTTCAGCCAGCTCTTATGCTTGATTTGTTCTTTTTAGGAATTTAATAGATTTTTTTCTTAGTCTTTATTGGGAGGGGGAATGATAAAAAAAACCCCTCACTCTGCATTGTTCTACTAGGGTAGCATTAGGGTTCTGTGACAATCTTTTATTTCATTTTATTTTCTTTCAGCCAGATTAAGTGATTTGAAGGGTGAAGAGGAAAATAAACTCTGCAAATGATAGATTCATTCCAAACACACACACACAAAATACAACACCAGCAGAGATCCTCTTATTTCTGATTGAAAACCGCTTGGATATGAATCTGTTCAGCTTGCCAGAATTGTTCCTATCACCAACATATTCTTTATTATTAATACATTTGCTTTAATCTGTTCTTTTCCAATTTGGAGCAGAAAAATTCCCAAACTCTCTCCCATCAGTAGGAATGGTGGAGAAATCATAGTGTTCATGTTTTCATGGAAATATTATTTTTCCAGTCTCTTCTTAGTACTCCAGTAATGGTGCACTCACAACTACTGAAGGTAAGACTAGTTAATTGTTCTAATTGACTTCCTTACTCCTTCAAGCCAACATTCTTGCTCATGCTAATACATTTCAAACAGACTGAAGTTGCATTTGGAAGAAATCTTATGACAACAATCACCTAAAACCTGTCATTATTGGATCAAAAAAGACCAAAGTTGAGAGAAAATTGGTTCAGGAAAAAAAAAAAGAAACAAACATCTAGTTCAGGGATGTCAAATTCACATCATCATGGTGGCATCACATGATGTATCAGGACATTTTTCCCCTCTCGCTAAACTGGGCATTGGCTTGGTGTGGCCAGCATGTGACGCATCTGGCTCATGGGCTGGAGTTTGACCGCCCTGGTAACATCATTCAGAGAGGTTTGTGGAAAGGTTTTGGAGACAATCTTTTTTTCCCCCTTAAAATATATGAAACACTTAAATAAGTTGCCAGAAACTGTGGCTATGAAAACAAGAATGAAAAGCCACATGTGGTATCACAGATACCTGCCCTAAAAATATCTATATTTATTTTATTGATTGATTTAAAATATTTGCAAAGTCACACATCTTCTAAACATTTGTATTATTCATCTGTTGTAATCTTGTAATATTCATCTATTGTAATATTCATCTATTACATCACTAAAGTTGACCTTTTAGAAAACCCTAGCATTGGGAGATGTTAATGTTCCAAGTTGATCAGGTAGAACAAGAAAATGATCAAATCTTCCTATACTTTATGATCTAGCCATCAAACAAAGCCAGATAAATGAATTGCCCTCAGGAGACATTCTGGCTACCTTCTGAGGTTGTAAATTGTAATGTCAGAATAATGCTTTACACTTGCTCCTGCTCCTGTGTTATTAGAGGAAGATAAAATCAATTATATAGGCCATACTTGGAAAAGGTTAACTCATTAGGATGTGTTTCCTTATTTCTGCCTGATTGATGCCTGAAACTGTATGTTTGCTTTTAGGCTCAGGGATGTGAATAATGCCAAGAGAGTGTGAACTTGGGTTTTTAATGAGGTTTAGGTATTTTGCAAGTCACCTGTTTAAACTAAAGAAGAAGAAAAAGGAGCTCAAGATCTTTCTTCCATCTTAATATATTGCTTGAGTTCAATCCCTGAGCTTAAATCACAGGCTCTCTGTCATCTATGATCTCTTAATAAAGGTTCCCTGGGTATCACTATGTTGACGAGGACCAACTATAATATGTTAAACTAGTGCAAATGATTTGGAGAATTTTCTCAACTTTCAGGTCACCTCAAGAGCATGAATAAAAGATAGTTAAAACTGCAGTAAAACATTCAGACAGTTATCTATGTAGACTGAAGTAACTTGTCTAGTTTTAGAGAAGATTTGTGTTTTTATATTTTGGAAAAAAATGGCAGAACTTGTGATAATGTCTCTTTCTTTACAGTTGCTAATACTTTAGTTTTATAGGGATACAAATAAGCAGAATTTTTCAAGGAAATTTCCTTAAAAATTTTCTTGAGACTTGAAACAAGACTTACAGAAATATTACAGAGATTTCTGTAATATTACAGAGACTCAAATTTTAGACTCACAGAAATATAAATGTCCATAATTCTCAGAAAATATGCCCAAGCAATAGGTATTATGGGATTTGCAAAACCACATCTGAAGAACTCTTGTTTTGGAATTAAGTAAAATATTGAAGTGAACCTATGCTCTGAAACACAGTGATTTGTGAATCATAAATAGGTAGAAAAGAGAAGGAGTGAAAGGAAAAAAACAAAAGAAATGAATACGAAAGAAGTTACAAGAGACAAATGAGTATAATGTCATAACAACGTTGTTTTGCTTTATGTTCTTTTTTATATTGTTTATATATTGTTTGCAGCTATACTATGTGCCATCTAGAGTCCTAATGGACAGTTTATAAACTCAAAGCACAAAGAATACAGGAACTGGGCAAATCTTGTGGTTAAGAGACAGAAGGCAGTCCCAAAAAAGAAAAGAAGTTTTTCCCCCACCCATGTTATATGAGGGAAGAATTGTGTGCAGAGGCGTCTACCAAACATACCTTGGGGTATAAGTTTTTAATTGATTTCAGAATATAAAAAGTGCACCTCTGTGCTTAATTACATTTTCTGTTTTGGAAATGAATACTGACACATTATTATTTTTTTGTCATTGTTGCTTTATTGAACACCAAAAATATAATTTTTAAAGCTCATTAATCTAGAATGTAAGGCTTGAATATTGGATCAGACATAGACAAATATATTCAATCAAGATAATGGAGCATATGCAAATAGTTCTGCTGTTTATGAATACGATCTAATGCACATTTTGAAACAACATGTAAGTAAAATAAATTCCAAGCAGTCATAAAAAGGAAGAACTATCAAAGTCAATTTTAACTAAGAAACATTTTCTTCTTTTAAATAGATATAATATGTCATATGAAACAATGACTCTGTGGCCAATTTAGATATTTTGTGATGGATTCTGCAGATTCTAGAGTTTTAGACCAAATTTCCTTATTACTGTACCTCATAAGGGCACCATAAATACGCCTATAACTGAAATTCACATGGGAATGGAGCATGCATCCATCTGTGATAATTAGGCATGATAATAAGTTAAATAAATTGTTTAACAGTAGCTAAGTGCATCTGAGACAGTTAATCATAATGCCCAACAGATGTTGAGACCATTGTCACACATGATCGGCAAAATCTAAAGTAAATCTGGGAGTTTCAACAGAAGCACCTAAGGAATACATCCAACTGGGGAAAAGTGTCAGTGTTCCAATTAATGTACCCATAGAAAACAGAATTCTGAGGCAGGCAGATTCCTCAAAGAACAGTTTATTGGATGTTTCATATTGGGACAATTGGCACTCTTACAGTAGCTCTGTTTTTTTTGATGTGGCACTCAATGTGCCAATAACCACTGGAATCACCCTGAGTGGTTTATGCCATAATCTTTCAATTTTAATTTTAGAAAATTATCACCATATGTGCTTCAGAGTCTGATTTGGAATACTATTTCTTGGTTTATTTTTTATATTTATATTCTTTCTTTTTTGTGTTGGGAGTTCAAGACATGTAATAGCTGCTAATTTTGTCCACATTTTTAAAAATCTGAAAGAGAATTTGGGCTAAAAGAAGAAGTGAGGTGATAGTCATCTTCATAGTTAAGTGGGAACTTGAAGTTCTCTTCCTCTTAACTACTGTATTACACTGGCTGGGATGTAGTACATCCCAGCTCTCTTGAGCAAAGTATTTCAAATATACAAGAGTGGACTTTCAAACTGTAGCGAATATCTTTTACTATTATATTGAAATTTGAAATAATCCACCTAGTCATTTCATATCCAAAGTACATATATCTCTGTGGGCAGATGCATGAGATTCCTATTTTGAACCTTATGTTCCCTAATAGTGTATTGTACCACTGTGGGCACTTTAAAGGAAACAATCTGCCTTTCATGAGTACCTCACAGCTAAATGAAAACTCACTTAATCCCTAGTTGCTACTTAGGAGTAAATGACGTGAGTTTCACAACTACATTCCCCAAAGAAATTGATGATTTAAAGGACTTCAGGAACTTCTAAGTATATAAAAGCACTTCTGTAGAGTTTTAAATTGCTTGTCTTAAGGGAAATGGTGGCTCTCACCTTTTCCTTTCTTTCCAAGAAGGGCTGTTTTTACAAAATCATTTTCCATCTTCATTTCCCTCTCTTTTTCACACCTCTCAAGATTTTTCTAAGCTTTCCTCATACACACTCCTGCTTTACAAAAAAAACCTTACTTTATCCCAAATGTTTCTGAACAATACCAGTTTTTTCTGTTTCATTCTTTTAAATGCACATTTTATTTTTCAACATTCATAAAGTATGCAGAAATTTATCCTGCACTGAGTTCCTATCAGGGGTGGGATTCAAAAATGGCCTACTGGAACTTTTGGGAGGGCCATTTTTCACCTTCCCCAGGGTTTGGAAGCTTCCCTCAAGCCTCTGGGAGGGTGAAAATGGCCTCCCCTGTGATCTGGAGGCCCTCCGGAAGCCAAAAACAGGCCCATTTCCAGACTTCCGGAACTTCCAGGAGGGCCATTTTTCACCTTCCCCAGGGTCTGGAGGCTTCACTCAGGACAAAAATGGCCTCTCCCGAGGTCCAGAGGCACTCTGGAAGCCAGAAACAGGCCTGTTTCTGGACTTCCAGAAGGCCAGTTTTTTGCCCTCACAGAGCCTCCGCACAGACCCTGCACTTACTTGCATCCATAATGGGCTGTGTGGAGACTCCTGGGAGGAGCAGGGTGGGGTGGGCAGGGCCAGACAGTCAGTTGGACCAGGGAAGAAGAAGAAGAAGAACCGAAAAAGAAGAACCGAGTTCTTCCCTTGTCCAACACTTCAAAGCCACAGGACATAAGATTGACTTTAAAAATACCAAAACTATCGCCAAAACTGAACACTTCAACAACAGAATAATCAGAGAAGCCATAGAGATAGAAAAACTCCCACACAGCATGATTAAACGAGATGACACTTCCTGCCTACCAGCCATTTGGAAACCCGCCCTCATGAACAGATGAGTACCTAACATGAAGAATGACACCAGACCCACACCCACGAGAGCCACACTTCCACGTAGAAAGCAGACTCACACCCACACAGAAGATGAGACACGACAACGGACCAGAAGCCGCACCGCAGCTGCATCACTACCCGCTTCAAACCCCTCCGACCCATACATGAAGCGAACTGACGCCCACCATGAAGATGCGGCACGACCACAAATGTGAAGCCAAACAGCAGAATCACAGCTCACCAGCTCAAATCCCCCAGCAACTAAGACTAACCTGAGCTCAACCAAGCCCCCACCTGAACAGAACACAGCCCCAGCCAATCAGAACACAGCCAACCCCCCAACCAATCAGAACACAGCCAAACCCCCACCCAATCAAGTCACACCCCCACTAGTAGTTCAAAGGAAGAAGCAGCTGCAAGCTCACATTACTCTGAGAAGCACAGAGCCGAAGACACAAGCCTGAAGATGATGAATGAGACTTCATCGAAACGTCGCCTAGATACTTCCAATTTTACGTGGGAGAAAACCCGAATAACCAAAGATCCATATATATATGTGTGTGTGTGTATATATGTGTGTGTTTTATTAAGTTTTCGTGGGTACTTACATGTATGGCATTCAGCTTTTTTCGGGTATTTTCCCACGTCATTGTAGTTGTGCTTTTAAAGTTGTAGCAACGTTTCGGCAGAATCTCATCTGCCATCATCAGGCTTCTGTATTGTGTTCGTCTGTGAGTCAGACTTTCACAGCCGTTTCTGTTTTAAATTTGGAGCCAGCCTACTACTGTGTCAGCATGGTTTTTTTCCTCATCCTGATTGGTTGGGAGTTTTGGTCTGTGTTTATTGGTCTTGGAGTTTGCTATCATTTATTAGGAAGCTAGGTTTCATCTGGGTGCCTGGTTGGGGTGTGTTTGAGCTGGAGGTATCAGTGGGAGTCTGTTTGTGCCCAGGTGTGTCCTTGGCTTGTGGTGTGGAGATTTTTTGTTTGTGAGTGCAGGCTTCCAAATAATTGTCAGTCTGGTGGAAGCATCTCTTCTATTCATGCTTTAAAGTCTTTTTTCAATCTCTATGGCTTCTCTGATAGTTCTGTACCTGGGGTTTTCTATAGTGGCTAGGGTTTTGGTGCCATCGAAGTTGATGCTATGACCTGTTGCTTTCATGTGTTGGACTAGTGAGGAAGTGTGTTCCAGCTGTTTTAGTGCATTTTTGTGTTCATCCAGGTGGGTACTTATTCTTGTATTGGTCTGTCCAATGTATGTGGCAGGGCATGATGCACAGGGGACTTCATATATGCCTTGGTTTTCCAGGTCAATTTTAACTTTGGGGTTTCTTAGGGTGGCTGCTATTTTTCTGTCTGTTTTGAAGGCAGTCTTGATGTAATGCCTGTGTAGTATCTTACTGATTTTGTCTGTAGTACCTCTTATGTAGGGCAGGTCAGCTGTTCCATAGGTCTGTTCATCTTCTAGGTCTCCATTATGTCTCAGTGTGTTTTTGTGTATCAAGCCAGTGACTTTGCTTTTGTGGAAGCCGTTGGCTGTCAGTACTTTAGTCAGGGTGCATAGTTCAGTCTTTATGTGTGTCTTGTCTGCCAGGCGTTTGGTTCTGGCAATTAGTGTTTTGGCCATGGAGTTTATCTGTGCTGGGTGGTGGTGGGATTGGGCCTTGAGGTGGTGGTTGGTGTGTGTTTTCTTCTGGTATATGGTGTGTCCTAGTGTGCCATCTGTTTTTTTTTTTTTTTTTTGTAGATTAGTACATCTAGGAATGGTAGTTGTTTGTTTGTTTCCGTTTCCGTTTCCATGGTGAATTTGATTTTGGGGTGTGTGTTGTTTAGGTGTGTTAGGAAATTGTTTAGGTTTTCTTTTCCATGGGGCCAAATCACAAATGTGTCATCGATGTATCTTAACCATAGTTTGGATTTGTGGGTGGCATTAGCTAGGGCTCTGGATTCGAATTCTTCCATGAACAGGTTTGCAATGACGGGTGACAGTGGTGATCCCATAGTGGTTCCTTCAATTTGCTTGTATCTTTGTCCTTTGTATATGAAATATGTGTTGGTTAAGCAGTGTTCTGCTAGTCCCATGAGGTGTTTAGCTGGTTGGTATTTATTTTTGATGATTTCAATAGTTTCTTTTATCGGGACTTGAGTGAATAGTGAAACCACATCGAAACTTACAAGCAGATCTTCTTGTTCCACGTGTAGATCTTTGATCATTTCCAAGAGGTGGTATGAGTTTTGTATGTATGTATGTATGTATGTGTATATATATATATATATATATATATACACACACACACACATACATACACACACACACACACATATGCTGGCCCCATCTCCACCTCGTTTACTGAAGGGGAAAAAAGAACCACTACGATATATATATATATATATATATATATATATATATATATATATATATATATATATATATATATATATATCACATACATGCATGTGTGTGTGTGTGTGTGTGTGTGTGTATACGTATACATCTATATACACACATACTTCTATTCAACACAATTGCAGTTTATCTTGGCAAAGTTTTTCAGAAGTGGTTTGTTCTTGCCACCATCCTAGGTCTGAAAGAATGTAATTACTTTCCTGGTTTCTAGGCTAATGCCTTAACCCATGGGTGTCAAACTCGCGTCATCATGACACCATCAGGTGACGTAGTGGTTCTTTTTTCCCCTTCAGTAAACGAGGTGGAGATGGGGCCAGCATGTGATGCATCCAGACCGCAGATCTTGAGTTTGACACCCCTGCCTTAACCTCTACACAAAGTGGAACTTAAAAGCCTATAGAGCAATAGCACTGAGACTTACACCGCTTTACAGTATTTTACAGGCCTCTCTAAGTGGTTAACAGAGTCAGCATATTGCCCCCAACAATTTGGGTCCTCATTTTACCCACCTCAGAAGGATGGAAGGCTGAGTCAGGGTAAAGAGGTAAAGGTTTCCCTTGTCCAGTCAAGTTCAACTCTAAGGGGTGGTGCTCACCTCTGTTTCTTGGCCAAGGGGGCCAAGTGTTGTCCAAAGACATTTTGGTGGTCATGTGGCCAGCATGAGTCTACACTGAGGTGCACCAAACCCTGTTACCTTTCCACCATTTATTTACATTTATTTATTTATTTATTTGCATTTGCATTTGCATTTGCATTTGCATACTTTCAAACAGGTAGGTGGGCAGGAGCTAGAGAAATAATGAAATCTTACCCAACACACACACACACACACACACACACACACACACTGTCTGTCTGTCTGTCTGAATTTCAAAAGCTGCATATGCTTTTTTAAAAAGTTGCTACTACTTTTAAAGTTTTTCTAGCTTTATTATTAGCCTGGAATAGCTCAGGCTTTTACATAATTTTGTTTTAGCTATGGTAATGCTGTGACCTGCTACTTTTAGCATTAAATCTCTAAACTCAAATGTATTTCACATATTTATGTGTAAGTATTATAAATTGCTTCATTGCAGAAGCTCATTCCAGAAGCACCAAAATTAAACATAGTACAAAGAACAATATAACAAAAAACCTAATAAAGCTATAAACAGTAACAACAGTAACTTCTTTGGTTTGAAGAAGAAGATTCCTAGAAGTATTATGGGTAGCGAGGAAAACAAATAAATGAATGGTGAAACAAACTGACCAAGAGTTTTCACTCAAGGCATAAATGGCCAGTTTCAAATTATTGTATCACAATCTCAGACACATTAGGAAAGCTCTAGGTTTCTGAGAAGTATATGATACTGGGAAAGATGGAAAGAAAGAGAAGACAAGCATAACTAACAGCAAGATAGATGGAGTCGTTTATAGCAGTAATGGGGCCAAAATATTGATATTACTTGATGGCATGTAATCAAATAAACAAACAAACAGAGGCATACTATTTCTCTCTTCTTGGTTGCAAATGCTTTGTCCAATATGTCCAAAAATTCAGCACTGCCATATAAACAAAAAAAGACATAATTATTAATCTACATTTTTGTACACCTGTATACCCACTTTCTCTTTCACATATGAAAGTCCATAGCAATGGTGTTTGAACTAAATATAGGAAGGCATTTTTTTTCTTATTCAGAGTTTCTACATATATTATACAGATAATTCCTTTTAGTCCATTTCATTGGTGTCTTTTCTCTTGAAGTCCGTTATCTAGATCTTGAAATTCATGTTCAATGTTAGATTAACATTTCTTAAGATTGCCTTTGGTGTTTGATAAAAATCAGGTATTTTAAGATCAGTTTGTATCTTTCTGCAAGTCCAATCTTCTTATCCTATGTATTAAATTTAAAAAAAAACATACATAGGATACTGCTGTCAGTTTAGGAGACATTTTTCTGTTTATGCAGAGAAAATATGTGCTTTACTGTATATTATTATACAGGTCTTCTCTAACTTAACATTTTCCAGAAATGTTGAGATATAATTCTCATCATCTCCAGTAGGAATATGTTCAGAAAACATTCCTCTTCATTTTGTAAGTAACTGTCTTAAGTGGCAAAATTAGACTTTCATATTTTAGATGGAGATCAAAACTGTTTATTATAAGTGGAATGTATAGCTTGGGGATTCTCAAACATGATAGTGTTAGAACTCCCTGAAACAAGAAATGAATTTGTGTGATTCTCCTTTCCATGAATAAAGTATTTCCCTGGGATTAGAGTTGAGAAATAAATAAATGTATTACAGTATTTACTTTGAATAGATAGATACATCGATAACATTTATGCAGCAAAATATAATTTTAATCTAAAACTATAAATTTGAAATAGTAAAAATAAATACAAGGTAAAAATATAATTAAAAATTCAATTCATTGCTATAATTACTGAGGACATAAAATAGCAGCAACCTATGTAAGGTAACTTCAATTACCAAGGCCTTTCAAAATAACTCCATCTTGATTATTTTCCAAAATGAAGCTATAATGTCAAACTAAGCCTAAGAATTACATAAAACAGTTCAGCCAGAGTTCCCACAACAGACAGAATCTTGCCATACTAAACTCTTAATACTCCTAGTCCATTGGATATACCCTGGAAGATGGCAGAGGGTGGCTATCTGATCTCTCTTCCTCTATTCATCTCTGGTTGTGCTGCCTCTTCCCCCCTCCCACCCCATTTTAGGCTCTATCTGAAGTAATTGAGTATTCAGAATATCAAAACAATAAGCTATTGATTGAATAAAAAGATTTATTCTGTAATAATAACTTTTGTTTCTAAAATTCTGTATAGTCCATTTCATATAAGCAAAATAATTCTATAAAATTAAACTTGCTGATCAATGCAGTTTAATTAGAATGATCTCTTTCTTATATGCTTCATGGCTCAGGCAAGATAAACTTTGATTAAAATTATTTGATAAATTTAATATTTATTTAATTTCCAAATGATATTTCTGAACCCATTTGTTCAGAGCTATTTAAAGATACATTAATAAATTAGAAAAGATTTAAATGAGAAGAGATGCTCACAAATAGTCATTAAGTTTAGCCTGGCATTATTTTGGAGTCAAGTAAAATTTCTGAAAATAATTTCCAGCTTTCATTGGAGTGTCATGCATTTGATGATGAAGTTTGCTTGATTACCAGCTGTTCCTCAACCTTCATATATGGAACTTCCCTGAAGGAAAAAAAAAAATTCTCCATGGTTCTCTAAGAAGAATGATTTACTGTATGTGATATAATGGGATCAGCATTTGTTTAATTAATATCATCAAGGGGCACCATGATTTAGTTATTATTAATTAGGGAGGTAGTAAAGTTATGGGAATAACCTGATGACAAAGCATTATTGAATCACTATGTGAAGCTTCCTACGTTGGAATTAAAGTAAATGTGAAGACAAAACCATTTAACAATAAAAATAATAATCCAACAGGCTCATTGTTGTAATCACTTTTTTCTTGGGCTGGCGTATTATTCAAAATCAATACTTTCAGACCTATATCTACTAGTGTAACTCCAGTATCAAAACAAATCAAACTGAGTGAACTGCAACACAGATGGAAAATTCTCCTCACCAATATGTTATGTGTTACTCACTAGTATGTTGTGTTTTTTTTTTTTTTTTTTTTTTGTGTGTGTATACCTGCCTCGATAAACACAAAAATGCAGTAAAAAAGCTGGAACACACTTCGTCACTAGTCCAACACATGAAAGCCACAGGTCACAGCATCGATTTCAATGGCACCAAAACCCTAGCCACTATAGAAAACCTCAGCTACAGAATTATCGGAGAAGCCATAGAGATTGAAAAATGACTTGAAAGCATGACTAGAAGAGATGACTCCACCAGACTGTCAATTATCTGGAAGCCTCCACTCTCAAACAAAAAAATCTCCACACCACAAGCCAAACAAACACCTGGGCACAAACAGACCCCCACCCCCGATACCTCCAGCCCAAACACGCCCCATCCATCCATCCAGATGAAACCTAGCTTCCTAATAAACGATAGCTGGCCATTCACCCGAAGCAAGACACACTGAAAGTCTCCAATACATGAAACAATGTTGCCAGCTAATCAAGACAAAAAAAAAAAAAACCTACAAAACAGACAGAAGATATTAGAAACACCAATCAAGCAGAACACAACAAACTCCAAGATCAATAAACACAGACCAAGACTCCCAATCAATCAGGATGAAGAAAAAACCATTATAACAAAGCATGAGGCTGTGAAAGCCTGACACACAGACAAACCCAATACACAAGCTTGATGATGGCAGATGAGATTCTGCCAAAACTTCACTACAACTTTAAATCACAACTATAATGACGTGGGAAAATACCTGAATAAAGCTGAATACCATACATATAAATACCCGCAAAAACTTAAGAACGTGTGTGTGTGTGTGTGTGTGTGTGTGTGTGTGTGTGAAACAGACATTTGAATATAAAAATGCTTTTCTCACATCTTGATTGTCCCTAAGTTTTAACAATGGAATTTTAGTTAAATAAAAGTTCATTTAGATTTAGCATCAGAAAGAGTTAGATCAATTTGGGAAAGTCACAGGACTCAAAATTAACAGTATAACAGAAAAAACGAAATTAATAATCAAAAACTTAACAGAAAAACAGAAATCAGAATTGGAAAAGGCAATGGGATTACAGGTGGTAAAGAAAATTAAATACTTAGGAATATGGCTGATGGCTCATTTTAAGACACTAATGGAAAATAACTATAACAAATTATTACAACAGGTTAAAAAAGACCTAGAGTTATGGGTTAAATTGCAACTTCCCTGTTAGGGAGGATTGCCACAATTAAAATGACCATTCTTCTTAAATTTATTTATTTGTTCCAGACAATACCAATAAAAATACATAAAAACTACTTTGTGGAACTCAATAGGATAATAGCAAAATTTATTTGGCAAGGGAAAAAACTGAGAATAAATTTAAAAGCAATGCAAGATATGAAGAGCAGGGGGGTATGGCACTCCCAAATTGGGAACTATATCACAGTGCAGCCTCCTTACTATGGCTGAAAGAATGGGTAAATTTATCAAATAAAAGAATATTATTTTTAGAAAGCCATGATTTACAGAGGGGGTGGCATGCGTTCTTATGGGACACGGGGAAAACCAAACAGAATTACTTCCACAGACATGTAATTAGAGACTCTTTATTGGCTAATTGGAATAAAATAAAGAAAAAACACTATCTAAAGATCCCAATTTGGATCTCAACGATGGAGGCGATAATACATCCGAACAATCTGGATCTTAACAAGATGATAAAATACAAAGACCTACTGGATGCACAAAGAGCTTTAAAATCATGGCAAGATCTCCAAGAACAAGGGCTACGAATTGACCGGTGAGCTTACCTCCAAATACAAAATAGATATAGACAGAATAAGAAAGCTTTTGGAATCTACAGTAAGCCACAACAATTAGATAAAATCTTACTAGGTTCACACACACAAAAAAAATAACCAAATTTTACAACTACCTGTTAGAGATAGAACTAGAGGAGAAAGTAGTCAAAGGCAATATGATAGCTTGGAGTAGAAATATAAGATGTAGCATCACCTTAATAGAATGGGAAAAGGTCTGGATCAGGAATAATCACAAAATCAGCAACATATAAAAAAAATGCCTATAAAATGTTTTACAGATGGCATCTCTCTCCTTCGAGATTAGCGAAGATGTCGCCTAACATGAATCCAAATTGCTGAAAATGTAAAAAGAAACATGGAACATTCTACCATATGTGGTAGTCCTGTACAGAAGCCCAAAGATACTGGTGGAGAATCAAAAAATGGTTGGAGGAAATAATGGCTGAGCAGACTGAATTAAAACCAGAATTCTTCCTATTAGGGATATTCAATTGACAACTCCCCCCAAAAGCCAAATATATAATATTACACATACTTACTGCAGCTAGATTAGCTTTTGCACAATGTTGGAAACAAGCCTATATTCCAACAGAGGAAATGACTATTCAGAAAATAATAAGCTGTGCAGAAATGGATAAATTGACCCTAGCACTTAAGGATAAAGAATCATCAGAATATTACAAGAGTTGGGAATGTTGGTATGATTGGATAGAACAAAGATAGATAATATAATAATAAACTTTATTAAATCATAAAGGAGGTAGTAACTATATATTCGCATTAAGATCTAATTGTAAATATGACACCAATAATGATAACAAATAACTGTCGATAATGGAATTGCCTTTTATTCTTTTTTTTTTGTTTTCTCTGTTTTTTATGTTGTGTATGGGTTTGTTCATTTATTTTAATTGTATATTCAATAAAGTTTGCTTTAAAAAAAAGATTTAGCATCAGAGAACACCATGGTCTCTTGTAGCCAATCATGACCATTGTGAATAAATTCAATAGTTCATATATATATTCATATGAACTCATCCATATGATAAGAAAAAGGAACAAAGCAGAAAAAAAAGAGGAAGGGAGAGAGGCATTTTTTATTGTAGAATTCCACAGAAGGACAGAGAAGTATAGTAGAAAGTGATATATGCATGAACCTGTATTATATTTATGAAAGAGAAGAAGGAAGAAGGGGTAGACAGATATTCTGTGGATACAAATATCTGGAGATATGTAGGTTGAGAAAGCAATTGATATTTCCACCTAGAACCATTCTGATCTTTTGTTTGAAAATAAAATTAGAAAAACATACAATGGAACATACTTAGACAAACAGTCAAACAGTAAGCAGCAGCCTAATCAAAGGACCACCAAATCTGCTCCCAGCAACACTGAAAGGGTGAACCAGTTGTATACAGTTTGTATATAGAGATCAAACCCCGTTCCCTTCTAGAGGGAACAATGTTACCTAATTGGATGATTAAATTAACTAAAGGTAATTAAAGGTAATTAAATCTGCAAGAAAACAACCAACTTCAGAGAGCACCAAGGATCTTTTAGTTCAAACATTCTTGCACATTTTCTTTGTGTATATGGACAATATTGAAGGAAGTTGAGTACAATTCCTGGCTCTCAGTTATAAATATCAGTTGCTATCTAATATGAGTTGACATCTCTGACTATTTTAAGTCATATTTGTTGGAACAAGAAAGAAAAACAGATTCAAAGTTATTAATTGTGCAGGTATTTATGGAGAAATAGGCTTGCTAATGGCTTATTATAGATAATAGAGATAATTACTTTAGATCATAATACCTTACCTCACAACACATCACTATAATAGTGAATACATTGATTTATTAGACTTACAATTTAAACATTGTTCATATATATATTTTCCATAAAAACTAATTTTAAAAAAAGGTTTTGAAAATTTGTATTTTTAAGTTGAAATAAGACATTTTCTCTATTAACTTCTTACTGCACAGGTAGAAGCTGCTAAATTGCCCTTACTATTTGTATTTTAAGAGATTTTTTAAAAATAAAAAATGTATTTTGACAGAGCTATTGAAGTTATCTCACTAAGCTTTTGAAGATTAATATGTTATTATCTATCAACCCAGAACTTTCCATTTCATTATGCAAAATTAAAATTATTTTGTTTTAAGAAAACAGTAATTAGATATTTAGGTATTGCCCTATAGTAGCTTATATTCAAATTATTTACCAGTTAAATCAGTTAAAAATGAATATGTTGTCTTCAAAAGTCAAATCATACATTTGAATCCAATCCAATCATTTCATATTTTGTCTATGGATCAGGTCTTGGCTGCTTTATAAGCTTCTATTCTCTATTTGGTGGCAACTATTCTGAATGTTGCAATATGGATCTTGCACAATAGATATAGAAATATTTCAGTTGGGTGTGCAAAGTTTTGCTCCAACTGGTTTAACAGCGGCATAAATCTTTCCTCATTTGATTATCTAAAAATTGGGGAAAACAAACAAACAAAAAGAAATAAAATCTACCATATGCTGAAAGGTACAATCCTATACATTTTATATATTCAATGTTAATCGCATTTTTAAAGTTAGGTTATACTTTAGGTTTAAGAAAAGACCATGATAAAAAAACAAAAGCAGGCTGATTGAATTCTTACACAGTTTATATCACAAAAGCTAAAGGTTTCCCATGTCCGGTCACTTCCAACTCTAGGGTGCTGTGTGCTCAAGATGCATGCAAAACTTAACTGTTTGTATACATAAACAGTTATTCAGCAAAAGGATTTATGTAAAGTAACTTGAGTATAGTAGCTCAATGTACAATGGTTACTTTCACATTCTTGATGGGCCAGATATCTATACTTTCTTTGTCTAGTTTATAATTCTCCTTGACACAAATGTTTATCTTGTTTTCATCTTTCTTTCTTTCTTTCTTTCTTTCTTTCTTTCTTTCTTTCTTTCTTTCTTTCTTTCTTTCTTTCTTTCTTTCTTTCTTTTTCTTTCTTTCTTCCTTCCTTCCTTCCTTCCTTCCTTCCTTCCTTCCTTCCTTCCTTCCTTCCTTCCTTTCTTATTTTGCAACTATGAGCCTCTTCTTTTCTCCCCATTTATTTTAATTCTTATCTTCAATATCAAAGATTGCTTTTTCTCTGTCTTTTTTTCTAAATTTGCCATATTCTTCATTTTTTCTCTGGTTTCTTTAAGCCCTTCTTTCTTTTTCTATTCTTTCTCTCTTTTCAATATATATAAGAGAGCAGCCACTATGTATGACAGACAGAAAGGAGACTGGCAGAGTTGCAAAGTGCATCTATGAACATCAAATAGCAGTTAGAAGACATAATGAAAGCAGTCTTACAACACATGACTTAATCATAGTTTCAACTGGGAAATTGAGCATCCTAGACCAAGCTAAAACCAAAAATGCTAAGGAATTAATGGAATTTTGGCATAAAGGCAAATCAGCTATCAATAGATACATAGAGATAAACCACATTTAGACACCATTCAAAAGAGACAATTTTTTAAAAAATAAGAAGGAAACAAAGAGATCAGAACACATCCTCTCCAACAGCCAACACCCAATAATCAAGTATTAACACCAGGAAAACAATCAAGCAATAACCTAATTAAGGAACCACCAATGAAAAGAATCATAGCCCCACCAACACTGGTAGGACAAATCACTGTATATAAACAGGGAGCAAACCCCACACTCACCAGGACTGTTGGTGTTACCTTATTGGGTAGTGAAACATCTGCAACAATTCAGCTCAGAGAGCACCAAGAACATCTACAGTTCAATTCAGAGACAAACAAACAGGCAGGTAGTCAGGCAGGCAGACATAGTCTTCTAATGTAACTCTTGCATGACTCTATAAAACCATGTAGAGTTCTAAGTTCCTTGCCTTTCTCTGGTAAAAACCATCAGCACTACAGTTTTATTTTATTTATTTATTTATTTTTATTTGTCAATTGCTTACAAGATAATAGGTATAAGTAAAAACATAGTTGTGAATACATGGATACATATAAGAAAAATAAAAAATATATATAAAAGAAACAATAGGACAGGGACGGTAGGCATGTTGGTGCACTTATGCACGCCCCCTACAGACCTCTTAGGAAAGGGGTGAGGTCAATAGTAGACAGTCTAAGGTTAAAGATTCTTTCAGTTATGTATCAATAGCTGATATGAATTCATTTCTCTTAAGAATGATAATCCATCAGACAAAGTTCCTTCTTGATTTTAAGCAATCAATCACTTTCAAAACAATTGATCCAGCCCATTTTGTGGTTTGTTAAAAAAGAAAAGAAAACAAAAAAGCCATTTACTTGCTTTAAAACTGTCTAGATGGTGGAATTGTTTATATTCATTCATACTGTATTTTAAACATTTGCAACTTTTTAAATAGTTTGCTAAGAATCTCAAAATGCAGTACTAAGAAGACTATAGTACTTAAGTTTGAGGCTATTTTTCTTTTCTTTTTTTCATTTAGAATGCATTATTTCAGTGGCAAGTCAAAGAACCACATGAAAATTAGAGATGAGAAATGACTCCTTCATTCCTACTATTTTATTTTTCAATAAGCATGTGTTTTAAAAATACAACAAATCCACCATGTAAATCTACTCTTCAAAATAGACTGGTATAAATTTTGTTAAGAAATATGAAAAATTAGACTTCAGGACAAGGCCATCCTTTCCTTTCCCAAGTTCTTGCTGCTATTATTATTGTACTTATTTCTGAAAACTTAATTAGGGTGAAAATCACAAGGCAACTATTGGATCATGTTAATATTATTTCTATTTATCAATGTGTCTTGCCCTTGGACATCCTTTGAAGTGCATCTTTAATCTGATAGTCTTGTGTACTTGAAGACAAATGTTGAAGGGTGTCTATGAAATCAGATTTAAAATCAAACATTTCTTATTAAAATTGCAGATCTTTATTAAAGTGGTGAGGCTCCATTGTGACTGGCTAGTAATGATAATGTGGTCATAGGAAGCACCTTGGTAAAGCAGAAGGATTGACTATTATTACTTGTGACAGCTTATCTTCTAGGGAATGGTTGTTTTCTAATTATGGCAGCCATTTTGTGAGAAGCATCATGATGTATTTTAAAATTCTAATTCTAGATTGTATTTACAATACATTTTTAAGAACACCATTTGTTTTGTTTTGTTTTACTTTATAGGCTCTTTAATTAAACTACTGAAGAGACATAAAACTGTATATTATGTAATGAAATATACTAATATCTGCTTTTTAAAAAAAATGTAGGTATGTTGCATGTTATAATAAAGATAATAAATATGTGTATGAACCTCATACCTGTTTACGCTGCAGCTACTAAAGTTATGAAGCCTCTTGTTTTCTATTGACTTACTCCCTTCCATTACAAATCTCCCCATCAAACTTTTCATGGCTAAATATGTCTATTTTCTTAAGTAATGCTGCACATTTGTAACCACAGAATTCATATTACTTTTGAATAGGTGCCTAAGGTGGCATTCTAGTAAAAGGAACCAGCTATCAGAATGGTATATAATGTCCACCTTCTCTTAAGCTCTCAATACAGGGAAATATACTTTTTCCATTATGTCGTACTCTTCTATGTGAGATAAAAAAGATAATTTTACAACACATAAAAAATAAATCATAACATACATACATACATACATATATATATATATATATATATATATATATATATATATATATATATATATATATATATATATATATATATATATAATTTGTTTTCTTGTTTTGGTACTTACATGTATGGCCTTCGGCTTTGTTTGGGTATTTTCCACGTCATTGTAGTTGTTCTTTTAAAGTTGTAGCACGTTTCAGCAGAATCTCATCTGCCAACAGAAGCCTGATGATGGCAGATGAGATTCTGCTGAAACGTGCTACAACTTTAAAAGAACAACTACAATGACGTGGAAAATACCCAACAAAGCTGAAGGCCATACATGTAAGTACCAAAACTTAAGAAAAACAATATATATATATATATATATATATATATATATATATATATATATATATATATATATATATATATATATATATATATATATTCTCTCTCTCTCTCTCTCTCTCTCTCTCTCTCTCTCTGTGTGTGTGTGTGTGTGTGTGTGAATGTAAACCCAGACTCCTCATTCTTCTTGAAAGATAAATTTTACCTTTATGAAAACACCAGCTGTGGCATTTATGGTACTAGCTTCAGTACAGTATTACAAATGTTTACTATCAAAACAAATCAAAGAATATAATTAATGGGGAGGAATAAAGGGAACCTCTCCATATAGGGAACACAGTTAATTTCTGCAATTTGATAGGAAATTTTGATGAAAGATACATACCTAATGCAGACTGAGTGGGGGGAAAAGTTGAATGTCATATGACTTCAAGCAGTGATGAGATTTCTCATACCCATGAAATTAGCACCACTTAAGAGGCATAACCTGAGTTATAATCAACTTATTTGGGAACAAAAAAACTAATGTATTTTCTTATTTTTCCGTAGCTATTGTAAGGTATGAGAATAAGCTTGATCATGAATCCAGAGATTTACTGTTTCTTTATTGTACATTTTTAAAAAAAGATGTAAAGCAAAGTCCAGGATAAACTAGTACATTTGCATAGATTTATATTAGCACCAGGGATGATGTAGAGATGAAGAATGAACTGGATTTTCTCACAAAATAAGCTTTGCTTTTGGAATTTGTACTTGTATGTGTGCATATGCATATGAATATGGTATTTAGATGACTAATTTATCTGCACTGACTTGGCATATGAAATTTATATGTGCATTTACATAGATTCAGATAAAATAATCCATGCATTCAGTTCATCAATAGTGATTATACTATTGATCCTGAAACTGCTGGAGAAGGCAAGAAAGAGACTTCTTTGCTTCCTGGATGTGCCAATCTCTGCAATAACTAGATTTACTTTAGTGAAACAAGTAGCAGAAGTTGATTTCTGCTTGTCAATATTCTGTTGATTGCTGCCTGTTGATAACTGGATTTAATTTGGGCAAGATTAAGTTTTTATTACTGTATCTCAGAAAACAAAATATTTAGGGGCATCTCTCCTTGGATAAAGGTATGCAGGGAGAAAATGCCAAAATAAAGATGCCATAAAGAACATTTTGGAGTCAGATTTTCTTCTATTATATTGACCAGACATAACAAACTATATGATCAGATGAACCTTTGACTGATTACTAAATTGACCCTACTAAACAGAATGTAGCAGGTAGGTTTTGAGAATATTTTATTGTTCGTAAATTTCATGGCATCAAATATGGGAAATGCTACAACTTTAGAGCATTGGATGAAAACCTTTTAATTTTTCCCTGGGTCCAAATGTTTAGGTTCTTAACCAATAAATAACTATTATACTTTTTACATTTATTTAGTCTTTTTCTAGAGTTATCACTGTTGACTTTTTAAAAAGATATTGGTTATTTTTCATATCTTTTGAGCCATGCATTGGGAATAGTAGATTCATTATCAAACTTCTTTAAGGAATACATAAGGCACTTTTAATTAGTTTGGTAATTTTAAATTTTCTTTGGAAGAACTCAGGTGGTTTGTGATATGCATTATATATTTGTGTCAGTGTGTGTAATGGGGAAATAAGCATATATACTCTACAATAAAATAGTGGAAGAAGCAGATGGATTCTTTTCAGACTTTGACATTACATTTATAAGTCTCTACCATCTTTGTAGATTAATTTAGAAAAAAACAGCTATTGATTGTTATCAAATCACTTCTTTTTAAAAAAAAAGAGATCTAAAAGTACGTTATGTTTTGCCACCACCCACTGTCCACCATCATAGGCCAAGAACAGCACTATCCAAACAGAGCAAGACTTAATATGCTTGCCCAAAGTAGAATCATACAATATGTTACAGTACTTTGACTCAATTTGAATCATTTGAAAATGCTCTTTTTGTTGTGTATCATACATTCTCTGAGTTAGAGATAATTGATCCTTACAGGAATTGCATTTCATACAGAATGATTTATGAAGTACAAAACCTAACTTAGAGAGAGAGAGAGATGTAATTTGTGCATTTTCTAAGTGCTCAGCCTTCAATATGAATTTCAGAGTGTTCTAAAGAAAATAGTGATGCCCTTGATCTTTGTGTCATATTAATTTCTTTTTGAAGAAGTACATGGAAGAACATAATGAAGTGGTTACCAATTATAATAATGCAATATTCTATCTGGATAAAGCTGTCCTTGAACAGTAATCAGTTGGGAAGCCATTCAGGTTCATCTCCTACCCATCCATTTGATAAAATAGCTAGCAACTTCCATATCATATCTGCATTGCTGCATCTTGGAGAAAAATCTACAAAACAAAAAAGAAAAGAAAACCAATGCAGTGTCCTTGCTTGTAATAAATAATTGATGTAAAAATATGGTTTGTGGACTTCTGATTTCTTTCAATTTTTTATGTTTGTGTAAAATAAATTTCTATATTTCTAGGATAATGGCCAATCTGCAAAGTCCAACTTCCTGTTAAATGGAAGCTCCAAAGATTTTTTTTTCCATTAAATCAAATAATATCCAAACAATGAATGCCTGAATCTTTGATTAAGCTCTTATGCTGCCCTCTAAATAGATGAGCCTAAATTGTAATGTGTAAGAATTTTATCAAGGCCATCTTTCCACTGACACCATTCTTTATGCTACCTTAGTACCTTGCAAACATATAAAGAATTAATTTTCTTTCCCTGCCTGCTTATTTGAAATGGAATATTTACTTGATTAGGCTAGAGAGAGATTGTTCCAAAGCAGCTTAATTATTAGGCTCTTTTTGCGATACATTACTTTGGAGATATATTATAGGAAACTCTTTTAATATTTCATTTCACTGCTAGTTCTTATTGCAAGTTAGATGTTATGGTTAATTTTACCTATTTATGCCATTATTATTTCTTGAGAAAAAAATCTTACTAAAAGAAGAGGGGGGAAATAATCCATTTCTGTTTTAATCTGTGAGTGTAGAAAAAAGTGTTCCACAAGTTTTTTCAGTCAAAATTTAAAATGAAATGTGCACTTTGTTAAGTTTATCTTCTTAAGATATTTACTTCAACACTGGGAGAAGTGAGAAAACATAGTTTATAGTTATCTGGTTATAACTATAACAAAGCAAACCTTTATCAAGTAGTGCAAAGCATATAATATACTTTCCCATTCTTATAGATTTCCCATTCCAATAGATAACCAAGAAAGTACCACTAAAGTTATGAACCTGATTGTGTATGAGGACTTCTGAATGGAAAATAATAGATGATAGAGGCATCATTTCTATAAAAGGAAATATTTCAAAGGCCAATGAGATAACAGCCAAGTTTATTAATTTGGGACAAGACTGAATAAAACTAAAACCCCAAGTACCATTTGAAATGATCAAGCCACTTGGTCCACAATAGTTGATACATAAAACCAACTATCATTCATGGCCAGAATTTCCATATCACTAAAAGCAGTCTTGTCAATGAAAAACACATTTGGCTGGCAGAGGTGAGCATTGCATTCATGGTCCCTAACGTTATTATAAAAATCTAAAGTAACATAGGTACTTTTCCTTTTTTTTCCCCCAGAAAAAGCAATACAAATGAGAACAAATCGTACACAGGCTAACACCCTAACCTTAGTTCTTGATTTAATGAAAAATCCAGCAACCCATAAAGTCTTATCTTCTTGTTCCACATGGGAACAAAACTCAAAATAAATTGAGTAATCATTAATGACCACAACTCCTTAATATACCCTTATAAACCACCTGCTTCTGAAAGTAAAGGAAAGGCAATCTAGCATCTTTCATGTACTGAATGATAAAGAAATATAGAAGTGATGCCACAATTAATCTGCCAATTTCTGCTTTTAAAAGAGATGTGGCTATGATTAGAATGTTGATCTCAGTAGCTTATTGGCAATCAAACCAAGCTTTCATGAATTCTCAAGCTTTCATTGTACTATGAAGATTTTATTATTGTTGTTCTTTTACCATCTTTGATGTTTTTGTTTCTTTATTTTCTGTGTTTCTGTTTCAGTGTTTTAGGGGTTTTATTGTTTTTATGTGTTGCATGCTGCCTCAGGTCACATTTTGTATGAGCAGCTATATAAAATTGCTAAATAAATGAGCAGAGAAAGTATGGGAAATATTTATATTGACCACACGGCAATGACTAAACCCTGAAATATAAGGTGCATATGGTAAATACATTATTTATCTGTGTTATCACAAATATTTCAAATGTTCTTATAGCTATTTATATTGTAATATTATAATTTGCTATCCGTTTTTATAAATGGAATTCCATAAAGGATAGTACAGTAATAATGGAATAAAATACTGACAAATCTCTTATGCTAGTGTAGGCAATCTAAATTATTTTAAACTCAATCTTAATAATTGAAAAATAGCTTTTTTTTTCAATAGATGTGTAAAGAAAATATATGGCCAACATATTTTCCATGGGTGCCAACTAGGGATTGTGGGAAATGAAATCCGCACATATGGAAGGCATTTACATTGGAGGAGACTGAGATAGTTATGTCAGTTGTTGTCGATCCCCATATGTTATTTTTTCTTACCAGAAGATAAACAACTTTCCATCAAATTATCCATCTTTGGACACAATATGTGGACCTAGCTAGCTTCCAGAGAAAACTTTAATGTTGGAAAGAGTGGAAGGAAAGAGAAGAAGAGGAAGATTAGTAGAAGGTAGACAGATTCAATTATAGTAGCAACAAGTGTACGGAGAGGATAGGGATAGAGCATCATGGAAAAAAATCTATGTGGAGTCAAAAATAACTGGATGGCTCTTAATCAATCAATTAATCAATCAATCAGCTTTATAAGTGTTAGATCTATGTGGCACTAATTTACTTTGCAGATCACTTTGATCATAATTGCTGAAATGAAGTAGCATCATGAGATGGAAAAGCAAGATGTTGTGCTTTCCCGACATAGATTTGCAGAGCTGAATCAAAGGGATGTTTCACTGGAGACTCAAACGAAACAAGACATCTGTTTGAGACTTCACTCAAGCCTAATATATATGTCTGTCATTAAACCAATGACACTCTGGTGGCTTCCTTGTGCAATAAAAAACAGTAGGGGTGGCATCAATGTTTTCATAGTGGTATTTTGATATTAAAGTCTGCAGATGACTTTATCCCATAACAGCATCATCAATGGGCTTTAAACAGTAAGGCTAGTAGCTTGACAGGAGATGATAGGTTTTCATATCCATGGTATTTTTCAGTAATTTTTATATGAATAATGCAACCTCATCATTTTGGGAACAGGAAAATAGCCTCCTGAGGTTTGTATAAATTTGTTTTCCCATCAAAATGTGGCATTATAAAGTCAGGTCATGAGGAAACAAAGTGACACAACTCTGCTTCTTCTTGACATGCTATGTGTGGCCAATTTTGAACTTGCTTTGTCCTGCTCATGATTTACATGATTTGCAAAGTTTAGGAAGAAATAGAGGAATAAGTGTTAGAGAGTGATAGGAAAGGGAGGAAATTATCAATATACTTTCTTTTTTAAAAAAACAAAGTTTTTATTTTTTACAACAAATATACAAACAAAACATAAAAACATAAAACCCTCTTTCAATTATATATATATATATATATATATATATATATATATATATATATATATATATATATATATATATACAGTGTGTCAGTTGGTTACAATCTTTTGTGCTATCTTTTTTTTACCATTACTCACAAGTTATATAAATTCTCACCTTATCAGTCTAGCTTGTGCTTATATAATACCAATTATTAAACATTCATTTAACTATTTTTCCATCATTTTATACAAGATACTCTAATTTTCATTATGATTTAACCTTATACATTCATCCAATTGTTATATATTTTATATTGTATTCTTTATCAATCTATTAACTTTTATTGTAAGGCTTACGAATCTATTTCTTTACGATATCTTTTTATCTAACAATTGATAAAACAAATCCCATATCATATACAATTCTTTATCTTCTTGTTCTCTAATTTCAAATGTCAATTTACTCATTTCGGCACAGTCCATGATTTTCTTAATAATTTCCTCCTGCATAGGTATTTTTTCATTTTTCCAATTCTTAGCAAATACAATTCTAGCCGCTGTTAAAACATTTACAATCAAATATTTCAATTCTTTACAATATATTTCTGGTATAATTCCCAATAAAAATATCTCAGATTTAAAGTCTATGTGTTGTTTTGTCATTTTTTCCAACCATGTGTGGATTATAGTCCAATATCTTTTTGCATTCGAGCATGTCCACCACATGTGGTAATATGAACCAGGTATCTGATGACATTTCCAACATTTATCCGATTTATTCTTGAACATCCTCGCAATTCTCGGGGGTAAGTGCCACCTGTAAAACATCTTATACAAATTTTCTTTATATGCAGTTGACATTGTCATTTTATAATTTTGAGATCACAATTTTTGCCATTTATCTAAGTCAATCCCATATCCAAAAATTTTCCCCCACACAATCATTGTTTCTTTTACTTGTTCTTCCTCTAATTTAAACTCTAGCAAATGTCCATAAGGTTTTTTGATTACTTTTTCATCAGTACATGTCAAAATTTTATCTAAATCAGTCAACTTATCATAGATACCTTCTGTTTTAACATCTTTCTCAAATCTAGATTGTATCTGCAAATATGAAAACCAATTCATTTTTACACCTTGTTCTTCCAACACTTGCATAGATTTAAGTTCACCCTTTTCATTCAATATCTCACCATATCTAACTGTTTGTTCCTTTGTATATATTATTGGATAGGAAAAAGCTTCAATAGTAGATAACCATAGCGGATTTTTTAAATAATATTGCTTTTTTATCTTCTCCCAGTTTAGAAGCAATGCTTCTTGAATATAATGTCTTCTAAAATACCCCTGCATTTTAGTTCCCTTATACCAGAGGAAGGCATGTCACCCTAACAGCAGGTCATGTCCTTCTAAATTCAAAAGTCTAGTATTCTTAGTGTTATCCACTCCTTTACCCACATCAGACTCGCCGCTTGGTAGTATAATTCCCAATTAGGCAAAGCAAATCCTCCTCTTATTCTTGTATCTTGTAGCAATTTAAGTTTTATTCTCGCTTTCTTCCCCTGCCAAATGTATTTTAGCACTATTTTGTTTAAATCTTCAAAAAATTCTTTCCCTAATCTGATTGGAATTGTCTGGAATAAGATTCTAGGCAAAACATTCATCTTAATTGTAGATATTCTCCCAATCAGTGATAATTGTAAATTTTCCCATTTTATCAAATCTGTCGCAATCTATTGTTTAAGTTTGAGATAATTGTCCTCCTTACGTGTGCTACATCTTGGTGTTATATGTATCCCTAAATACTTAACCTTGTTTGCGACCTGGCTCCCCAAAACTTCCTCCAATTCTTTCTTTCGTCTTACTAGCATGTTCTTTGCTAAAATCTTTGTTTTATCTTTATTTATTTTCAAACCTGCTACTTTCCCATACTCTTCTATCTTTTCTATCATTTTAGGTGCAGACTCCAATGGATCCTCTAATATAAGTACCAGGTCATCTGCAAAAGCTTGTAGTTTATACTCTTCTTTTTTAATTTTCATTCCTTTTATTTCTTTTTCTTCTCTGATGTTCATATTCAGCACTTCCAGTGTTAACACAAACAACAGAGGCGACAGTGGACAGCCTTGTCTGGTCCCTTTTCTTATATCTATAGAGTCTGTTAACTCTCAATTAATCATAATTATCTCAAACTTAAACAATAGATTGCGACAGATTTGATAAAATGGGAAAATTTGCAGTTTGTTTATGATACATCGTTTCTATGGCTTGAGTAAATTTTTTACCAAAGCCCATTTGGTCCAATTGTAACAGCATAAAATGCCAATTCACTTTATCAAAGGCTTTTTGTGCATCTATAAACATCAGAGCCATTTGTTTTTCAGGATGTACCTCATAGTATTCCAGTGCATCTAAAATTATTCCCATATTATCTTTAATCTGTCTCTTCAGCAGAAATCCATTTTGTTCAGGATGAATAAAATTGTTTAAATATCTGTTCAGTCTTTCTGCCAAAATTGAAGCAAATATTTTATAATCTGAATTTAATAGTGATATATAATCTATATGATCTCCCATCAGACAGATATTAGCATAGTCCAGTTCAATTATTTTCTTATGTAATTTCCTGTAAAAATCTTCTTGATTATCATTTGGAGCATAAATTGCGATTAAAAGTGTCTTTAGTTTATTGTCCATTATCTCCATCATCAAAATCCTTCCATCATCATCTGTATATATTTGTTCTGCAGGGATTGTATCTCTAATGTATAACACCACTCCTCTCTTTATACAGTGTGTCAACGCTGCATTTTTGTTGTTTCAATATATAATCATGTTGTTTTTTAATATGTACTTCTTGTAGGCAGATTATATCAAATTTTAATTTCTCTAACTTATGAAATATTTTTCTTCTTTTAATAGCTGTATTAAGCCCATTTATATTCATTGTAATCAATTTTTTCACATCCATTTTAGACTTTGTAAGAAGGATTTGTTGCTCTAGTAGATCTTGGTTCTCATTGTTCTCTGGGTACACCACCTATGGCTCCTTCTTCTTTTTCAATTACTGCTGTACATTCCTCTTGAAATTCAATTAAGGACTCTTCTTTTCTTGTAACTTCCTCCCTTCCTCTAAAATATTCCAGATATAATAACTCAGCTTTTTCAACTGTATCAATTCTGTGTCTTTGTTCCTGCCAGGTAAACATGAGACCTTCGGGTATCAGCCATCTGTAATTTATTCCTCTCTTAAGTAATTCTTTGGTCAAGAATAAATATTCTCTTCTTATCTCTCTCACTCTTCTCGGTACCTTTTCAGTACCACTATTGCTGCCTGCAGTATTTGTGATTTAATTATTTTCTTAGTAAATCTGATATGAACTTCTCTTGGCAGTTTATTTCTCGTCACATATCTTGTATAGACACGAAAAACCTCATCCATTCCATCCATCATCTTATCTTTAGTTACTTTTAATGCTTCTGCCAGGATTTCTGTCATCATTTCAGCAAGGTTTTCACCCTTTTCTTCTTCTATATTTTGAAATCTAAGATAGAATTCTGATCTATCAATTTCCCATCCCAATGATTACAGAGATCTGCCCTTATCTCTTTCCACTTCACTCAATCGGGTATCCATATCTCCAATCTTCTTATCTCTTTGTACATCTTGTTCTTCAATTTTCTTAATTCTGTCCTCATATTGCATCATCATCTGTTGAATATTTTCAATTTTCTCATCTGTCTTTTCAATTCTTTGCTCAATATTTTCCGTTCTCTTTTCAATATTATCTGTTTTTACTTGTATCTTTTGAATTCCTTACATAATCACCTGCAGTGTCACTTCTTTCTCCTTCTCTTGTTGTAACATCACCTGTATTGATCGTTGTCCTCCAGATGGTGAGGAAGAAGAAGTTGGGATTGAAGAAGCTGATATCTTGAAGAAGCTGGTATCTTTCTGCTCATCTTAGAGTACTTAATAGAAAAATTGAAAAGAAAAAGCAAGAGCAGCCAATTGCCACTCCAGTAAAAAAGAAAAAGAAATAAAAGAAAAAGATAAAAATAAAAAAGGGAAGGGAAAAAAATCTTCAGGCACTTGAATACCTTAATCCAATTGATTCCAATTATGTAGGAAAAAAGGGAAAGAAGAAAAAATATAAAATGGAAAAAGGATGAAAAAAAAAAGGAAAAAATTTAAAAAGACAGAAATCTGTATTTTCCCCTTGCTAAAAAGGTAAAACAAAGGGAGGAGGGAGGGGAAAAAAGTAGTCTTATTCTTGCATCAAAGGACTCAAGTCCAAATATAAAAATCCAACTGGGGGGGAAATAGAAAAAAAAGAGGAAAGAGAAAATGCAATTCTGTCAATAAGCAAAGCACTGCCGCTATATGTTCAAGGCTCTTTACTAAATCAAAAAACAAAATTTCCAGTTCTCTTTTCAAGGTCACTTCAATCTTCCTTCTTCAATTTCAAATCCAGACTCCTGCTATCAGTAGTTCCACAGAAGAGCACCTGCAAACAATCTACATGCTCTTCCCACTATCTTTTCAATGAAAAGCAGAGTCCTTGAATGTAACACCAAATGTATCAACAAGAAAGAAAGGAAAACAATGTATCCAAGCCTCCAGGTGGCAGTGCTACTTATTTCCCTTTCCTTTCCCTTCCCCTCTAATATTAAAACCAGGAATAGAAAAAATAAAAAGAATCTAAAATTATTAAAATGAAAAAACAAGAGAAAAAAAACTTTTCCAAAGAGTTATTTTGAAAGGAAAAAATTAAAATTAAAAAGGAAAGACCAGTCCAGTTTAAAAATTGAAAAGTTTTTACAAAATCCAAAGTTCCAATAAAAAGAAAGAAAAAACCTTCAGGTTTAATTTGTGCTTAATCTTGCTGCTTAAGCACTTTTATCTTCACTTTTAAATTTAAATTTTAGTCTTTTAGGGTGTTCTCTCCAGAAAAAAATAAGTAGAAAATTATCTCACCAAACTGACACACTTTCTTTCCAGCTTTCTTCCGTTCCGGAGCTGTCCCAGCTTCAGCAGCTTTAATGGCTGCCTCTCCACCGCAGGAAAAAAGGGCTTCTCCTGGATCTACCAGGGACTTTGCAACGTCCCTGGGATCAACAGGATGTGCCCTCCTCAGTCACCATCTCTACGGGACGGTTTAGGTCCATTGGGACCGTCCTGCAATGGGGATATCAGCAGCGATCTTAGAGCTTAAAGATTGCATGCTGTACCGCCGCGACACCAGCTCCCTTTCTCTCGAAATTATCAATATACTTTCTGTAAGATGGGTGATTACATACTGTAAATGTGAGGACTCGATCAATCTTTGGGTGTGCTTACTAATTATTTCAGAAGAGGAAGCCATTTTTTTTCTTTGCTTTTAGATCTAAATCACACAAAGAAGTCTAAAAAAAACCCTGCACCCCATTTTTTTGCCTCCTGGGCCTCAGGGAAGCCTGTTGAGAGAAAAATGGCCTCCCAGAGGCTTCCCTGAGGCCCAGGAGGTTAAAAAAAATGGACGATGGGGGGTTTCTGCATGACACACACACTGTGCTCCATTTTTGGCCCCCTAGGCCTCAGGGAAGCCTCCTGGGAGCAAAAACGGCCTCCCAGGAGGCTTCTTCCTAAGCAAGCTAAGGCCGAATATAAGAGGAGAATTGAAGATTGCTTTCTCAGTAATAACATGAGGCAGGTTTGGCAGGGGGTTCAACAACTAACGAACTATAAAGCAAAAAAGGTCTCTTCGGATGGTAGTGCGGCAGTGGTTGAGGAGCTGAACAACTTTTTTGCTCGATTTGAGATCCATCAAACTGAAACTGTCCCTTTGCCATCATCTACTCAGCAGAGCCTCCCCTTCATTGTGAATGAGCAGGATGTGAGGCAGAAAATGAAGGCGGTTAATTCCAGAAAGTCAGCTGGGCCTGACTTAATTCCTGGTCGGGTGGTAAAAGACTGTGCTGATCAGTTAGCTGGGGGTATGGACCGAAATTTTTAATCGATTCTTGACACAATGTGTGGTTCCTGTTTGTCTCAAGGCTTCCACCATCGTTCCACTGCCTAAAAAGTTGCCCACAAATGGTCCGAGCCACTATAGGCCGGTGGCACTAACTTCCATCTTAATGAAGTGCTTTGAGCAGCTAGTTCGAAATTATATTATCTCCTGCCTTCCCAATTCCTTTGATGGGCTTCAGTTTGCTTACAAAGAAAATAGATCAACCGAGGATGCAATTATTACTGTGCTTCACATGGCCTTATCCCATTTGGAAACACCGGGGAATTATGTAAGAATGTTGTTCGCAGATTTTAGTTCTGCTTTCAATACCATCATACCGCACAGATTAATAGCCAAGCTCAAAGATCTAGATTTTCCAGATTCTATTTGTTTATGGATATTGGACTTTTTAACAAATCGTCCACAAAGAGTTAAACTGAATGATTATATTTCTACTGTCAAGACACTTAGCATTGGCACTCCACAAGGTTGTGTCCTTAGTCCACTACTGTTCTCCATCTATTCATCTGATTGCACAAATAAACATCCCAACAATAGGATAATGAAATTTGCAGACGATACTACGCGTGTAGGACTTATTTCTGGGGATGATGAGTCTGCATATCGGGATGAGGTATTACAGCTATCCCGCTGGTGCAAAAATAATAATCTTCTATTTAATATTAAGAAGACCAAGGAGGTTATAGTGGACTATAGGAAAAAAAGAGCAGACATTCAGCCACTGTATATAGAGGGAGTTCGTGTGGAACAGGTGGTTGAATGTAAGTTTCTCGGGACCATCATTACAAATAACCTGACCTGGAGTGCAAACACCGCTGCTTTAATTAAGAAGGCACAACAACGGTTGTATTTACTAAGGATTCTTAGGAAACAACAACTGGCTGAGAGTCTACTGACTACCTTCTATTGGAGTTCAATTGAGAGTATATTATCCTACTGTCTCTGTGTATGGTTCTCGAGCTGCACAGTGGCAGAGAAAAGGCAATTCAGAGGGTGATCAAGACGGCCCAAAACATCATTGGCTGCTCACTCCCCTCTTTGGAAGAACTGTATAGGAATAGACGTAAGAGGAAGATACTTAATATATTGAATGACTCCTCTCATCCGGGACATCAGCTCTTTGAACTATTACCATCGAGAAGGAGATTTAGGGTATTAAGAACAAGGACGACCAGATTTAAGAACAGTTTTTATCCAAGTGCAGTTTTGAGTTTGAATGCAGGGTCATAAGATTTTTGTGGAATTAAATGGCTGAGAGTAATGAGGTATTTACATTTTTAAATTGCATAGAGATGATTGTATGGTTGGTTGTGTTTAGTTTAATTTTTTTCTTTTTAGTTGTGTTTGTCCAGTTTTTACTTTGTGGAAGAGCACCTCATTTCGTTGCACCCGCTTGCGAGTGTAATGACAAATAAATTCTTATGTCTTATGTCTTATGTCTTCCCTGAGGCCCAGGAGGCAAAAAAACACCAGAGCGTGCACGGGGGTGGTGCTGCAAAAAAGATGAAGCCACACCCACCCAGTCACATGATCACACACACCTATCCATGCCCACCTAGCCACACCCACCTAGCCACACCCACAGAACCGGTAGTAAAAATATTTGCATCCCACCCCTGCTGTCCATCCATCCTTCCAAGCACTGAATGAACAAAAATATAAGCCTGTCCTGTATCAAGAAAATATGAATCCTGTAATCTATATGATTCATATCATCTATATGCATAATATAATCTTATAACAGAACAAAACAAAAGATATTACTGCATTGGTAATCTCATGTATATGCACAAAGAAGCATTTGTGAATTTAGATTTCTTTTTTTTTTTAAACAAAAGTAAGAAGAAATCACTCTTCTTATAAAGTACTACGTCTTCTTCAAGATAAGCTTTATTCATGGTGATTTCATACATTTACTCATATGGTTTCCTTGGCAACAATATAGAAGAGATTTGTCATTGCCTTCTTCCAGCATGTTTCTTCAACTACTTCATCTAATCTATAGCCCTGAGGTTTTTGGATGGTTTCCTATCCAAGTGTGTTACAGATCTAATACTGCTTAACTAGAGGGGAAATTAGGAAGCATTTTAGTACAAGCTTTGTCAGAACTATTTAAATTTGAAAGGAGTCAGTGGGAAAACAAACAGTCTAGTTCCTTTCACTAATTTGTTAATGTCTGAAAACTGGTTGGAATTTTTTCTTCTTTAGTCAGTGAGTTCCCTGTGACTTTCTTCAGCTCGCCATTTTCTTCAGATTAATTCACTTGAAAGTACCCTGCATAAGCTACTAACATTTACATCATGCTATATATATGTAGAAGCATGTGCATAAACATGTACAAACATATGCCTACTTCTCTTTTGAAGGCCACATGTCTTAATCCACCCTCATATTATCCAACTTTTTCATGGGGTCCTTTGCAAAAAAAGGTGTGAATGTGAGCTCCAAGGAGTGCATTCTGCTTGACTCAACTGAGTCAGGGACACGGCCCATAACCATCATTGGCCATACATGCATGAAGAGAGACATGACATTGAGAGACAGCTGGGTTGAGGGAGAGTATAAATCTTTTGGGTTAATGGATGATCCAAGGATCAGATAAATGTACATGGGGTCTCTTCCAGTGTGTTTCTCTTTCAGTGCTTACTCCAGGCTTGATAGAGATAGCCAAGTGAACCAAAGGACATAGGGAAGGCTTCCTCCAGGGTGTATTTCTCAAAAGGCAAGAATCAAAGGGCTTTTTTCAATATGTTTTACTCAGTGGTGTGATTCAATTTTTTTTTACTACTGGTTCCATGGGCGTGGCTTGATGGGCGTGGCAGGAAAAGGATACAGTAAAATCTCCAGTCAGAGGTGGTATTTGCCGACTGTTTGAACTACTCAATATTTCTGCTACCGGTTGTCCAGAACTGGTCAGAATCTGCTGAATACAACCTCTGGTTTTACTCCTTATTATGATTTAGGTATTAGACACTTGCTTCTCATCGTTGGCTATATTTGGACAGTAGACAAGCTGTTGCCACTGAAATAACTAGGCTACAGTTATCCACCAGTGGAAGATCAGAGCATTATGCACTGCTGCCAATGCCAAAAAACAACCTCTTTTCTATCACAAAATGTATCATATTGAGATTGTGCTCTCTCTTGCACTGCCAGAAGTAGTACTGAGGCCCTGGTTGTTGCTGCTGCTGTTACTGCAGTGGTCAAGGATAGGAGAGGGAGGGAGGGAGAGGGAGAGGGAGAGGGAGAGGGAGAGGGAGAGAGAGGAGAGAGAGAGAGAGAGAGAGAGAGAGAGAGAGAGAGAGAGAGAGAGAGAGAGACTTCCAGATAGAAGCCAAAATTTTGCCCTTGGCTTGGACTATTTCCATAATCAGGATCTCTCTCTCCTTCACTCTTGGGTCACACAGTTTATCAAGCCCAAATGCTTGCTCAAAACCTAAGGGTTTAGGACACTGTATCTACTCCAGCCTGTCTCAAAGAGCATCTGACTGCAATGGTTTCAATGTTTTTATATTTAGCTGTTAAGTTGATTTAGAGGGACAAAGTGTTCGTGTGTGTGTGTGTGTGTGTGTGTGTGTGTGTGTGTGTGTGTGTGTGTGTAATTTTTTAACTGTGCAACAGAGGGAAAAATTATTTGGCTAAAGAAAACAGATATTTCCAGTATAATAGTTGTAAGTGACATAGTTGTTAAACTGTCTGCAGAAATTAGAATAAGTAAAAGGCATTACAGGGAAATTAATATGCATTGGGAGGAATTCTCAAGCTCCCCCCCCCCTTCATTCTTCTTCAAATGGAGAAGTTTCATGGGTCACAGAACAGCTGTGAGGAGGGGACTGCTGAAAGCAAAGAAATAAGCATCGTGTCACCTGCCTGTACATTTCTTTGAGCAACTTCCACCTCATAAATATATGCTGCCTCTGTTGATGAAGAATTCAAAAGGAAAGCGAGAAAGAAAATGGCAGGAAGGGGAAAAAATGCAATTTACAGTGAACTCATTCAGACAGCTGTAAATTAACCCAAGAAAAATGGCCAAAGGTCTTGCTATTATATAGAATTGTCTCTGGATGCACTATTTAAAGTTGGCAGTTGTGATGGGCTGATCTGGGGAGAAGACCAAATAGGGAAATCTCCTACCCTAATCACAATATTCCCTGCTCTCCAAAGATTGTCAGACAAAAGCAGCAGTATTCACTGTCCTCTTGCTTGCTTTTTTTCTTTTTAAGTCAGAAATTAAATCTTCAAAGACCAATAGTTTAAAATAGCTTATCCCACTAACAGAACCAGGCAATAAGCAGCCCATTTTAAGGCAGATATTTACATGAAAAGAAGGAAGAGATTATTTGCTGTCAATATTGAGAAAACTGGATTATAATTTTCACTGCTTTTTACTTGTTACTGCACACCATTTGTCTTAGAACAGGGGTGTCAAACTCACATCATCATGGTGGCATCACATAATGTATTGAAACTTCTTTCCCCTTCACTAAACTGGGCATGGCCGTGGCCAATGTGATGCATCTGGCCTGTGGGCCAGGAGTTTGACAGCCTTGCCTTAGAGGTTCTAGCTCAGTGGTTCTCAACCTGGGGGTCCATGATATGATCACAAGGTGTCTACAAAGGCTTGAAGAAATTTTAGTTGAGTTGAGTTAAGTCTTGGAGGTTCTGCCCAATGGCTCATGGCCACAAAAGATATTTCAAGGAGGTCCATGTTGAAGAAAAGTGATGACAACCACTTTTCTAGCTGACTGCCTGTCGGGGTAAGTAGAAATTTATCTGGAGTGGCCTGGAAAATTTACTAACAGGGACATTGTAAGTTCATTCGCTAAGTCCCAATTATGCTTGCACTGTTAGGAGGCTATGCCTGACTTTTCCAGCTTCCATCAAAATGATGAAATCAACCTTGTACTACATATCTCAGAACAATTTTTATCCCTTTCATGTTTGTGCGATGCCATAATCATAATACACATACAAAAAGAGTGGAACTTTCATATGTTGATGTGATGTTCCTTTTGTCATTCCATCTTATCTTGCCTTACCTCTTTCACTATGGATTCCGCTGTTCTCTTCTTTTGGGCAGGTGCTCCTCATAAGGAGTTTTATTAAATCTGCCTTCCAGCAGAGCAAAAGGGAAACATTTAGTAGTGCCAGAGCAAATACTCTGCAATAGCAAGCCAGATCTGAGGCTATGAGATAGTTGGATGGCCGCAACTATCATTTCTAGGGCTTCCAAACCAAACCAAACCAAACCAAACTGAAGGCTTGCACTACTCACAGTGGGAAGGAATTTCTTTGGACTAGCTTAAATAAAACATAAGGCAAAAGAGTTGATAGGGTTGAACTCTTTTAGATTTGAAGCTTTACTACCTCACAGTACTATCTCACAGTCTTCTCATTGCACACAATTCTTCCCCCTTTTTGCCTTTCTAGGATCAGATTTCCTGATGTCAAAGATTAATATAAATAAATGGGTTGCATGAAGTTGTACTGAGGGCTGGCCTGCCTATCTATCTATCTATCTATCTATCTATCTATCTATCTATCTATCTATCTATCTATCTATCTATCTATCTATCTATCTATCTTTTATCTATGATAAAAAGAAGCAAACATAAGCAAACATTATTTTGTGTTATTATTTATTTTTAGATTTTCCGAAGAATCTTATATATCACTTGGTTACTATAATATCTGAATCTACATCTATCTATCTATCTATCTATCTATCTATCTATCTATCTATCTATCTATCACATATCTATCTTTATCAATCTATCAATCTATGTAAAATCTGACAGTACCTCCAGGAGGTTGTGGGTGCTTTAACATTGGAGATTTTTAAGAGAAGATTGTACAGCCATTTGTCCAGAATGGTATAGGATTTCCTTCTTGAGTAGAGGATTGGATTAGTAGACCCCCAAGGTCTCTTCCAGCTCTGTTATTCTTCTTCTGATATAAAATAAGATGAGCATTACTATTTGCAATCAATTAGCATATCTCTTTAGGTTTAATTTTATTGACTTTACAAATATATTTCTACACATTTATCAAATACATAAAAAAGAGTTCAGTTTGATCACTTAATTTTCTCCCACTTAACATTTATATGAAACTATTGGAATATGTCATCCATAGTTTTGGGCTGAAATATATCCTCACTTCAGATCTAATGTTGCATTTGCATTAATGAAAAAAGTCTGAAAGGATCTAGACAGAGGTTGGGAGTGGAAATGCTAGGTGAAATGAAGTGGTTATTGATTCAGAAGCCTAGTGATTGCTGTCCTGTATCACTGTTGACTTCCAGTGGGTTATATGAAAAAAACAGGCTGACTACAGGATTGTGCTTCTGAGCTTATTACACCAACTAAAAGAACAGGTAAGGCCAGGGCCAGGAAAGTTTTTACATAGTTATAACCTTAGCTGGAAAAGAAAAGTTGCGGTCAGTCATTCATGCCCATGCAATCTCCTGCCTTGATAGATTATGTGCCATTAAAGATCAAATAACAACAGTAAAAGAACAAGCAATCAAGAAAAACACTGCAAAGCGCCACAGCAGCTGCAGTGGGATTCCACAAGCTCCATAGAAATCATCAAAATTCCCCTGCCTGGTGGTCTCTGGAGACCCTAGCCAACCCTGAAGAAGAGAGGATACTTGGAGCACCACAGGGAGTTTGTAAATCCCTGTAGGAGCAGAGGAAAACCTCTCAGACTGGTGAGGAGTGACAGGCAACCATTATGAGCTGTTAGAAGTTGTGGCACCCAGATCAGGAAGTTAAAAGGAGAAGATTATGGAGCAGTGTGGGAAAGAAGGGAAAAAGTCAGAAAATTTTATCATTTTACTACAAGAAGAGTGGAAGAGAGAGGAGGCTGAAATACTAGTGAGGTTGAGTCTCTGTTGTCCTCACTACATAAAATGAGAAAAAGATGAGAATCATGCAGGCAGTGTTACTCCTTGCTACCATTCCATAGTGTATCTCTGTCACAAGCTAAGGAAGTGAAAGCCATACATTGAAGAAGCAGAATATAAAGAGTGTTGGTGTTTTTGAATTTTGGTATTAGAGAAGACTCTCAAAAACTCCATGGGCAGCCAGCTAGATCATCAATAAATCAATCCCAAATTCTCACTCAAGACATTAATGACCAGACTCAAAATATTCTACTTTAGACACATTATGTAAATATCTTAATATATATAGCTGTCTGGAAAAGGTCAAATAGTGGGCAAGGTGGAGGAAGGAGAAGAAAAAGATAATGAGCACTAAGGCTGCAGACTCATTTATAGTAATGATGACTGTACCACTGGATCTGATGGATCAACTTAGGGATAGATCATCATGGAGCAAGACTATTTGGTCACTAAGAATTGATTCTGAGCTGATAGCAAATAATCAATCAATCAGAAAATGAGACCCCATTCCTGCTTCCATCAAAATGATGAAATCAACCTTGTACTACATATCTCAGAACAATTTTATCCCTTTCGTGTTTGTGTGATGCCATAATCATAATACACATACAAAAAGAGTGGAACTTTCATATGTTGAAAGGGGTCTGAAAGAAGTTAATTTGGCCATCTCCACTAACCATCTTTCTAACCCTTCTTCCTTTTCTCAGCAGACTATAAGACTCCGGTCTATTCTTCCAACAAGGCGGTGGAGCAGCGGTCAGCAATGGCCACCACAAAGAACCTCTCAGCCAGACAAGTTTTGTGCAGGAGGAAGTGGAGAAAGTGAAAGTCTTTGGCTGAACTGGGACAATAAGTAACATCTGAACACCCTGGAAATCTAGCTCTCTAAAGGATACATTGTTTCCCAAGAAGATTGTAAAAAGATGCGGATGAAAGTGAAAGGGAAAGGTTTTTTTTCTTCTTCACTCTCCTTCCCTACGGAGATAGCAATGGAAATTGGAAACACCCGCTTTGGCAACAGAAGGTAACTAATTTTGAAAATTAAAGCCAAGGGAACATCAAAGATTTCTGAACATTGATATTTAAAAATCAATTTTTTTTGCTATAAGTGGGAAGGGGGAGGTAAATGATTTATATTAAAATTCTGCTGGAGGAGACTGCTTGGAGTTTATAAGATTAGAGATTAAACTGCAATAAGACTTCTAAAAGATCATTTTGGAACTGTGTAATTGACCTCTACCCCAGGAAGAGAAAGTATTAAAAGAAGAAAGTGCTAAATGAAATAGTTTGTGTTGATTTGGATTGCTTGATGACTTTGGGACTTTTGTAAACTATTTTTTGAAAGTCTAAAAACACTTGGATTGTTTAAAATATATATATATATATATATTCTTTATATATATATATATATATATATATATATATATATATATATATATATATATATATATATATATATATATATATATATATATATATATAATGGCATTATCTGTGGAAGAATTGAAAATGGAATTTAAAAAGCTAAAAGAAGAGGAACAGGAAGGCAAGGGCTCTTCTGGATCCGTTTTTCACTTCTTAGAAATGGCGATTTCTACCTATCAGGAAATACAGCAATCAGAAGGCTGGGATGAAGAAGAAGAAGCCATCTTTAATGGACAAACTATTTCAGTTGATGAAGAAAAGGGAAAAGGGGGAAAGAAAATGGAGAATTCAAGATCTAAAAAAACAACCAAGAAAGGGAAAAATAAGGTGAAAAATCAATATAATGTCAGAAAGCAACAGAAAAGAGGAATACAACAGAGAGGGGAGACTAAAAGGGTGGAGATTGAGAGATGGGGGGGTAAAAAGGCTAGATTCGACAAGAAAGGAAGGGGAAAAGGAAAAAGAAATTATAAAGGCTTAAAACAAGATGTTAAAAAACAGGTTTTTTTTTAGAGACAAAGGGTAAAATACAATTTAAAAAGAGATTCTGCAAAAGTACACAAGTTTGTATCATAGTATTCGTATTTGAAATAGAGTTAGAAAACTGGAATATTATATGTGTTAATAGAATATTGTAGGGAATGTGTAAAATATCTAAGATTTAATAATATCTAATATCTATGTGTAAAATATCTAAGATTTAATAATAGAGTTTAATTAATTAATTTGTTTTGGAACATTGTTTTTGCTATATTATAAGCTTATTATGTTTTTTATTTTATTTTTAAATGTTATTTAGAATGTACTAAGCAGAATCAGAATGGAAATTATCTATTATTTTAAGTGTTAAAATTGGGGGAAAGATAGAAAGGCATCATACTTCAACCACTGATTACAGGAAAAAAATTGTATTAAAGAGAAAAGATAAATAGACAATTGAAAAAGAACGGACAAAAGATACAAGTATAATGATTTAAATTGAGATGAAGTAAATAAAATAGAATTAAGAGAGTGAAAAGAGGGGAGAAGACATATAGAAAATATAGAATGTTAAATAAGATTGAAATAGTATATAAGGTGAGCATGAATTTGATTTATGTCTGTACAAAAAGATGTAACCTGGGGTTAAGCCGCTTTCTAAAAAGAAGTTTTATGTTTTCATGTTACGTGTTTTGTTTGTTTATGTTTGTTTATTGAGAATTAAGATTGTTGGATGAGAACATATGAAATCATAAATAAGACAGATGAAAGTATAAGTTTAATGAATAAAATTGAATAGAAGTAAAAGGAAAAATAGTGAGAAGTTGGAAAAAGAGTAATAAGGTATGAAGCTGAATACATAAGATGCATATTAAATTGTGTTTGTATGGAAATGTGATAATTTGGAACTATGCTGTACTTAAATAAGATGCTTTATTTGCTTTCTTAAAAGATGTTCTATGTTCTTACGTTTTATGTTTTGTTTGTTTGTGTATTGTCTTTGAAAATTAATAAAATTTGTTTAAAAAAAAAAAAGACTACACGGTACATATTAGCTGTAATGACCCGTGGCATGGCACAAAGGCAACACAGTCAGATAAGCAACACAGATGATACAAGATAAAGTCATGTTTATTCCCAACAGTTTGCTGCACGCAGCTGCACGCAGCTTACCTTTTTTATACATTGTGTTCCCAGCCACAGCTAATGAAGGGAATCAGGATCTTTTCCTCTCCCATAACCCATGCAACCCACATAGCTCTCTTCTCCTTCTATATCATAGAAGAAAGCTTCTGCTGTTGAGAAGATTTGAAGCCCTTAGTAGATTTCATTTTCCATTAGACAGCTTGACTATGCACTGGTTTATTGATTTCCAAATGCATTAGGGAGTAAGAGGTTAACAGGCATGCATAGTTGAACCAAATAAATTTCTCTATTCTGAACAGAAAATACTGCAATATTTTGTAATGTTTAAAGCAGCAATTCTCAGATTGTGGTCTGCCATAATTTCCCTGCATTCACTTCCAGTTAGGGGACATGCCAGAACCCACTCACCATCTTGGGAAGTCTGTTCTTCCCAATATCCATTATCATTCAGTTGGTTCATGAAAAGGCCCATGATGGTGAACTTATGGCATACGTGCCAGAGATGGCACACAGAGCCCTCTCTCTGGGCACACAAGCTGTCATCCCAGCTGAGCTCTGCTGCACATGTGCCTCCCATTAACCAGCTGGTCTTTGGGTCTTTGCTATGTACACGTGGGGGAGTGGCCTGCACCGGAGTCATGTGCGCATGTGGGGGACAACACGTGGGTGTTGCATGTGCATACACAGGGGGTGGGGTGCATACGCAGGAGTCATGCACATGTACATGAGGCAAATGCACAGAGGATCACAGAGAGTGGGGTACATGCGCAGGGTGGCACGCACATGCATGGGGAGGTTGGTATATGTGCAGGGTTGTGCATGTGCAGGGTATGCGGGTGTTGCATTTTGGGAATGTGCACACGCCCTTTGAGCACTTGGTGCCAAAAAGGTTAGCCATCACTGCCTTAGGCCCATATTTTGAAAACGTGGTATTCAAAGTTTTAGATAAACTTACAAGGTAAATATAATAACTAAAATAATGCATATTCACATATTAACTTTTTTTTCAAATTCTTGCTGTATATACCAGTTAATCACTTAAAACTGGATGTAAATCTTTCATGTTTTACGTGTTTAAAAACTCAAAGTTAAAGCTTTCCTTTTTATACAGCATGAGCTTCCTTTGCTTAACCCAATAAAAGATGTATCTTGTCTGTGACCTGTTCTCAGCCTTTTTATGGTACTCAGCCTTCTTATTTCTTCTAATGCACTATGCAAAGCAGTGCTTCTGCTATTTACTCATACTTCCTTGTAGATACTATTGCATTAAAGTCTCAACTGCAAAAGTAGTCATTTTCCCCAGGCTGCTTTGTATAGCATTTGTAAGCATTGTATATCATTTATTATACTATGCTCTTGAACACAGATTAGTAAATTACCAATATAAACGGTAGACGTAAAGTGACCCTTTTGCAGGGTTGGGAATGGGGTAGGGAGGTACATCTGTTTCTACTTTGCCTTACTTTTGATAAAGGCTGTGTGCAGAATTATAAAAGCAGGATGGTCCCATGTAGAGGGAAAATATGCCAGTGGAGAATAAACTGCTGAACATTTTTTTGGATCTGTAATGTAATTGGGAAAGACCTTGGAGCCTGGGCAAAAGGACATTGACAAGGGAATGGCCAGATAAATGACCATAGTCCACATACGGATAGTGGATGGGGCAAGAGGCTCAGAAGAGATCTTTCCTAGTTTCTTTGTCTGTATGGGATATGAGGTTAGGAAGAGAATTGTGCTTTCAGATTTGGAAGATTTATGTCAGTCTTGCAGGGTGAATCAGTGCCACTAATACTACTTTATTATAAAACTATAATGAAAGAAGGAACTGCAAGAGCTGCAACATGGCATGCTGGTTTTTTTCAGTGCAGGAAGAAAAAAAGGAGAGGGGGAGGGGGAAAGAGGAGAAGGGGAAGAAAAGGGGAGGAAAGAAGGAAGAGGGAGAAGAGAGAGAGTGGGACAGGAGAGGAGGGAGACACGGAAGGCCAGAGATGAGATGAGGTGTGAGGAGAAGAGAGGAGAGGAAACTCCTGAAACAGAACATGACTGAATCTGAGCATTTTGTATTTCAACATTTTGTATCTTATTCACTAGCCTTCTTCAATCCTATAAAATCTCTCTAATTACATAGAATTATGCATCATTATTTGAATGTTCTGAAAGATCCTATGATTTCTATGCCCACTGATTTGTCTGTAAAATAAAATGCGTGTTTAGGAGCTAATGGAATTACTAGAGAACCTGACCCATGGCATAGCCACTTATTTAATAAATTCCCTATTCACTTCTATTAACCCAACGACAGAAGGACTACTAAATAAATATCCATTTATTTTCAACATTGGAGAGAGTGATTTAGTCTATATAATGCTAGCCTTCAACATACTGTGTTACTATGCCATTATAGTTACTTACACCTTTTACACATTTCTGTCAGAGTCATTTAAGTATTCTTGTCACTGACCAGTTTCACTAAGAAACTGACCTCAGTTTTTACATTCAGTTATATATCGCTATAATTAAACTGTTGATAAAATACAGAGTAAAGCAGTTTTGGTAGTCAGGTTGGTGACTGCAACTGCATTGAGTTCAATTTGTCCAAGACAAAGCTTCAAAATGGTCTCTCTCCCTGCCTCACCCTCCTTCTCTATAGCTTATCTCCTGCCTGCCTATTTAATTATCTATGTTCAAATCTTTGTTACTAAGCAGATTCTCATGCAATTTTCTAATAAGTTACCTAGATTCCTAACAATGTTATTATTTGGAAAACCGTTAGGAATTATGAAAGAATCTTGGATACACTGTATGTTATGTTCTATTATTTATTTGATTTATAGTAGATGTAGAATGCAAATAAATTCCTTATAGCAGTTGGTAAAGTTGTTGGGTTTTTTAAATCAATATTGAATCTCTTTTTGTCAAAATTCTGCCATTTATGTCTTCTTGTAAAAGTGCAAGCATTACACTGTAATCTATAAATCTTCAGAGCTGATGGCAGCAATAGAAATGACTCTAGAATACAAAATGGAAGAAGATGATAAACTAATGGAAAGGGAAAGAAAATCATGCTCTCATATTAATTGCAGAAACAATGGCAGCAAGTAGGTTCTGAAAAGCACAAATGTTTCTACAATTCAAATGTTTAATAAGAGCATTTCAACATCTAAACTAAATATATAGTTCAGCTGGAATCACTAAAACATGAATTCAGTGAGCCAGAGACATGAGCAAAAATAAAAGTGAACTTAAAACTGAAAACATTCATCTAAAAATGTCAGAATATATCTGGGTCATTTAAGTACTTCAGTACTCAGTATTGGGTTGAATTTGCTTATCTTACAAAGGTTGTAACAACTTACTTTTTTTTTTTTTTAGATAAAAGTTAAAGATTCCAGCTATTTCCAAAATTAAATCAAAATCAAAAAGCACAATACCCTAACATTTGAAAAACATAAACATCACAGAAAGTTATGCAAATGCTACCATCAGAATAACTTTCTCAAGTGGCTGTAAGTAGGCTATTGTTTAAAATGATAAAGCAGTAGGATAAGTTAACGAAGTGACAGATTGAGCGGCTGGAAATGTTTCTGATTGAATTGTACTCAGGGTAGGCTGGTTGTGATATATATCCACGGCCCTTCCCTCCCAATATTTCAGTAAGCAGGATGAAATCATTTCATTTTATAATAATTGTATTCCACAGAAACATCCAAGTTATTCAACTGTTTTCAACATACCTGATACACTGTAACAGGAAACAGGAAGGTATCCTTTCGTGTGCTTGAAATGATTTAAAGTGGACAATATCATGTAAACATAAGGGAGGACTTAGACGATTTTTGCTCCACTATATTGTGCATACTAATATCAGGAAGTACGATATCCAGCCTACTCCAGTCCCTGACTAAGAGAGAAGGAAGCTTCCTAAGAATAAAAGCACTTGGATTTTAGAAACAGTTACCCAGTATTCCTTGCAGTGACTATAAAAATTCAATCAGATATGGCTGCAATACAATGTACATTCTTGTAAAGATTTTAAAAATCATTATTTAAAAATAAGTAAATAAATGCTGGAAAAATACATTGCTCACATGTGAATCTTCCACATATTTTTCCTGTAATTTTGTTATTTTTTATGTCTTCTATGATTCCATGTGTACTTTGTTATGTGTAAAGTTCCCTAATAAATATTTTACTTCATCTAGTGTAAGTTAAGACATAACTGGGTTTACCTGCTACATTAAACTGTGAAGTATGGTTTTTGGGATAAGCCACATTCTTCTATTTCATAAATAACACTCATCTATAAATTATGTTTATAAACAAACATTGGCTGTGATATTTAGTAAGCCTATCATACAAAACATACAAAATGACAATATTGATTACCATAATATATGAATTTCAGCAATGACTGGCTTGAGGCCATGCCTGATTTGAATTTTAAGGCTCTGATCATCCAATCCAATCCAATCCAGTGGCCATCAACTTTAATGGTCATAAATCAAGAGATCACAAAGGTAAACCATCAATTTAAATATACCCATTTGCAATGCATTCTGACTATTTTCTTCCCCAAGGAATTGGAGTCTAGATTATTCACTTTAAACATTAAATATACATTATCAATTTTCCCTAACCAGTTCATGTAACCTGATGTGATTTAGCTGTAGGAAATGTAGTCCAAAATATTATAAGCCCTTATTTTTCTTTACATCTGGAAACCTCAATCTGTGTCCTAATTTTTATTGAATTGCAAGTACTATCATTCCAATACATTGACCAGGTTGGCTAAAACTGCTGGAAAGTGAAGTTCACCCACATCATCATCTAATATTTTGCATCCTGAAATTCTTAATTTCGGTTTTAATATTTTTTATAATTTCATGAGAATATTTGATAGTTATAGTTCTATTTGTTAACCACCTTTTTATGTGGGACTGGAGGCTAAAACTTATAAAGAATGGTTGGTGGAACTGGGTATGGCTATTTTGATGAAAAGAAGGACTAGGGGTGATATGATAGCAGTGTTCCAGTATCTCAGGAGTTTCCACAAAGAAGAGGGAGCTAGTCTCCAAAGTACCTGAGGACAGGACAAGAAGCAATGGGTGGAAACTACTGAATTTTTCGCACTATAACTCCCCCCACCACAAAAAAGTGGGTGGAAATGTCTGTGCTGAAGTCCCACCCACCCACTGGCCCCCACCCTTCAGCCTCTGCCCCCCAGCAATTTGCCTCCTTGCAGCAAACAGCAAACAGCCTGGTCAGTTTCAGCACAGCCTGATTTAACACGAGAAGCTGATTGGCGGTTGGATCGGCCTCCCAGAATACTGCCAATCAGCTGTTCCAGGATGAAGGGATCATACCGTGAAAGAAGAGAAGAAAAAAATATGTGAACATAATGTGCACAAAGCAGTATTTCATACAAGCATAATGTTATGGATTCTAATGTCCAACCTGGTTTCTATGAAAGTTACTCAAATAGCAACAATAAAGAGTCTATATTATCCATTGTGCACAATATTATGTAAATCAGATAAATAAACAAATCACACAACTATTGCTCCTCATAGGAGGACAAAACTGCAGGGAGTTTCAGGTTTACTACAATCCTCTGTAGAACCCTGACTGAGCCTTCCATGCATGAAGAAAAATCATGGTTGCATTTTCAAAATAATTTTTCTCACATCTGAATGACAGTTGATGAACACACAATTGTACCTATAAAGGATTTTCACCCCTTTTAACATATCCTGGAACAAGAGCAGGGGTGGGATTCTACAGGTTTGCACCTATTCACTAGAACCAGTTGTTAACATTCTAAGCAGTTCAGAAAACTGGTTGTTAGAAGAAATTACTGTAGGGAAGGCAGGAAGGAAACATTCTGGTCTTGCTTACAGAAACTGCCTCTCTGTTAACCCTTATTACATTCTTGGCAGGATGAGACTTCCTGTCTCAGGAACTTTTCTAGATGTTTTTTTCCCTCCTTTGCTGGTACTTTGCTTGTGTTGAGTGACCATTCAAAGTTACAATGGCACTGAAAAAAGTGACTGATGACCATTTTTCACACTTACGACTGTTGCAGCATCTCCACAGTCATGAGAGGCCAGGCGAAGAGATGCATGCCTCAATGTGAGTGATGTTGAGTTGGTCACGCCCAGCCAGTCACATGACCACCAAGCCACGCCCACCAACTTAACCACACCCACAGAACCGGTTGTTAAAAAAATTGAATCCCACCCCTGAACAAGAGACTAGTGCTAACAATGAAGTAGCAATAACAATTTTTTAAAAAATAATGTGATAAATTAGTGACTCACATTTTTGAGTATTAAACTAATTTCCCATTGCAGTACTATTTTCATGTATGGAAGAATTCGTGAATTTAAAATACAGCCTAAAAGAAATTACCACATACAATAATTAACTGTAGTTGTCTAGCTAGCACATTCAGATCCCTATGATAAACCTCCAGAGTTTAGTGCAGGAATTCAAGAATTCTTGAGATTCTCTTTTTAATTAAGCAATAATCATATGTATCACCACAGTATTCAGATGCTTCAAATTGGCTTGATGAAGTTTTTTTTATACCACATGGGAAATATAAGGCATTATTATTTGTGTAATATGTATTGAATATCATTTTCTTGAACCCAACATTTTTCTCCTCTCCTCTCCTCCCCTCTCTTTCCTTCCTTCCTTCCTTCTTTCCTTCCTCCCTCCCTCTTTCCTTCCTCTTATCTCACTTTATTCTCAATGCCATTCTAATATTTGGCAGAAGAGTGCTTCAACTCTTTATAGAAAATTGTCAACAAAATTTGACATACATCTTAATCACATCACATTTGAAAGAGTCTTTAATTGTGAATAAATTGTTACCCAGAATATTTACCAAAGAAGATATGTAGGGCTTTTATTTATTGTTGATATTTAATATTTATTGTTTACTGTTTTATTGTGTTAACTTACATTGAATGTTCTTAGAACTACAAGGAGGAAATTGCATTATATAAGTTTCAGTAAATTTTTTTGGGACAAAGCAATTGTCTTAAATATGAACCAGTTGCCAAGCTTCTGAGTTTTCATCATGTGATCTTGGGGATGTTGCAATGGGTGTAAATGTAAAAAATTGGTGTTAAGTCACTTTTTTCAGTGCCATTGTAACTTTGAACAGTCACTGAATGAACTGTTGTACGTCAAGATCCTATATCTGTATGGGCTTTCCTAACCTGAGGCTCAGATGGAATGGATGGCAAATACCATAAGTCCCTATTTATTCCATCAGCCAGACTGTTCTGACCAAGGCTTCCTGAGACAGTAACAATCACACTCTATTCCCAAAAACCTTTTTTTATTATTTCAACGGCTATGAATTATATGCATTCACAGTCCATAATGAGTCCCAAACAGTTTATGAATAGTCCAACAGAAGTCTGCCAGAGTCTTTTGGGATAAGGCTGATAAGCACCCACTTTTATCTCTCTTGAAATGCTGCCAACTAAATTGCCAATTAGCTGTACAAGGCCAAACGGAGCACAAAGTCAACACAGAGCTTCAGATTTTCAACCGACCAGAACAAACAAAGTTGCTTCCTGCAAAGTCTCATGTCCCTTTGCTCCTCCTTTATGTCTTATGGGAGGGGCCAATTATCTCCAAGCCTTACTCCCGAGTCACTCCTTTTGTCTTAACTGTTCTTGCCTTCTGGCAGCTCTGCACAAGCGTGCACTGGAACAGGCTCCCCCTGTTCTTCTGCCTCATTGAAGTCAGATTCTGGAGGCTTTGGAGTCAGAACATAGCTCTCAAATGGCCCTGGCCTCATCTCTGTGTCAGACAGAGATCCCTCGTCTGAGCCCTCCCCATACTCCAGAACTGGCCCATGTTCCTCCCCACTGTCTGACTCTGATGCCAGATCTGCAGGCCACCAGCAGACCATAACACAGATAACACAACTGCATGACAAGTATTTGAGAGATAATGGTAATTGCAAGTCTAACGTATCTGAAGGATATCCTGTTGGACTATGCTAGTCTGTCTGAATTTGCTATATCTTTGAAAGTTGCAGATAAAGTTCTTTCCAACTTATGCTAGGTGCAATCGTTTATTTTTGGCCTCTCTGTGGAATCTCTGCTACATCAGAAAACTTACGTCATCATAATTTCTAAAATCAGATATCAGCCATGCCAGAAACTGGGTTTTACATATTTTTCATTATTCTTATTATTACTTTCTCATAGTTTTGAAATTATGATTTAAGGTAGCTGCATATTAACCTGTCTATCATGAAGATCATACTGGACATATTTAAGCAGATTAAGTGTAAAGCTTCTTTATCCTTTCTCATTATTTCCTGTTCTTTTCAGGGGGATTTCAGAGGATAAATGGAAAGTGGAAATATGCTATATATCTTTATACTGTTCTGCCCACCCACTCCTCCCTAATAATTGTTCTTTTTAAAAGGAGGCAAGCCTACCTTTCAAGGACAAATAAATGCTAAAATCCACAGGGCTGTAACTCATAAATAAGAGGCCTTAAATTAGAGTTTTCTCAGGGATTAGTTCTTAAGCACTTGTTTAGCAAAAATCTAGTCACCTTTCAAACCAAAATTTCAAAGGTCAACAACAACAACAAAATTGTTTCCAATAAAGCTTGTAGGATTGGCCCAATGAAAGATTAAAATATGTCATGTTCTCTAGATCAAGCAAAATGTCAAAGCAAATGTTTGGCATAATTCAAAGATAATATTTTACAATGTAATCTTTCTATATATTTTTTACTTCTCAGAATTAAGTTTCATCACATTGAGTGGAATTATTTTGAGCAGATAAGTATATGACTGCAGCCTTAAAAACTCTGATTTTAGTGGGTTAATCAGCCAAGTGTAACCTTGTTATATTGGAAAACTAAGATATTTAGTAAGGTCAATATTGTTCTTCCATTGTATTTTAAATTAGGCATCATCATTCTTAGTAAATTGTACTCTCTTTATTGCAGATATATATGACCTGTGGCCCTCTAACTTCAATTCCCAGCAGCTCTGGCCAAGCAAGTCAATGATTAAAAATGCTGGAGTAAGTACTATTTACTTACTATTTACTTATTGTGTCAGATTAAGAAAAATCTATTACAACTCTTTAATCAGTTATGGTGACTTTAGAGTAAGTATTGAACTCAGGTGTGATAATAACATAGAAAAAACCCTATATATGCTAACCATGAATGCTTTGTGGAAAAGCTGCTAAGTAAAAATGTTTTTAGATAGCGTGGATTATATTTTAACAGGACTCTAATTCTCTTATCAAGGACCATCCAGTGTAAGATTGTTGACATCTAATAAAGGGGATATGGATATGGGCAAACTGAGTTGTTCTTAATCAAAAATTAAGACAATTTTGAAGCTACAAAGTGTTTGTCAACATCCAAGACAGCACACCATTCAAAGTTGCCACAATGTGCCATTTTGGAGTTGTCACACATGTGCAGGGGGAGGGGGTTGCATGGGGGCACAGTTGGGTGTCGGTTGATGAGACTCATGCTAGGAGAGAAGCCAGGAAGGGAAGCCAGCTGAGGTTAGTTCAGAAGCTATCTAGGCCTGAAAAGTACTTGCTGGAGCCGGCCAGGGAGCAACTGACTCAAAGAGTACTTGCTGGAGCTGGGCCAAAAAAGTACTTGCTGGAGCCAGCCAGGAGCAACTGGGAATATGAGGGCAGGGTGTGCTGAGTCCTGAGTCCATATAGCCAGCTGGGTAGCAGAAGCCAATAATGCTGGCTAAAAAAAAAACCTTTTAATTTGTATTGTTCACTAAGTGACAAGCAGTAAAGAGACCCGTTCTGCTCTTCTTTTACTGGCTTGGTTTGGAACTATGACAGTGTTATTTCATAGGAATAATGGGTGCATTAAATAAAGGCAAATTTATATGAAATTTCTTCTTGATTATTGATTAGTTTCTTGGGAACTTTAAACAAGAAAATATATATATACCTACCTCAAAAATACCGGAGATTAAATATGGGATCATTTATTTGCAAATGCCTCTCCATACAATTTCAGATATAGTGATAAGAATGGAAAGAGCTATAATTAAATTGCTCTACCTGTGGAGTCCTGTGCCTTCTGAGTAGAACAAAACAAAATATCAAAGATGTCTCTCCATGCCATTGAATGCAATTGAAATGGATCCAGGAGGTGGTAGTGAAATTAAAATTAAATAGAAGCTGATTCAAGAAGCTATCTCAAGCACAGAGAGAGGGGGGAAAGTTTACAAAAGCAATCCTTTCTTTTTTACAATTTTTCTTAAGTTTGATCTGAAATTTAAGTAGCGATCCATGAAAATTAGTTAACATAAGTTCACAGTGCTGAGGTAAGAATATTTTGATTGTATTTTCCCTGCAGGATTCCATGTAAGATGTGTCTACATATCTACTTTTGAGCATCTAAAGAGTTGAAAACATCTAAAGAATTAGTGTGTATGAAAGAATACACACAGGAACATGTAATCTTCTTCTGGGCTTTTTACTTTTGAAACCCCAATTCATTTTCTTTTGAAGTGTTTTGGTGCATCCACATTATATCTATAGACTACTAAAACTCTCATACATTATCCGTAACTTTCAGCTGGGCACAATTAGAAGATATAGAGAAACAATTGTTGAATCAAGGTAACTCACATGGGCAAACTTACTAAAACTGGAACCCAGGACTCCCATGGAAATGAAATGAGTGATTTTTGATACTCCCTGCTAACTTCCCACAAGTAATATCAATGGGGTAATATCATCCCACAAATAATATCATCAGGAAGTTCAAACTTGTTCCCATTCCCTCTGCTTTTTTATCTACCTGTGGTCATTTTGTTTCTCCATTTAGGTAAGGAAATAGCTCTGAAAGATGACCTAATGGAGGGGTGTCAAACTCATGTTGTCATGGCAGCATCACATGATGTATTGGGACATTTTTCCCCTTCACTAAACTAGATGTGGACGTAGCCAGCACATGATTTTTTTCTTGGAGATTAGTTTCAAAAATGTGGACATACAAATGACAAATAGAGAATATTGTTCTCTATTGTATCATTCTAATCTCCATCATTGTTCTTCTTGTATCATTTTAATCTCCATCATAGTGATCCTGGTTCCTTTTGTACTTGATATAAAAAGTGTGCCATTGTTTGCTTGAACTTGGATCCAGAAAGTTGGATTAAGTTGGCAGTTGGATTAAACATTTTGAACTCTACCCAGACAGACCTCAAAGATTCTTACAGAACTTTTAACAGAAAAGTGGATTCTTTCTTTCTTTCTTTCTTTCTTTCTTTCTTTCTTTCTTTCTTTCTTTCTTTCTTTCTTTCTTTCTTTCTTTCTTTCTTTCTTTCTTTCCTGACATAATGAATAAGACAAAAAAGACATATCCCTGCTTAGTATGTATTCCAGTTTTGCCTGATCTGATGCATTTATTACTTTGAGTAATTTCAGCATTTGAATGTGTTTTGAAGGTCTTTAAATGTGCCTGTTTTCTTTGTTGTAGGTAACATTAAAGTGATAGGATCCATTGTGATTCATTCTCTCAGTTCCTGAATGGCATGTTAGTAAGATTAGACAGACATACCACCCAGTGAAAAATAATCCCAATTTTGCTATATAAATCATCCATAATACTGTTGTTAAAATAAAAATAATCAAAACTGTATTTCAGTTGTTTATTTTAGAGGTCACCATGCTAAAATTAAGAATATCATATAGAAAATATTTTTACATACATACATACACATATACATACATACACATATACATACATACATACATACATACATATATAGTATTCAGCTTTGTTCGGGTATTTTCCCACGTCATTATAGTTGTGCTTTCACAGACTTTCACAAACGAACACAATACAGAAGCCTGATGATGGCAGATGAGATTCTGCCGAAACATTGCTACAACTTTAAGAGCACAACTATAATGATGTAGGAAAATACCTGAACAAAACTGAATAGCATACATGTAAGTACCCATGAAAACTTAAGAAAACTTACATACATATATACATACATACATACATATATACATATATACATATATACATATATATACATATATATACATATATATACATATACATACACACACACACACACACACACACACACACACACACACACACACACACACACACACACACACACAATATATATATATATATATATATATATATATATATATATATATATATATATATATATATATATATATGGCATTCAGCTTTGTTCGGGTATTTTCCCACGTCATTGTAGTTGTGCTCTTAAATATATATATATATTCTTTCTATGTATAATGTGAGGCTGAATAAAAGATTTGTACATTTTAATTTCTTCATTCCTAAATGTCCTTATCCTTTTTGCAAGAGCCCATATGAGATTGATTTAATGATTATTCCAATTACAATTGAATCTTGTAGCTTTCATTGTCCTATTCAAAGTTGATTTAAAATTTTAATTTCATTTTTTTTTCTAATTGAAAAATATAGATCCTTTTCTTTCATCATGACATAGTGTAGAGACAATTGTGTTGCTTCACAATGATTTTGAGTTATGTAATTAAATATTCAGTGCCTGCATTCCCTTGAATTAGATATAATCTTCAGTATGCTTACTTGCAAGTAAATGCTATTGAACTGAATACTTGAAATCAATTCTGAACAAATGTACTTAGTTTGATTGCTGTTAAGACACTGTTTTCTAACTATTTAATGCCTTCAACATGTAAAGAATTATTGTGTGTGTACTCTGTTACTTCTAAGATTGTGAGGAACATTAAGAGGAACATTTTGCAAAGCGAAGTTTTCATTCAGATCATCTAGGCTAGAGGTGGTATTCAGCAGGTTCTGACCAGTTCTGGAGAAGTGGTAGCGGAAATTTTTAGTAGTTCGGGGAACTGGCAAATACCATCTCTGACTGGCCCCACCCACATCTATTCTCTGCCTCCTGAGTCCCAGTTGATCCTTTGTTGTCCTGCACAGGAGAACAGAGCTGGAAAGCAGATTAGTGGGGTGGGGAGGGAATGGGATTTTGCAGTAACTTTCCCCCAGGTGTGGGGAGGGAATGGGGATTTTAGAGTATCCTTTCCTTGGAGTGGGGTGGGAATGGAGATTTTTCAGTATCCTTCCCCTGCCACACCCACCAAGTCATGCCCACCATGCCATGCCCGCAGAACTGGTAGTAAATTTTTTTTGAATCCCACTGATCTAGGCACCAAATCCTCTTGATAGCATTATCCTTCCTTCCTTCCTTCCTTCCTTCTTTCTTTTCTTTTCTTTTCTTTTCTTCTTTTCTTTTCTTTTCTTTTTTTTTCTTTTTTTGAGAAGAAATATCTTAACCCTCACTTTGGGAGAAAGGCTAGCAGAAATATCTGCTGTGATACATCTCAAGGTCCTTGAAGCAGCAGCACCTTTTGACAGGAGAAATTGCCTGGATGTGCAAAGCAGGATCTTTGCTCATTTTGCAAATGCCTTCTCTGTATGTATCCCACATTCCAATCCATTTTTGTGGATCACATCCACAATTATTTTAATTTTTTTCATCAGTTTAGGAGTCTTGATTCTATGTTTTATCCATTTCTCTTCTATTTTACATAACTAGCAATAATATTTTCAAATGTGCTATTACATAATGCCATCTAGACCAATAAATAAGTAGACCTGTTCTCCGACTTCAATTTAGATATGGAAAACTGCAGCTGTTTTCAGAAGCCCAAATTTAATGGATGATCCAAATAAATGAAAATTCAAAGTAAGCACTACATTGATAGATTCAGATGCAAAAAAAGATATCTGCACTTGCATCATGTTGGATTTTGTTCCTCTTCTTTCAGATTTTTACCAGGAGAGACTATTAGAAAAATAATATCCATGGTTCTGGGAACTCATGTAGAGAAGAGAAGCAATAACGTCTCAGATTTGTATAATATTAGCAGATATGTTTCTTCTCTGATAGCAAGTTGTTCATTCATATCTGGTGTTTGTATCTGTATGCACTGTATTTTTGAAATAAAGGAATTCATGTTATATATTTATTTATTCATCCACGGATCTATTAAACAAAGTTGCACCATAAAACAGTTAATGGTCTGTCACATACCAGCAAATGTGGAGAGTTTCATCTTTAGATTAGAATTGTGCTGTTAGTTTTCTGAGTGCCCAAGGAAGAAGGGCATATTAAAATGTTTTCTTTAAGTACTTGTGTGAAATAAGCAATACACAAACGATTGGTGCACCCCAAATAAAGTCATATCAAGCTAACATTCCAGGTTTTTGGTTTAAAATGAGTAAGTAGATCAGCTCTATCATGCCAGTGATTTTCAAGTTCTTCAGCTCAAGAGGAACACTGTTTCATTTCATTCAGTTTGGAATGTGTGGTGCTCATGGAAGAAAATAAAATAATATCTTGCTTTTTGTTCAATCAGTTCAGGAGAAGCTGAAGAGAAATGATCAATTAAATGGCGACTAGGGTTCAGAATTCAATATTAATTTAGCTCATGCTGTCTTTTGAAACAAATACACAGACTCAAAATTGTTAGCCTGTAAAGGTTGCAATTTCCTGATAACTTCAATTAAAAGATGCAAATTGAATATAGAAGAATGCAAAAAGTATATATGGAGAGAAGCAACTTGAAAGAAATGTTACTATTTTATATCAAGCAGCAATATACTGTGTTTCTCACAAATTAAGGCCAGGCCTTTTTTTTTTTTTTTTTTTTGAGCCCAGAAAAAACAGCTAGGACGTCTCTTCGGGGGTGAATTAATTTCTTTCCCCCCCCACACACACACACTGATGGTGAGGCGTAGCTGCCCGTGGGGCACTCCTAATGGCAAGTTCCCCCACACCTTCCCCCCCCCAATTATGCATGTTTTAAACTCGGCCTAAATTTGTGGGGAGGGGAAAACACACACCAACCGCTACCTCAACGTTCAATCCCACCACCACCCAGCACAGATAAACTCCGTGGCTAAAACACTAATTGCTAGAACCAAATGCCTGGCAGACAAGACACACATAAAGACTGAACTATCCACCCTCACTAAAGTACTGACAGCCAACGGCTTCCACAAAAGCAAAATCACCAGCTTGATCCACAAAAACACACTGAGACATAATGGAGACCCAGAAGATGAACAGACCTATGGAACAGCTGTCCTGCCCTACATAAGAGGTACTACAGACAAAATCAGTAAGATACTACACAGACATCACATCAAGACTGCCTTCAAAACAGACAGAAAAATAGCAGCCATCCTTAGAAACCCCAAAGATAAAATTGACCTGGAAAACCAAGGCATATGCGAAGTCCCCTGTGCATCATGCCCGGCCACATACATTGGACAGACCAATAGAAGAATAAGTACCCGCCTGGATGAACACAAAAATGCAGTCAAAAAGCTGGAACACACTTCCTCACTAGTCCAACACATGGAAGCCACAGGTCATAGTATCAACTTCAATGGCACCAAAACCCTAGCCACTATAAAAAAAACCAGCCACAGAATCATCAGAGAAGCCATAGAGATTGAAAAAAGACTAGAAAGCATGAATAGAAGAGATGATTCCACCAGACTGTCAATCATTTGGAAGCCTGCACTCACAAACAAAAAAATCTCCACACCACAAGCCAGGCAAACACCTGGGCACAAACAGATCCCCCCTGATACCTCCAGCTCAAACACACCCCAACCAGGCACCCAGATGAAACCTAGCTTCCTAATAAATGATAGCCGTCCATTTACTCAGAGCCAAGCTGCACTAAAGGCCTCCAATAAAGTAACACAATGTTGCCAGCCAATCATGATACAAAAAGAGCCAAAAAACAGACAGAAGATATTAGAAACACCAATCAAGCAGAACACAGCAAACTCCAAGACCAATAAACACAGACCAAGACTCCCAACCAATCAGGATGAAGAAAAAACCATTCTGGCACAGCAATAGGCTGCCCCAAATTTAAATCTGAAACCACTGTAAAAGTCTGACTCACAGATGAACACCATACAGAAGCCTGATGATGGCAGATGAGATTCTGCCGAAACGTTGCTACAACTTTAAAAGCACAACTACAATGACGTGGGAAAATACCCGAACAAAACAAAGCTGAATGCCATATATATATACCGTATATGCCGGCGTATAAGACGACCCGGCGTATAAGACGACCCCCCAACATTTCCACTCAAAATATAGTTTGTTATATACTCGCCCCCTCTTCCGCACGCCTTCCACTTTTGCACTTTTTTTTTTTTTGAGGCACTTTTGTCTACCATGGAAACGAATCCCATGAAGCTGAAAGGAGCAGCCAGCCTTCTCCCAGCTCCCAAGGAACGAGGCTCGCACCGCCCGGGCTCCGCTGAGGTATCCGGCTGGGGCTGTCAGGAGTTGTTACCGCTGGCGCGGCTCTGCGCGCTCCAGTCCGCGTTGCCTCGGGAAGGAAGGCAAAAAGGAAGAGCCGCGGCAGCACTTTGCAATGGCAGCAGCGGCTCCTGGTTTTGCCTTTCCTTCCTGAGGCAACGCGGGACTGGAGCCGCACGGAGCCACGCCAGCGGTAACAACTCCTGACAGCCCCAGCCGGATACCTCAGCGGAGCTCGGGCGGTGCGAGCCTCGTTTCCTTGGGAGCTGGGAGAAGGCTGGCTGCTCCTTTCGGCTTCACGGGATTCGTTTCCACGGTGCGCAAAGTGCCTCAGCCGCGGGCAGCCGCAGTGCTTCCCAATTACTATTTGCCGGCGTATAAGGCGACCCGGCATATAAGGCGACCCCCAATTGGAGGCATCTTTTTCAGGGCAAAAAGTCGTCTTATATGCCGGCAAATACGGTATGTGTGTGTGTGTGTGTGTGTGTGTGTGTGTGTGTGTGTATATATATATATATATATATATATATATATATATATATATATATATATATATATATATATATATATATATATATATATGGTGTTCGGCTTGGTTCGGGTATTCTCCCACGTCATTGTAGTTCTTTTAAAGTTGTAGCAACGTTTCAGCAGAATCTCATCTGCCATCATCAGGCTTCTGGTGAAGCCTGATGATGGCAGATGAGATTCTGCTGAAACGTGCTACAACTTTAAAAGAACTACAATGACGTGGGAGAAATACCAACCAAGCCGAACACCATACATGTAATACCCATGAAAACTTAAGAAAACATATATATATATATATATATATATATATATATATATATATATATATATATATATATATATATATATATATGTTACTGTTTATATTAAGCAACAATATAGCAGCAGTGTGTGTGTGTGTGTGCACACGCACACACACATTTATTTTATGGGGAAAATGTCCAAGGCAATTGCCCTTTCTTTTGCATGAATTCTTAAAAATAAACCATGAGAATGAAATAATACGTTATCTTAGCTTAGAAAAGGAAACATGGAAGTTTCATATTTGGCTGCCTTAAATTCTAATAGGGCCAAACACTTCCAAGCTAGATATTGTTAGTGAAAATTTTTATTTTCCTCTTTCCAACTTATTGGTGAGAAAGAATAAACTTGCAACGAACCTCCTTATTAGTTTTAATACAAAAAGTAAAGTCTCAAAACCAGAAACATAAATGTATACCTGACTTGCAATAGCAGTTTGCTAGATCATCTTCCTTTTCATTCTTGGAACTAATCATTTCAACAAATATGCAAGCTAGAAATTCTTGGAGCAATCTGGTCCAGTGTTTTATTCATAAAAAAGTAAGTTTTCTTTCTTTCTTTCTTTCTTTCTTTCTTTCTTTCTTTCTTTCTTTCTTTCTTTCTTTCTTTCTTTCTTTCTTTCTTTCTTTCTTTCTTTCTTTCTTTCTTTCCACACAGGGCAAGTTACTTGGAGCAGAGGGGAGAGTTTATTTCAATAGCATAACATGAAGTACAGTAATTGAAAGGTAGGCTATGAAATCAAAAAGTTGAGAGTAGTAATATTAATAATAATAGTTTTGATCTTGAGGTATGTAGATGTTTCAGTTGAGGTATTTTGCCTGCAAATGTATGAAGACTGGTGGTGAGGAAATGTCTCATCTGCTCTGGAGTGGTGTTCATCTTCTCTAGGAATGGGATTTTATGAGGGGTTTGGAGTCAGGATTTGGGTGAGAGGTCTAGTGTCAGAAAACAATATTATTGGTTTGATTTGTCAGGATCATCTGGCTTCACAGAGAGATGAGCTCTGTCATTTTCCACTCATGTGCCAATATAGATGAAAAGGTTTAAGTGGTTCTCTGTTTTGTTAATTGTAGGCCTAAAGTCAGGTTGAAGGAACCCATGCCTGAATTGTTTGGAGTGGATCCCAAAGGATGTGATGGGTGTCCAGAGTGTCATATGGTCATTTTCTTCTTACAGAAGCAATAAATTAAAAAGTTGATGGGAATACAAATCAGTGTCTCCAGAAACACTCCGAAATACATCTCTGAACCACTCACCAAAGAAGAAAGGATTTCAAGGGACATTCATCTGTTTGCCAAAGACTATCTAAAAGCTTGGTTCGTGGGCACTGTACTATATTCTTAAACTGAAAGTTAGAAAGGAAAAACTGTAAGAAACTCAACACAAAAAAACTAAAAGAAATATACTAAAACATTTTGGAAATACTTTATCCTAATAAAATCTCTTATATTTCTGAAATTGTTTAGCATTAAAAACACATCTAAACCACAATATTGTTTGCCTAATTTTCTATGTCTATATTTTCCAAAAACAATATTGTGACAAGAGAACATTGTTATGTCTGGAGCGTGGGCGCAAGGAACGGAGACGAGGCATCGGGTAGTGACTCAACTCTTTATTAGTGACTTCAGAACAGAGCAAAATACTTGGGCAGCAGCAGCCCTTTTATAGGGCTGGCTGCTGTCACAACAACCAACGCTTTTGAGTTTGCCGCGCTGGGAAGGGCCAATCAGCGGCGCCCGTTAACAGCCAATCAGATCGGCCAGAATTGACCAATCAGGATCCGCTGCTCGCGGGCCAATCAGAAGTGCAGGATTACGAACCTGCCGTAGAAGTAAAACTATTAGGATTTTAAAACAGTGCGTTTGCTTAGTCTGTAACACCCCTCCCCCCCAGGTTCCGTCTGAGGGGTGGGGTGATGTACTCTTTTAAATATGCAGGTCGTTTCACCTGTTTGCCCGATCTGCGTTGCTCAAACAGTCCTTGCCCAGACTCTGGTTCCGCTGGGCTGTTCACTGAGCTTGACGGCCCGGCTGGGTCAACTGTTACGCTGGGCGCCTCGGGGCTGTCATCCCTGCTCCCGTCAAGACTGGCTCCTGAATTTCCTGGATTATTTGCTATCGCAGGGCTGCTTTGTGGAGAGGCAGTCATCTGGTCCAGCCCTCCTTTGGAAGGTGAATATCCCGGGGTTGGTTGTGTTGACTCTCGGTTTTCAAGTCCCGTGTCATATGCTAGCTCTTTTTCGGCCTCCTTGCTTTCCCTTCCCCCTCAAGGTTTGAGGTTCGGGACTTGTGATGGGGGTAGGAGCTAGTCTGGAGCGAAGTTGGTCAATGTGGCACTTCCACATTTTCCCATCAGCAGTTTGTAAACGGTAGGAACGGGGCCCCGTAAGTTGAGTTATGGTAGCGGGGACCCACAATGGGTCACCCGAGAAGTTTTTCGCAAAAACTGAGTCGCCTACCCTGAATGTGCGATACCTGCTGCTGGACCCCAGGGGTTGTTCCGGTGTGTAGGCAGGATGTAGGCGGTCAAGGTGTGAGCGAAGTTTCCGTCCCATCAGGAGTTCGGCTGGGGTTTTGTTTGTGATGCTGTGTGGGGTAATGTGTTGGAGGAGGAGCATCCTGGTCATTTTCTCGTCGATGTCTCCTTTCTCCATCTTGTGTAAGGTTTTCTTTATGAATTGGACCATTTTCTCAGCTCTCCCATTGGCTGCAGGGTGAGCAGGCGAAGTTAAAGCATGGCGTATTCCCCGGTCTGCGAGGTACTGTTCAAATGCAAGAGCTGTGAATTGGGGTCCATTATCTGAGACCAGGACGTCTGGCAACCCATACATAGCGAATAGTTTATTTAGTTTTTTGACGACTGCTTCTGTGGTGGTGCTCTTCATTTTGTGGACCTCTAGCCAATTGGAATAGGCATCTACAGTTATGAGAAATGTATGCCCCTTGGTAGGTCCCGCAAAATCGATGGTGTTTCCCATTCAGTTGGCGGGGCCTTTGGTGGAGCTGAGCGAGTTTCCTGACACTTGCTGCAAGTGGCCACCCAAGTTTCTATTTGCTTATCTATACCTGGCCACCAAGCGTAGCTCCTCGTTAGTGCCTTCATTCGCACGATGCCAGGATGTCCATCGTGCAATAGTTTCAGGACTTTGTGCTGTAGCCGCTCTGGAATGATGACTCTGTCTCCCCACAATATGCATCCTTTTTGTGAGAAGAGTTCTGTCTGGCGGTTTTTGAAAGGTTTGAAGGTGTCGTTGGGTTCATTGTCTGGCCAACCTCTTTCTACCCAGCTGAGGACTCGTGCCAAACAAGGATCCTTCCTTGTCTCCAAGGCGATATCTCGTGCAGTCAGTGGTGGAGAAGGAAGGGTTTCGATTTGAAGTGTAGTTAGAGTTGGAGCTGGATCGTCTATGACTTCAGGTAACGGTGAGCAGCTTAAAGCGTCATCATGGGGAATGGCTTTTCCCGGGCGGTGTAGCAATTGGTAATCGTATGCGGCTAGAAACTCCGACCAACGCGTCATTCTAGACGATAAGATGTGGGGCATTGGTTTGTCTCCCGCTAAGATGCCAAGTAACGGTTTGTGATCGGTGATTATGGAAAAGGGTCTTCCATATACATACTCGTGGAATCATTTGATCGCTGCTACAATAGCGAGGGCCTCTTTATCAAGTTGGCTATAGTTCCTCTCAGTTTTTGACAAGGTCTTTGAAAAAAATGCAATTGGTGCCTCAGTACCGTTTGGTAGGATGTGGCTCAGGATTGCTCCTACCCCAAACGGTGAGGCATCGCAGGTGATGGTTAAAGGTAAAGTCTCGTTGTATTGTATCAATACAGCATCTGAAGTTAAAAGGTCCTTGACTTTCTGAAAGGCACGCTCTTCCCGTTGTTCCCAGATCCAGAAAGCCTTCTTGTCGAGGAGCCTATGCAGGGGTTCAGCAACAGTCGCCTTCTGGGGCAAGAAGATGTTATAAAAGTTAATGAGTCCTAGGAAGGCTTGGAGGTCTGTTTTATTCCTAGGTCTTGGGGCGTTTTTTATTGCGGATAGTTTTTTTTCCAGTTGGGTGAATTCTAGAAAAGTTCAGTTGGGTGAATTCTAGAAAAGAATTCTAGAAAAAACTAGAAGGTAGCCCAGGAATTCAACCTTCTCCGTACAGAGTTGGCACTTGTCCTTCTTGACCTTCAGGCCAGCGTCTTTAAATTTCTGTAGAACCATTCTGAGTCATTTTTCTAACAGGCATCTAGTAGGGGCAGCTATTAAAACATCATTGAAGTATGGCACGACCCCTTTTATGCTTTGCAGTAATCTCTCCATCAAACTCTGGAAAATGCCAGGTGCTACACTTACTCCGAACTGAAGTCTATTACATTTGAAGGCCCCTCTATGCGTAACTATAGTCTGGGCTTCGGCAGTCTGGGAGTCTACGGGCAACTGCTGGTACGCCTGAGCTAGATCCAATTTTGCAAATATTTTTCCAGCTCCCAGGGAATGAAGAAGGTGTTGGACCACAGGTACAGGGTAAGCGCTCTGCTGGAGCGCGTGATTGAGGGTGGCCCGGTAATCCCCACAAATTCTCAACGATCCGTCTGGTTTTATGGGGGTCACAATTGGGGTCTCCCATCGAGCGTGGTCAATCGGTTCCAACACGCCCTGGGCTATTAATTTGTCCAATTGTTCATCAATCTTTGGCTTGAGTGCAAAGGGCACTCGACGAGGCTTAAGGCGAATGGGCGCAACTTCAGGGCTGAGGTTAAATGATATGGGGGATCCCTTGTACTTGCCTAGCTTCTCGCTGAACACGTCCTGGAATTCCTGGACGAGGGCTGCTTCCCAGTCATCGCTCCCAGTCTGGTTGATGCCAGCTAGCTCAATTCCTAGCGGTGCAAACCACTGCAAACCCAGAAGGCTGGGTCGATCTCGATCGACGATGGTCAGAGGTAGGGTTGCGGTGTGGCCTTTGAATGTTACTCGGACGTTGCTGGGTCGGGCAACCGGGATTCGGTTTCCCTGGTAGTCTTTCAATATGATATTTTGAGTGCTGAGGTCCTGGCGGCGGATGTCAGGGATCAGCTGCCTGAAGGTTTTCCATGAGACCATGGATAGGGATGATCCAGAGTCGACTTCCATAATGCATGGACGATTCTCGATACTGACCCTCACTCTGATTTTTCTTGCATCAAGGGACGATGCGTGGCCGATGATGATAGTCTGATGCGCTTCTTCACGTCTGGATGAAGTGACAGGCGTTCGGTTTCTGTAGTGTAGGTTCCATTGAGTGTCTTGGTGGTCCCGATTTGCTGGTGGGGTGCTGGCGGTCTGTCGGAAATTGTTTTCTCTCCTGGTGGGGCTGGGTCCTCGCTTGCTTCTGCAGACCTTCGCGATGTGGCCCCTCTTTCCATAGGAACGGCAGAGTGCGTCTAGGAATTTGCAGTCACATCGCGGGTGGCTACCCCCACACCCGGAGCATTGGTACGGGGATTTCCGATTCCGCTGGTCCCGCTGGTCGTGTTCTGACCTGAGTCTGTTGACCTCTTCTTCCTTACTTTCTGATGAGGATTCAAGGTCCTCATGGTGAGTGGTTGTTGCGTGCCTCTCGGAAAATGATGTAGCATCGCTGGCGAGTTGGCGGTGCGGTGCGTTTGCTCGGCGCATTCGAGTGGCTGACTTCCTGGTTGCTTCTGCTGCAGTAGGCGTCAGCGATGACATCTGCGAGGCGATGTCTCCCTTGCCATTATCTTGCTCTGGGTTGTGGGGTCTTTGAGACCCAAGGCAATCCGATCTCTCATGGATTCTTCGAGGTTGGTGAAGCCACAGAGTCCACCTAGGTTCCTAAGGTCGGCGATAAAGTCTCCAACACTCTCGCCTTCCTGTTGGTCCCTCTGGTAAAACTCGTGTCTTTGGATGAGCGTTGGTACCGCTGGGGCATAATGGGCCCGGAGGATTGGGGCGAGGTTGTCCCAGTCCATAGTCTTGACTTCTGCTGGTTTTGCAAGCGCCTTTGCCATTTTGAAAACGGCAGGCCCGCAATGGGTCAGGAATACAGCTCGTTTCTTGCCAGGCGAAGCATCCTTCAAATTGTTGGTTTCCAGGAACATCTGAAACCTGTCCATATACAAGTCCCAGTCTTTGTTTGCCGGGTCAAATGGAGCGGGTGGTATGGTGCTGCTGCTCATTCTGCCGCTTTTTTCGGTGCGCTCTCAGCCACGTGCTCTGTAGGTTCGATGGGTGTTCAGTCAGCTCTTAATGTCTCCGCATCCCATCCTCGTCGCAGTGTTATGTCTGGAGCGTGGGCGCAAGGAACGGAGACGAGGCATCGGGTAGTGACTCAACTCTTTATTAGTGACTTCAGAACAGAGCAAAATACTTGGGCAGCAGCAGCCCTTTTATAGGGCTGGCTGCTGTCACAACAGCCAATGCTTTTGAGTTTGCCGCACTGGGAAGGGCCAATCAGCGGCACCCGTTAACAGCCAATCAGATCGGCCAGAATTGACCAATCAGGATCCGCTGCTCGCGGGCCAATCAGAAGTGCAGGATTACGAACCTGCCGTAGAAGTAAAACTATTAGGATTTTAAAACAGTGCGTTTGCTTAGTCCGTAACAAACATAATATCATATATATATATATATATATATATATATATATATATATATATATATATATATATATATATATATATATATATATATATATGTTTTCTTAAGTTTTCGGGTACTTACATGTATGGTGTTCGGCTTGGTTCGGGTATTTTCCCACGTCATTGTAGTTCTTTTAAAGTTGTAGCAACGTTTCAGCAGAATCTCATCTGCCATCATCAGGCTTCTATAAATATATATATATATATTTTCCTAAAGATGAAAATGGACACAATTTTACTTCACAGGACATCTGATTTGGAAAGATTCTAATCATATTTAATGCAGTGGTAAAGCCAGCCTAGAGTTTGACTTGTACAAAATAATTGAAAAATAATTGTTAGGGTAAGGGGCAAATTACATGAAGTACAGAATACTAATTGTGCACTGGGCAGGAAATAATTAACACATTTCCAACTGCTGCATTAGCTTGATCATAAATCAGTATACAGACAGCGCTATAACTGAGAAATTATAAAGTAGGTAGAAAAATATCTGCAGAGAAAGAATCTGTTGCCTGTAACTCAGAGATGATAACTATATAATTGTAGTTATTAGTTATGAGATACAGCCACTGAGACACAGAAACAGGCACAACTACCAAGAGAAGATCTGTAGCAAGTCTACAGTTGATACAGTTCAGTATCTAGGCAGCCCTGGATTAAGTCATTAAATAAAATATGCAAGTGCTTTGATCACTAAGGGAAGGGGGTCACATAGAGGAGATTTTCTTGCCTTTAGTTGTCATGTCCATAATACTTTCACTGGCACACTTGACTTTTGTTTACATCACTTATTAAGGTTTAATGCCAGTTAAACAATGGAAGGGCCCAGAGTCCTATTGTTAGGCTGTGCCTAGAACCTCAGGGACATAACTTGAAGACTGTTTATAGAAGAAGCTTTGTTTAGGTAAGAAAAATAATCTACTGGATGAGTCATCTCAACTGCAAGGCCCTCTTTAGCTGGGAATGTGATTTGTGGCCGAGCACTCTCTTAGGGTAATAGTCAGACGCTGACTCCTTGATGGCTGAAAAGCAACCGCCAGTGCTGAATCTGACTCGTTACTCAAAGTTTGCTGGCAGTCTGTTGCTTCCTGAACTGTGCAGGATGAGTCTCTGAGATTTCTCTTTCTGCCTTAAAATACAAGGAATCCATCAATTCTAGTTTCTTGAACTTCATAAGAAGGTCTGCACATAAGAGAAGGGGATGGAAACATCTACTTATGTGACTCACTTCCATGATATGCAATCACATATGAATGTTTTAAATAAACAAATAAACTTGTTTTAAAATTTCCTGTACCTTTCCAAGAGAACTGAGGAAATAAAGCAAGAACCTTAAGGGAAAGAGTCACATGAACTACATGTTTGGGGTATTTTAGGTCACAGTCCTTTCAGCATAGGCAATGATGTATCCTTTGGTGTTGCTTCTTCCTTCTTCTGTGATGGGAATGGCCAGCAAGTTCAGCATGATTTGATTTTCATGGAATTGCTGTGAACTCAAATGGTTAAAGACCATTTCTTGCTAGTTACAGAATGATTCTTCCTCTTTATGTCACATTTAGTGTCAAGACCTGAAAATAAACTATCCCTGGCAATAATTTAAATCTATGATTTATAAATTGATGGGAGGGGGAAAGAGTGAAAGATTACTACTTTGTGCATTTTCCCCATTTGAGTTGCTTTGATGTCCATTTTACTGATGCTGTAATAACCAGTCAATGTGTTGTTTTCACATACATGGGTATAAAATGTATCTACTTCCAAATTCTCACATAAGGCTTTATGGGTTTGGATTTATTGTGAAAACTCTAGTCTAAGTATTGATATTCCCATCAGTTTGGAGCTCAGCCTATTATTAATAGCTTGTTTCCTTCCTTTCAAATGGAAGCAATAAAGTTCTAAGCTACTTAAATCTGAGAAACACATGCATTATATTTTCAAGCAAAAAGAATTTAAGTTCAAAAAGTAAACGATGCTTTATTTTTTTTAAAAGGAACTACACAAGAACAATTTCTTATGATATTAGATACTGGTTTTTATGTCTCTGCAAATAAAATATTCAGGTGCTTTGTTTTTTCCCCAATTAGCATAATGCTTTAACAGACAATGTTTTTTCCTAAGAACTTTCTCAAAATAGACAAACCTCTGTTTATATATTTATGAAGGCATCCATGTGTATGCTTTACAGAAAATTACGGTGAGTAGCTCCATATCAGAATTGAGATATTTTATTCAGAAATTTTGAAAGTATCTATACTTAAAATATCTCTATGTGTTGTACAGTGTGTGTATGTATGTACTGCTTCTAGTCTTGTCTTCTGGTAATTATATGGACAACTCCATATAGTTTTGTTGGTAACAGTTTCAGAAGTGGTTTGTCACTGCATCCTTCCTAGGGCTAAAAGAGGGTGATTTACCCATGCCACCCAACTGGTTTCCTTACCTAATGCCTTTGATTGTTTTGACTGTGTCAAGTTGTGGGATGTCTTTAGGAAAATGAGATTCTCAGAATATTTAATTGTCTTCATGAAAAATTTATTACAGTACAGGGAGTCATACAGACAGCACCTCTTCTCTATTTGGTTGAACTCAGTACAGGATAGGTAGAAAGCCATATACTTTTCAGAGAACTAAACATTTAGTTGCCACAAATGTAGTACTTTGATTTTTACTCTACCTTACCAAAAGAAATGTTAATGTTTGGTCATCCAAATAACTGTAATTTACTAGAACCTATTTTACATTTTAATTATCTTTGCTAAGTAGAGTTTAAAATTCCCCATTAAGACACAAATACTTAAATAATTCTTTCACTTCAAAAGAATCTATGGTATGTATGGGTAATTCTTCCAAGATACACTATTATTACCATAATCATCAAAGCTGAAAGATTCCTTTAGCACTGGTACAGCAAAACAATATGAGTTCTGTAACATATCTACAAACGTTAAAATAGATGCTCACTTTGACTCATGGTGGAGCAAATCCTTGGAATGGCATTGTCCAACTGGCATTCCTTGATTTTAATACACAAATCTAACAAACTATCCAAGAACTTAGTGATCCTGAATATCAGGATTCCAATGAATCAATTGTTGAAAAGGTCCTTATATCTGTGGAAGTGGGTAGATCCATCTGTTTCATTACCCAAACTAGGTAACATCATCAGTGCTAGTGATGATGATGTTGATGTTGATTGATGATGATGATGAATAGCGCTTAAATGTGTGCAATAAAACAACCAAGCTCAGAGACCCCTAACTTTAAGATTTGTGGACTTCAACTCCCAGAATTCTCCAGCCAACATGGCTGGTTGATGAATTCTGGGAGTTGAAGTCCTCAGCGACACATGATCTGGTAGGAATCATACACAGACAAGGTTTGAATCAACTTGCAGTGAGAGCTGTGCATGTTTGAATTTGAATTCATGAATAGAGAGCAATTTCAACAAGATCAAAACCTTGCCACCAGCTTTGTGTATTCCCAGAAGTGACAACATAAGGCTCCACTTGAGATATAAATTTAGTTTTAATTACAAATAGTTGAATGAAAAAACAGAGAGGCACTGCATATGAATTACTGAGTGTGACTTTTCATGGGCAAGAGGTGATGCAGTATCCACTTGATTGGCATCCCTGTATGAATTAGTTACGAATTCCGTCTGTTGTCAGATGATGCAGAAAGTATATTTAGCTGCAGACCTTTCTGAAACTCTAAACCCTTTAAAAACCCCTTAACCTCTCTGTTCTATCATTCAGATAAAGAAAAAGCTTGAATGATACTTTGGTAGTATGCAGTTCACATTTTACCGTACTTTATCTGAAATTAAAGCATGGTACTTAAAAAGCATATAGATGCAGGGACATTTTGGCATTATGTTGTTGATTTTATCAATAAAGGGTGAAATGTTTGATTGTCTTATAGTATATATTTAGACTGCAGTTGAAATTACCATAACAGTGATTTAAAACTGAAAATATTTTGCAGAATACTGGGTTAAATTATCCATTTATGATGATATCTGCTTTTTTTCATAAAATATCCTGGAGTTGTAAAAGTATATATATGAGCATGCCATTTGTTGCAAATGGCAACAAATCAGGCAAACCAGCCTACAATATTAAAGTCCTGGCCCATCTAGAAGAGCTGGCAAGTATTGAATGAGTTATTGCTTACAGTGAATTACAAAAATCTTTTTTTTTTCAGTTGCACTTCTGAAATTTCACAGAGTTTTACTTTTCATAAGTATTGTGCTCCTTTCATTGTTTAACTTGTTCTTACTTTTATTTTTCTCCACCTATTAATAAGGTGCTTATTTTGTTTACTTCTAGTCACCCCATTTTGCATATGAAAGTTTTCATCACTTCCACTTCATTAAACAGACTTTAAGACTGTCAGATTGGTGTAGTGGTTAAAGGCACCGGACTAGAAACCTTGACAGTTCTAGACCTACATTAGGTACCAAGCCAGCTGGCTGACCTTTAGCCAGTCACTTTCTCTCAGCCCTGGGAAGAAGGCAATGGAAAACCACTTCTGAAATTTGCCAAGATAACTGCAAGAATTCATCCAAAAGTCCAAGACTTTGGCAGTAATTCTTTGCCTCCATCTGCCATTTCAGTTACTTCACCCAATTTGTAGAGAAAGAGATTTGCCACTTCTTTCCTTGACCTGGTTTTCCCTCCTTTGTTCTGTCTGGGATCTTCAGCCATTGCCCTGAAAAAATAAGTGCATGACTTTTTAAGGGAAAACTTCCAATCTTTGAATTCTATTTCTTCTGCCACACAGATATACCATAGTACCTTCTCCTCCAATGATCAGCACTTTTACACAGGGGTCGCCAAGCTTTTGGACTTCAGGGACCACCAAACTCATAATTTTAAATCCCATGGACCATTAATATGAATTTTGACTGACAGTGGCTTCCTGACATTGGTGGGAAAGTCGGTCCCATAGTCCAGAGCTGCAGTAGTCACAGGGCTGGCCCTTTGGTCATCCCAGAGCAGCTGCTCCTCCACCCAGGTGCACCAACCTGCCATGGACTGGAGGAGCTGCTCTGGGATGACCAAAGGGCCAATCCTGTGACTACTGCAGCTCTGGAATATGGGACCCACCAATGTCAGCAAGCCACTCCGGGGCAGATTTCCCTCCCCTGCTGTTGGTCTTACCTTCCAGTTCCAGCTTGTGTGGCTCTACTTAAGGTAAGGTTTGCGCTGGGCTGAAGGGTGTGGGTCAGAGGGTGGGCGGGCCATGTGGGCAGCACAGCCTTGTGTTCCTGCGCAGACTAGATTAATTGCTTTGGGGGGACACTTCTCTGTGGACTACCAAAGTTTTCTCATGGACCACCAGTGATCCCCAGGCCACCAGTTGGTGACCACTGCTCTAGCATACTTCAGCTTTCAGTTGTCCACCAAATAACAGCTAAAAAAACTTTCTTGATAGCACCACATTTTTTTTTAGACTTGTTACCTTTCACCATTTCATTCATTCATTCCATTCATGCAGCTTCGGGTCTGTAAGACAGAGCAAGGTCTGGTAACTGGTTACCTTGAGGAATTCTAGTATGCTGGCAGATGACCTTGCTCAGTGGCTTCATCTGGAATATTAATAAATCAATCACCAGCATAAAATCATAATAAGAAAAAAAACCCAAAACAGTAAAGTAATGGGACAAGCAATAAAAGAACAAATACAAAGTAGAGAATACCAGACCCAAGTATTTTTTTGAACAGCATTTGACTGTAAAACAACAAAAGAGACTACTATTTAGACTAAGACTAAAATTTAGAATTAAAACGGTTAGTATGAACCTGTCAGTGAAGTGAGGGAAACTTGTTAATTGTGGTCCTGGGATGAGAAATTGACTAGAATTGTTTCAATATAGGAAAAATATTCAATATAAAACACTGTTAATGGCAGCAAATAGTGGCAACAAATAAAAGAGAATTTTCAGTGGCTTTGCCCATATTCAAGTCCACTGACTATCTCTTCATGAATTTTCACTGCCACCATACAGAACTTAGATACATTTTACACACTGTATGGCTTCCTGTCAAACAAGAGAAAACTTACAGGCAGGCCCTTGTTTTCACCTACATTGTGTGTGTGTGTGTGTGTGTGTGTGTGTGTGTGTGTGTGTGTGTGTGTTATTTTGATACGTGTTCTGATAATATGGGCAGAATAGCACATATGAGTAGAATAGCACATATGATGGCTATGTACATTAAAGTTGGCTCTGTACATTAAAGTTCTTTGACAAATTTTAGCAAATCTTCCATTAAGCACAGAAGAAGGAAGTACATTGAGCCTAGTTCTGGGACAAAAAGCTCTTCGTTGGACAGGAGAAATTAGGGTAATTTGATACCTGCCTGATTTCCTTCTAGGGTGCATTATGTGAGTTCTAATGTGTGCTGGGGTGCTGCTGGATTCATTCTGATATTCTCTTCTCTCTAATTTTATTTTTAGCTTGGGTGTAATCCAATAGGCAGAGTTGTTCTAATGACAACCCATGGTGGATGAGTTTCCACACTATTACTCATTGCCAAGAAAATTGGAAGGGTTTTGTAAAGACTAAGGGAATCAATGCTAATAGAAAGTAATGGCATTTAAGCCAGAAGGAGAAAATTAGCAGCCCAGCCCTCATTTTGACTTTTGGTTGGCCAGCTTCCACTCTGAGGGACACATTAGGTACAGCATTTGGATGCTTAGAATAGTATGTACAAGAACGTAGTTTTTATAATCTCTAGTGGTCTGTAAAATATTCGAAGTGGGCTTTGCAATAAAAAGTTTCAGAACTGCTTGTGTGCAGCCTCTACTCTTCATCTGAATTGCGTGAAGGCTGCTGTTCTTTTTCTTGGCCTCATTAATAATTAATACAGGCCTTCCAGGAACCAGTATGTATTCTACAGCAGCATGCCAAAATATTTGAAGCTTTTCATCTGCTCGATTTTCTTTTCTTTGATGGTCCATTTAAATCTTTTGGGTTTTTCTTTTTAGCAAAAACTGCCAGTTTGGTTTTCTGGTCATTGATTACCAGGCAGTGCTCTTGGCAATAATCAGCAAAAGTCTTTATACCTCTGTAGTACTAAAGATACTTTAGCGCTATAGGAAATGCTGCTATTAGGGAAAATGTTTTTTTCCCTCTGTCATGGTTACTGTTTCCTGTAGGTTTGCTCTTACCTGCTTTCTATGCTTTTTTTATTCTTATATATGTCTCGTAAATCACAAATATGATGTCCATATTTTGTGGGCTGTAATTCTAATAATTTTCAGCCACCAAAACCATTGGGTTGGGAAAGTCAAATGTATCTTTCACACATTTGAAGGGTCCCAGGTTGAGACATGTTGAATGAAAGGAATTTCTCAGATCAATTTCTATTCATTTCAATTCTGTAATATCAAAGCCATGCACAGTTATTGAAAGACAGTTATATTGTCAAGCAGGAAATGGTTCTGAATGTTCCAGAATCTCAAATGCTTGTTGTGACACTCAGAACCATCTTCAAATTTGCTACCAAATGTTTAATTATTACATGAGACAAGGGGGAAGAATGACTGATAATACAAGTCTCCCACAGTTATCCTAACAAGGAACTCTCTTGTCTTGTTGTTATTAGCAGTGGGAAAAGGACAAAGCTGACTGCATAAATTTATTAGAAGGCTACTGAAATATCATACTTTAAAAGAAATTTGATATCTACACCTGAAATTAAAACTTTGGGTTAAATAAATAAGATTAATTAATTCTGTAACCATTTATAGTTGATTCAGAAGAACAATATATTAAATCTTTTCTATCAGCAATGTATAACAACATATCATCCAGTTTTGGAGTTATTGCTATAGTAAACAATAATTCCATCTTACTGGAAAGGCATTTTTAGTGAGACCTTATGGATAATGTTTGTTACTAAGAACATGATAGATTTCATCTAGGTAAAACAGCATACGGTATGGGCTCCTGTGAAAAGCAGATGTCATTCAGTCTATATGTACTCACTTGTATTTTATTCTGTCTCTTTTAAGCAACACAGATTTCTTATTTTTAAAATTCATAGCTATTATCATATAGATTTTGTGATTTCTAAAATGTATGTGGTATTACCTGAAATTGATATAAGTGAATTATATTGTAATTTGAATTATTTTCATATAACTGTGTTTTTTTCTATGCTATCTTCTCTAATATATGTTTTATTGAGATACAGCTAAACCAAATATAAGATATATTGTTATGAACCCAGTTCTTTCCCAAATTTACAGTGCACAGCTGTCACAAACATCATAACTTAATTCACTTTTTCAATCAGAGATGCTGGTTTCTGGTCAAATGCAGTTATTGGGCTGGATCAGATTATATTATGTTTAAAAAACAAAGTCCCAGGCAGAATTTTATATATTCTTAGATAAGGACAAGTACTTCTAAGATGTCTAATTTTAGAATATTTCTGAATCCCCGTTTTTCTTTTTTCTTTTTTAATGGGTAGGAATACATATGAAAATGATTTGTTTTGCATTGTAATTTAAGATTTGTTTTTAACTTTACCTGGTTTGGTTTGCTAATTTTAAAGTTAAAACACAATTAAAAGGAAGTTATTCTATTTTTACATTCTCCAGAAGATTACTTCTATGATTGCAAAAATAGAAAATGTATCCACACACCCCCCAAAAAAAATGCAGTGAAAAGATATGCAAAATGGACAGATAAATATATGCTTAGCTATAATGTAATAAACAGTAGGTTCATATCTATTAGAGTTAATGGACATTTACTAAACATTAATTTATTTAAATGTATGCATTTACTGCAAATGCAATGGGAAAAGATATTGAAGCATTCTGAGACAAATGTCAGAAGATGATAAATGCAACATCAAAAAAAGAATGTACTCATGAGTGACTGGAATGCTGGGAATTAGACATTTGCTGTCAAAGCCTGCTTCACACCACATAATCACAGATCCTATACCTGGGCATTATCAGATGCACAACATCAGAATCAATTGAGAAATGCAAGATGAAGATGTATGATATGCTAACTGGAATTTAATCTTGCTGTCTGGGCAGAGTCAAGTCAGAAAAAAAAGAGTGTCACTGATAAATCATCCTACCCAAAGTCAGATGCAGATAGCAGCATCTGCAGGATCAAAGACTTTAGCCAGAATGTCAAAAGCAGAACCAATCATCATCATTATCATAGTTGTTGTAATCATCATCATCATCATCGCCATCATTATCTTCCTCCAATCCTACCAATACTGAATGCTCTCAGCATTTGGGGTACCCAGATTGGGGGGTATTCCACTTCAAGATTGCATTTGGCCTACAGTCTGCCAATATCCATGGATTCATGTTTTCTGTATGAAGAGCCATTCTCAGGAGATGCCAACAACCACTATTGCACTAGTTGCATCCTTTCCTACATTAGGATGCCCTTCATAAAGTCAATCAAGACTTAGTCACTTTGTGGCTTGAATATGGCAATGTGTTCTACATGAGGCTGCTCTTGAAGACCACCTGGAAACTTCAATTGGTCAAGAATGCAGTTGAATGAGCAGTAATGAACATTTTGTTACATCAAAATGCCCATGTAACACCTCTGCTTCACAAGCTGCACTGGTTGTCAGTTTGCTTTCAAGTTCAATTTAAAGTGCTGGTTGTTACCTATAAAGCCAAACATGACATTGAGCCTGATTAAATAGTATCACTCTACAAATCCAAAACAATAAAGTAAATAGAGAAAAACAGGGATCCAGAAATCCAGCCATTTTCTCCCTCAGTCAGCTTTTGCAGTGGAAGCCAACTGATTGATTTGCAAAAGGTTGAATGGCTTCCATCCAAGAGAGACTCTAAACAAATCCTTCTAACATTTAAACATCCTACTATCACCAGCATATTGTTGAAAATGTAGCATTTTTGAGCAAATTTGAGGTCTTCCCACTATCTATGTTTCACACAGAGGGAGATAGCTCATTAATAATCCATCTTGGCAATAAGAGCGCTTTTACTTTAAAATGTAATTGTGACAACATAAAGGTAAGTAACTCCAAGGACTTTCTACCACCAGTGTCCTTGAGAAAAGACAGCCTGAGCAAACAATCTGTAGCTCTCACAGCAAGTCAATTTCCTGAATAACCTTTAGAGACAAACTTGATTAACTGTTTCAATACCTTTCCAGATACTGAACAAGGAGATATTATAAAAAGGCTAGATAATAATTATGAGTGATTACATTACATTTTACATTAAATTACTGTGCATCCCATCAGTCAAAGAATTTTCTGTCATGGCTCCTGCCCATTGGAATATTTTACCCCCTGAGCTGAGATTGGTTCCCACTGTTCTGTCCTTCTGCAGGAACTTGAAGGCCTGGCTCTGCCAGATGACTTAGGGCTCCAACAGGGAGTATCATATTGGAGATAGCTGATTAATTAAGATTTTTAAATTAAGTTTAATTTAAATTTCCTAAGATAATCCCATCTGCCCTGCTGGACAGATAGGGCCAAAGAGATTATTGGAAAATTCTTGGAAGCACTACAAGATATAAAGTAATCACTGGGGATGTGTCAATATGACAAACATTGGTTAAGGCAATCACCAGTAGCTGGCCTCAAGTGGGGGCACCTCTTTGGTCTTAAAATGCAAATGTGTATATGTAGAAAAGGAAAACTGCATATTATAGAAAGAGGGAAAAGACAAAGGGAAGGAGAAGGACTAGTTCTCTACATAACTAATAACTGGTCATGTTTCTGGTGCTGCTCATAGGGGTGAGAGAGATAGGAAGGGAAACAATTGGAAAGGGGTAATGTAATAATTGTTCAGATATGTAAATGCAACATTTAAGGCTTGTTTTGATGAATAATTAAGAGCTGACTTGATTGACTTCTACATGCTATTCACTTCATCTATTTTTAGAACAAGGTTTAATTTAAACTTCCTTCTTTGTAATGCATTAGGTGAAAGGGTAAGCTCAAGACTTTGTGGACAATGACCCCAAACATCCCTGAGGGAGTGAATCCATTCTCTCTTCTCGGTTTTAAAGTCTTACAAAATTGTACTTTCTTTCAAACTACCTTACATTCAAGAGGAAATCATATAAGAACAATAAAATAGGTGGGGGAGAGAGGTAGCAAATATTAAGAGGAAGAAAGCTAGGAAAAGATGCTAGACTTGGAATGATGATACATTTAACAAATGCATTTGATTTATTTTCTTCTTTCTTCTGCCATATGGCCCAACACAGTGTATAAAGTAGCTTCTCCATTTATGACTTTATTATACATAATCGATCAATGCAACACTTTCACCAGCATGAAAAACAAGCATTGTTGCATGGTTTCATATTCATATGTGGGTCATTCATTCACACTAAAGTAATGGAAAGAAAACTGGAAGCTTTCAAACAATTAAAAGGGTAATCAGCCATCTGGGAAAGTGTACTTTGTAGTGAGCTCAAAGATCACTATGGACAGATGGTTGCTGTATATCTGCTGTATAAGGGTCACTGGAGCTATTCAGACTTCCATTTCATAGTCATATATTGTTAAAGATGTCATAGAATCTGGTTGATGTGTATGTGAAGGACTTTTGGAGCACAGTGACTCCTTCTCCAGGGCAGAATTTCCTATGAGGAAACAGAAGCTTAATGTTTCAGAATCAATCCTTAGCATTTCCATATAAAAGGTCTCTGTGTAGGAATATGTTTAGATTCCAATATGCTTTTTAAGGGGCAAGCAAAATGGAGTGATCATGTGCAATGCAAATTTGCACTAATATGAGAAAAGAGCAATAAAAAAATAGCCTAAATATTATAAATACCAGGGAATTTGGTACAAGATTTGTCATGGAAATCTGGCACTATGGGCAAATCTCATGAGACTCAGAAATGTATTATTAAGATTGGTGACTTCTGGTGACAAGATATGGGCGAACGGAGGTGCTGAAGCTCGCTCTGGGTTTCATGCTATCTCCTCTTGCTGTTGGAGTGACCCTTAGGGGTGCACGCATCTTGTAGAGAAGTGTGCCAGTGTGGGGAGACTCAAGTCGTGGTGTGGAAAAGGCAATTCTCATCACGATGTAGAGAAACCCTGTGGAGACCGACAACAAGAGACTGTCAGCAATGGCGGTCCTAAAGCCTTGATCGTTGCATACAAGAGGAAGTGAGTGAGTAACAGACTGTGGCGAATGAAGACTGCAAGTGAAAGAATTTGCGATCCTGATTGAGCGTTGAATATTGGAGTATCTAAGTTGGAGCGAAGCCCAAAAACAGCGACCAAAGCAGATACGAGCGGCGGTGAAAGCTAAAGGGCTTGTGAGATGGAAGAGGGTAAGGATGCGAGCAATCGGACAGAGAAGATAAGAGAATCGGAGGGATCTGAGAGACTGATAATAATTGTTGGAGAGAGAAAAAAAGAGGAAAGAAAGAATAATAATTTAATTTAAGGGAACTTTGAAGGATTTGAATTGTGGACTTTGGGGAAAATTGGAAGGATGAACTTGAGATGGGGGGAGACTTGAAGTAAGGAATTAAATTACAACTTTAAATATTCCACGAACGAAACTGAATAATTTACTAGTCTCCTTTTGGATTATTGGACTGGAGCTGTAGTAAGTGGAGAAGATTTATTAAAGAAAAAGACTATTTGAATCTAAAAATTGACTTGTTAAACTTTCAGACGAAAGGAGAAATGACTACAGTGGAAAGTGTGGTGAGATAGTGAAATCAGAGACATTACTCAGCAACTCTGTACTTCTGGTGCACTCGGTGAAGGAATCTTGAAGAACTGAACAATTATATTAAGACACTTTAAGCTTTTAAATTTGCGGATTGCAACAATTATTTCTTGACACCAACTTAACTGATTTTTGAATGTGGTAGATGTAATTTATATATATTTAATTGATACATTAGTAATATTGTAGTTTATATTTGGTTATAATACACATTAAAAAGGGAGGTGATAATTAATTAATCATTTAGGTGTAGATATTTGATTATAGGCATTGATTAGATTGAATTAAATAATTGTGATTAGTTTGATTATTATAGATTAACTAATTAATTATTGTATAGTAAGGTTGATATATCTATATTTAGATTTGTAAGTATTTAAAATATTATTTTACAACACTATTTTGAGATTTGGGATTCTATAGCATTTATAGATATACAGGTTAATATTATTTAAATTTAAATAGAGGAATTTGATATATTTATTAAGAATTACAAATCCAGATATTTGATTTCGAAATTAGCTGTAAAAGTGCTCTGGAATATATATATATATATATATATATATATATATATATATATATATATATATATATATATATATATATATATATATATATATATTGATAAGAGAGGTTAATCCTGTAACATATCATATCATTTAGCATAGTGGCCATTTATAGTTGATATTTCTTAATAGTGAATATTAATATTAATTTGGGACAACATATTTAATATAATACAAAAACAAAAACAAATTTTACAAGAAATGACCTCTGTCACTAATACAACGCTTAAAACTGGAAAGAAGACTTCTTCAATACAAACAACTTCAATGCCATCAACCTCAGTGATGGCACAAAAGACAATTGAAGAAACTTTATCTGGAGAAAAACAACCTATCATCACGAATGCCAATATTCAATCGACCCTTCTTACTTTACAAGAGTCCATGCTGAAGCTTCAGGAAATAGTGGTAAAAAATCATATCGAATCAAGAGCTGACACAAATGAACTAAAAGAAGAGATGGGAAACTTAAAGGCAGAAATGAAACTAGATATCCTAAAGCTGGATCAAAAAATTGAAACAATACAGCAAGCACTAGAAAGGAATGAATCAACAATAAAGGAGGTTGAGAAAAGAACGGAAAAAACAGAAAAGAAGCTGGAAATGGTTGGTCAGCAATTAAGAAATGTGAGTAAAGAAATGGACAACTCCTTGGTATATTTGGAAATGGATAAGGCTGCAGCATATCTAAGATTCCAAAATATAATGGAATCTAAAGAAGATGACTTAGAACAAGTGATGGCAGGAATATTAGCAGACCTATTGGAAAAAGATAAGGATGATATTCTGAAAGAGTTAGACGAAGTATAAAGAGTGAGCACAAATTATGCAAGACGACATAAACATCCAAAAGAGGTCCATGTGAGATTTGCCAGAAGGAAAGTTCGAGATATTATATACAAAATTTCTAAAGAAGAAACAATTACATACAAAGGGAAAGAAATCTTGGTGCTTAAACAAATCCCAAGAAGAGTGAGAGAGCAGAGGCGAGATTATAAATTCTTAGCGAACCAATTAAACCAAAAAGGTATCATATTTAGATGGCTAATCCCAAAGGGAATGCTAATCACTTGGGAAGAAAGAAAAATTAAAGTAGACTCCGTGGATAAAGCCCAAGAATTCTATGAACAATTGATAGGCCATGAAGAATCGAGTAGTAGAGACGAGTTAGAAATGAATTCGGAAGACAACCAAGACTACCAAAAAAATAGAGATGGGAATTGTAGGAATTCAAAAAATAAACATCAAGAGAGAGAAGAATCGAAGACGCACAATCAGCCACAAAGAGAGACAGGAGTAACTACAAGACAAAGAGCAAGAGTCAATTAGGTGATAGATGAAGAAAAAAAAATACTATCAATTAACATAAATGGCCTAAACTCTAGGATAAAAAGGAAAAGAATATTAACCAAATTAATTAAACAAAATGCAGATATAATATGTTTACAGGAAACTCGTATAAGGAAGGAAGAAGAAAAATATTTAGAATGCCCCAAGCTAGGGAATTTGTATATGTCGCCAGCAGATTTTAGGAAAAAGAAAGGGATAGCAGTATATGTGAAAGACTATATGAAAGCAGAGCCAATTTGGATAGACCCCAATGGAAGAATTCTGATGTTACAAATTTGGATTAAATCAATTCTAATTCTACTAATGGTAATCTATGCCCATAACAGTAACCAAAAGGAATTTTTTAAACAATTACATGAGAAATTAGTGGAATTAGATAAAAGGAATATTTGTATCTTGGGAGATTTCAATGCTATTGTGGACCACCAGAAAGATCAAAGTAGTTGGAGGGAAAAGAAGAAAAAAAGAGAACTACCAAAAACATGTGAAGAAATGATGATTGAACTAAATTTGATAGACATGTGGAAGAAATTAAACCCTGAGAAAAAGCAATTTACATTTTACTCCAACCCTCACCAATCATGGACACAAATTGATATGGTGTGGATGAATGGTGAATTAGTAAATGAATTAAAATAGATTGAAATCTTACCAAACGAATGGGCAGATCACAACCCGATTCAGATAGTGTGGAAAGGCAGGAAGAAACCAAGGAAAAGGTGGACCTTAAATACACAGTTAATTAAAGAGAAAGAATGATGATAAACTTGATGAGGAATTAGACTATTTTTTAAAAGAAAATAATAATGAGGCAACTACGAAACAGAATATTTGGGATACAATGAAGGCAATAATAAGAGGCATAATGATATCATACCCTGCTAAAAGAAATAAAGAAAAATATGCCCAACAAAATAAATTAGAACAAAGAATCAAAGAATTAGAAATTTAGCTGCAAAACACCCCAAAAGATTGCAAATTGAAAAAACAGATGATAATAACTAAACATAAATTAAATTTAATCGAACAAGAAGGAATGGTCAGCCAGACAGATATTTTTTGAACAGGACAATAAACCAGGAAGGTGGTTGGCCTATAAACTTAAAAAAGAAAAACAAAAATGATTGATCTACCAATTAATAGATGAGAACGGGGATGCCCAACAAGGGATAGAACAGAAAAAAGAAATTGCATGTAAATTTTTTGAAGATCTTTATAAAAAGAAGGAGGTAAATGAGGATATGATAAGAAACTATTTGGGTATTACTAAAGATAAAATAATTAAGGAGGAGATGAAGGAAATGTTAATTAGAGATAATACATGGCCCGAGTTAAAAGCAGCAATAGAAAACCAAAAGAACAATAAAACCCCAGGACCTGACGGGATACCAGGGGAACTTTATAAAAAAATAGGAGAACAAATAAGACCTCTTATGGTGGAAGTATTTAATGAGGTCCTACTAACAGCAAGATTGCCGGATTCATGGAAGGAGACATTGACATCGTTGATTCCAAAAGAAGATTCAGATTCACAACATATACAAAACTATAGACCAATTTCCCTGTTAAATACTGATTATAAAATATTTACTACAATTATAGCAAATAGATTGAAAAAAATATTGAATGAATATATACATAAAGATCAAAACGGATTTCTTCCTAATAGACAAATCAGGAATAATTTAAGGATAGTATTAAATGTTTTGGAATACTACGAAGCCCACCCGGAAAAACAAATAGCCCTTGTATTCTTGGATGCACAGAAGGCCTTTGACAATTTGAATTGGCAATTACTAATTCAACAAATTTACAATATGAATCTAGGCACTAAGTTTGAAAACATCATGATTACAATTTATGATTCACAAAAGGCGAATATTATAATTAATGGAGAGTACACACGGTCAATAAAAATAGAGAAAGGAGTCAGGCAGGGATGTCCATTATCCCCCTAGTCTTCATATTATCTTTGGAAACATTGCTTACACGAATTAGACAGAACCCAGGAATAAAAGGACTAAAAATTAAAAAAGAAGAATATAAACTCCAGTCATTTGCGGATGATATGGTATTTTTCATAGAGGAACCGATTGAAACAGGTCAAGAATTACTGAAAGAGTTAGATCAATTTGGGGAAGTTGCAGGACTTAAAATTAATAGGGAAAAAACAAAATTAATAACTAAAAATTTAACAGAAAAACAAAAATTAAAATTGGAAAGGATAATGGGATTACAAATAGTAAAAAAAAGTTAAATACCTAGGAATTTAGTTGATGGCTCAATGCAAAACTCTAATGGAAAATAATTATAATAAATTATTACAGCAAGTTAAAAAAGATTTAGAGATATGGGTTAAATTGCAAATCTCCTTATTAGGGAGGATTGCCACTATAAAAATGAATATTCTGCCCAAATTTATTTACTTATTCCAAACAATACCAATAAAAATACCGTGTTTCTCCAACAATACGGCCTCCACCAATAGGAAGACCCAGCATGTTTTCTAGGCATAAAATCAAATTAAGCCCCTCCCCCAAATTTAGGCCTAGTTTAAAACATGCAAAATAGGGGGAAGGGTGGGGGGACTTGCCATTTGGAGTGCCGTTGGAGCTGCCGCTGCCGTTTGGAGTGCCGTTGGAGCTGCCACCGCTGTTTGGAGCTGCCGCCACCATTTGGAGTGCCGTTGGAGCTGCCGCCGCCATTTGGAGTGCCGTTGGAGCTGCTGCTGCCGTTTGGAGCTGCCACCGCCATTTGGAGTGCCGCCGTCACGTTTGGAGCTGCCGCTTCTGCGTTTGGAGCACTGCCGCTGTTTGGAGCACCACCGCCATTTGGAGCGCCGCCGCCACTCCAAACACGGCGGCAGCTCCAAACACGGAAGCAGCAGCTCCAAATGTGGCGGCCGCACTCCAAACGGCAGCGGCAGCTCCAAATGGTGGCGGCAGCTCCAAAAGCACTCCAAACAGCGGCAGCAGCTCCAACGGCACTCCAAACGGCGGCAGCAGCTCCAACAGCACTCCAAACGGCAGCAGAATGGGCAGAAGGGAAAGCAACAGCGGCAGGTGCCAAAGGTCTTGGGTCTGCAGCAAAGGTGTTTGGTGGGAGTAGGGAGCTCTCTGCGCTTCGCCATGATTGCCCGTTAGGAGCGGCTGGTGGCGAGACTGCCCACGGGGCACTCTAGATGAGGATGAAAGGGGGGAAATTAAGCTACCCCCGAAAAGACGGCCTAGCCGTTTTTTCGGGGCTCAAAAAAAAATAAGGCCCGGCCTTATTATGTGAGAAACACGGTACATAAAAATTACTTTGTGGAACTTAACAAGATAATCACCAAATTTATCTGGCAAGGAAAAACTGAGGCTCAAAAAATAAGGCCCGGCCTTATTTGAGGACATAAAATTACTTTGTGGAACTTAACAAGATAATCACCAAATTTATCTGGCAAGGGAAAAAACTGAGGACAAACCTAACAGCAATGCAAGATATGAAGAGCAGGGGAGGTATGGCACTCCCAAATTGGGAATTATACTATAGTGCAGCCTCCTTACTCTGGTTGAAAGAGTGGGTAAATCTGTCGAATAAAAGGATCTTATTTTTAGAAGGCCATGATTTACAGAGGGGATGGCATGCTTTTTTATGGGACATTGGGAAAATTAAGCAGAAGTATTTCCACAGACATATAATTAGAGATTCCTTATTGGCTAATTGGAACAAAATAAAAAAAAAATATTTAAAAATCCCAATTTGGATCTCAACGATGGAGACGATGATACATCCAAATAATCTAGATCTTAATAAAATGATAAAATACAAAGACCTTCTTGATGCGCAAGGAACTTTAAAATCATGGCAAGATCTCCAAGAACAGGGGCTACAAGTAGACCGGTGGGCTTACTTGCAAATTCAAAATAGATATAGCCAGGACAAAAAAAAAAAAATGGAATTTATACGAAGGCACAACAAATAGATAAAATTTTATTAGGTCCAGATAAAAAAAATATAACTAAATTTTATCATTATTTACTAGAGATGGAATTAGAAGAGGAAGTAGTCAAAGGCAACATGATAGCTTGGAGCAAAAACATAGGACATAGCATTACATTATTAGAATGGGAAAAGATTTGGACAAGGAATAATAAAATTACAAGATCAGCAGCATATAAAGAAAATGCCTATAAAATGTTTTATAGATGGCATCTCTCACCCTTGAGAATAGCGAAAATGTCTCCTAACATGAATCCGAATTGCTGGAAATGTAAAAAGAAACAGGGAACATTTTTTCATATGTGGTGGTCCTGCACTGAAGCCCAAAGATACTGGCATAGAATAAAAAAATGGTTAGAGGAAATAATGGCGGAGCAAATTGAATTAAAACCAGAATTCTTCCTATTGGGGATATTTAATAGACAAATTCCTAAAAATGTCAAATATATAATACTGCATATTCTTACTGCAGCCAGAATAACCTTTGCACAGTGTTGGAAACAAGCAGATATTCCAACAGAGGAGATGGTTATACAGAAGATAACAGCCTGTGCAGAGATGGACAAGTTAACCTTAGCACTTAAGGAAAAAGAAACATCAGAATATTATAGAAGCTATGAATGCTGGATAGAACAAAAATAGAAAATATATTAGTAAATAATGTAAAATGTAAATCATAATTATATATTCGCAATAAGATGTATTTGTAAATATATCACCAATATTGATAACAAACAAGGAACCATAGATTGTCGATAGTAGAATTGTTAGTTTTTTTTAATCATTTTCTTTTTTTCTATTTCTTTTCTTTCTTCTTCGGTGTGTTGTGTTTGTTTGATATTTTGGTGTTTTTTTTTTAAGTTTAAAAAAAAAAAGATTGGTAGCACAGTCAGTCAAATGTTTAGACTGAATTTGGAATTTTTGTCCACTTATCAAGTCCTTCCCAAGGACCTGAGACAGGCAGGTGTCTTGTTTGAAAGTGTTAAAGATATCACTACATGATATAATTTGTTCTTTTTATAATTTGTTCATTTTATAGAGCAGTGTAACTTAAATAGAGTCTCTGTAACAGTTGAATGATTAGTCCACTCTTCTGAGCAAAATAAAATATTAAATCCCATTAACATTTTTTTTACCGAGTACCAACTTTCATCAATAACATAATCTGAAAAGAACTGTGAAAATTTACATTTTCTGAAATAGCCAATTAGTATCTCTCTTCCTTTATAAGTCTTTCAATATTGTTCTTCCAGAATTAACCTTTGAAATTGCTATTGATTTGACCCCTTTCATTACACTTGTCTTCCTGCTTTTGTTAATTAATTCTATAATTAAGATGCTTCGCATTGGATGATATTAAAGCAATATACTGAAACAATAACTCTAAAAATAAGCATTTGGTAGTTCCTGAACTTTCTGGAGCCACCTGAAACGAATAGATTGAATCTCCCCGCAGTCTTAAACAGACTTGTTGAGGTAATTCCCCGTTAGAAGAATGAGTGCACACAGGGAGACATCGTGAGAGTAATGTTGAATAACACACACAGCACACAGCTACACTGTATAGTAAAATGTAAGTTAAGCAAAGTCCAACAAACAGTCCAAGTCATACACGGTTATAGCAGTCAGTTTTCAGTCCAGGGATAATCCAATAACAAAATCCAGTATCAAAAACAGTTCAGTAATAGACTCACATCAATCCAAGAATAATGACGATCAGCAACAGTCAATAGGGAAATATTCAGGAAACAGCAAACATCAGAACATCGACCAACTAGCAACTAGCAACAATAGGACTAAACAACCCAGGTTTCTGGCTCCATCTTATGGCCATTTGAGGAATCACACCCAATTACAATTTTAGCATTCCCTTAAAGAGACATTCCCTTAAATGTCTATCGTGGTTTACATATTTCTAACCCAACTGTTAGGTGACTAGCAATTCCTAACAAGACTGATAAAATATTCCATGTTTGACTGATTGATGAATGTAAATCCCATCTTTTTGTGCTATTTCTGCAAATTATCCAGTTAACTCCTGAATGTGAATTAGAACATAGTGAAATTTAGTGTTATAAAATATAGATGCATGTTGGTCCATTCTACCTCCCAGAGGCTGAGGACTCATTTACCTCAGAAACACTAAGCTACATATATCAAAGGCCCAGCTGCACTTGAGAATGTCACTCCCAGTATATATATTGGAAAGAGGTTTAATTCTTTAGGGCTGCTGGCCAATATCACAGATGATGATCATGATCATGATGCTGAGATCACAATAATCAATATTGGTTTATTTGAGTAAAATAATGACAATGGCATTTAGGATTAAAAGGGAAAGTGGCTCGTTATGAATTAGATTTATAAAATTAAAGTTTAAATAAATAACTGGGAAAATTATTTTAAAAATGTAATAAAACATATGTGTCAACTGTCTAATTGAAGAATATGTATACAAATGCATGAAGAATTTCGAGCTGCATTGAAATGAGATGCATTGGTGATATTCTCTCTAAGCTGCCACAAACACTTCTCAGGACAGCTTTCCTTTCATTAGGAATGTAGTCCCCAATACAGTCCAAAGGGTTAATTTTTTTTCCTTCAGGCTGAATATGGTTACCAGCCCTTGCTTTAAAAAGTTTTACATCTTACTACTTTCCACCACTTCCTGAAATTTATCATATGAGCAGCAGGAGGAGGGGATAAAAGAGTGTTTTTTTTTCTTCCAGCTCATACCAAAAGCTTAATAAAGAGTCTGCCTCTCTCCAAAAGAGCTTGCTAGATTGCCTATCATTTTGTCATTCTCCCTTTTTCTATAATGTGATGAAATCTTTTGCTCACTTAAAAAAAAGAAAGTCCAATGTCATTTTGTTATTTAGAACTTCAAAACATGTCATAAAAGAGATTGGGCAGGTATTTTTGAGTCCATAACAATACCTTTAAAACCTTCCTCTCCAGATATTCTTATTATTACTTCCTTCTATCTTCTGCACCAATTTGGTGTAATGATTAAATCATCAGGCTAAAAACTCGGAGTTTGTGAGTTCTAGTCCTGCATGAGGTACAGAGCCAGCTGGGTGGCCTTGGTTCTGAAATAGACTGATTGCTCTTTCTCAGACCTAGGAAAGGCAAACTTTGCCAAGAAAACTGGAGGGACTTGTCCAATCACTCACCAGTAGTCAAAAATGAATTGAAGGTGCACAACCTGTCTGTCTATCCATCTATCTCTATAAGACTCAGTTTGGTGTGATAAAAGACACTTAGCTAAAGTCAAAGTCAAAATCAAATGTCTCCTAGTCCAGCTTTAGGCAAAGAAATCACCTAGTGACTTTGGCCTTCTTTGGTCTCATACCTAGGAAGAAACCAATGGTACATCATTTTTGAAAATATTCCCAAGAAAATTACATGGAATCAAGATGAATTCAAAGAAACATCTGTTCTCTCTGTCTCTGTGTATACATTTCTGAGAGGCATTTTTCCTCCTACTAAATATGGCTAAATTCGACATTATATTTGTCTGTGAAACATGGCTCAATGCATCTCTCCCTGACTCCATTACCACAGTAAGAGACTATCATGTTTACCGATCAGATCGTGAAATTCGTAGAGGAGGTGGTGTTGCTATCTTCTATAAAAAGTCCTTACATCTAAAAAATATCCAAGTTACCCAGGAGCTTGCTCTTCCTGAGACCATCATCTGTGAACTATCCTTAAATATCACAATTCGATTCTTACTATGTTACAGAGCACCTGATTATGACATCGAACATGTAAACAAGCTAAATACATTACTAACATGGGCTGCATCCTGCCCATACCCTTTTATCTTTCTTGGTGATTTCAATCTACCTCATATTGACTGGACCCTAAATGAATGTACAACTGAAACCATACACGCAACCTTCTACAATGCTATTACAAATCTGGGACTGGAACAACTAGTAACCAACAACACTAGACTAAAAAACTGCCTCGATCTCATCTTCTGCAATAGTTTGAATTTAATTTACGGAATACAAACTAAAGAACCCTTTTCCAGCAGTGACCACAATATGATTGACTTTTGTCTCAACATACGCCCACACAAAAATCACCACAATGATGTAATCCCCAATTGTAACTTCAAAAAAGGCAACTATGATCTTATAGACAACGATCTCTCATCCCTTGATTGGCAATCTCTATTCACTGGATGCAATACTGTTGAAGACCATTACAACATATTTTTACTTGAAGTCAAAAGAGTATCAAACTATATGTACCAACAACAACTCCCAAAACAAAACAAAAAAGCAGATTACCCATAACAATAAGGAAACTTCAATCCAAAAAGAGATCACTCTGGTGGAAAAACAAATCTGGTCACGTTGCCAATTTCAAAAGCCAATACAAAAATTTATGCCACCAGATAAAGTCCGAATGCACCAATTATCACATTAAACAAGAGGAAAACCTTCTAAGCACCAATTCCACCCATGCTTTCTACAATTTTGTAAACAACAAACTAAAAGACTCAAGGTCCATCCCACCCCTGATAGGACCTGATGGTAAAGACTGCAACGATGACACCATTAAAGCCAACATCTTTAACACATTATTCGGCTCAGTATTTGTAAACAGCAATGGATCATGCCCAGTATTTCCTAGCCGTACCACAGATAACCACAATGATCTAATACATATCGATTTTACAGAAGACAATGTTGAAAAAGCACTACACAATCTAAAACCATCTCTATCTATTGGACCGGACGGAATATGTGCCTACTTCTTAAAAAAGCTATCCACTGCCATAGCCAAACCTCTAAGCATAATCTTTGAAAAATCTTTCAGGACCAGCTCCTTGCCTAACCTATGGTCACAAGCCACAGTCATCTCCATCTTCAAAAAGGGAGACCCAAGCCTAGTTGAAAATTACAGACCAATCTCCTTATGCTGCGTCACCATTAAAGTCATGGAATCAATTATTAACCAATCCATCCTCCTCCACTTAGAAACAAACAACCTACTCTCTAATAAACAATTTGGTTTCAGGAAAAAACTATCCTGTAATCTGCAACTCTTACACTGCAAAAACATATGGACGACACAACTCGATCAGGGCAAAGCAATAGACGCAATCTACATAGACTTCTGTAAAGCCTTTGATTCAGTGGTACACGACAAACTACTCCTAAAAATAAAATCCTATGGTATCTCTGGACAACTGCATAACTGGATAGAAGCATTCCTGTCAAACAGACAACAAATGGTCAAAATTGGGAGTGTCCTATCAAATTCTGTACCTGTCAATAGTGGTGTCCCCCAAGGCAGTGTTCTAGGACCAACTCTCTTCATACTCTACATAAATGACCTCTGTGATCATATTAAGAGCAATTGCGTTCTTTTCGCTGATGATGTAAAGCTGTTCAATACCACAGACAATACTGCTACCCTACAAAAAGATCTTGACTATGTATCAGAATGGTCAAACAAATGGCAACTTCAAATCTCAACAAATAAATGCTCTGTCTTACATATTGGCAAAAAAAAATCAGAAAATAAAATACAAGCTGAATAGTCAAGATCTCTAGTTGATGACCCAAGCTCTGTAAAGGACCTTGGAATACTCACCTCTAATGATCTAAGTGCTAGAGCCCACTGCAACTACATAGCCAAAAAGGCATTAAGAGTTGTTAACCTAATCCTCACGTAGCTTTTTCTCTGGTAATATCGCACTACTAACTAGAGCATACAAAACATTTGCTAGACCAATACTCGAATACAGTTCATCAGTCTGGAACCCACATTACGTATCTGATATTAGCACAATTGAGAAAGTCCAGAAATATTTCACAAGAAGAGTTCTCCACTCCTCTACTCGTTGTAGAATACCTTATGCCACCAGACTTGAAATTCTAGAACTAGAAAACCTTGAATTACGCCGTCTTCGGTCTGATTTAAGCATGGTATATAAAATCATACATTGCAATGTCCTACCTGTCAATGAATACTTCAGCTTCAACCATAACAACACAAGAGCACACAATAGATACAAACTCAAAGTTAACCGCACCAAACTTGATTGCAGGAAAAATCAGCAACGATGTCTTACTCACCCAGGGTCCCCAGCAATAGCCATCTTTTGTAAAGCCGTGAGCTTTTCCAGTGGTCGGAAATGTCTGGAAGGCTGGCCCCATTTCATCTGGCGCACCCAGTTGACTCGGCGCGGCGCCAGCTGATGCCGGTACCAGGCCGGCCAAAGGTTGGGATCCCTGCTCTACCCGACTCTGTAGTTTCTTCCCAAACCCCAAAAACTTTAACCTTAGACTGTCTACTATTGACCTCACCCCTTTCCTAAGAGGTCTGTAGGGGGCGTGCATAAGCGCACCAACCTGCCTACCGTCCCTGTCCTATTGTTTCTCTTATTCTTGTTTTATTTTTCTTATATGTACCCATTTCATGTATTCACAACTATGTATACACTTATACTTATTATCTTGTAAACAATTGGCAAATCAAATAAATAAAATAAATAAATAAAAATAAATAAATAATTTTTTTTAAATAGAAAGGAAGCTTATTAAGTTGATCCACTACTTACCAAAATTCCCTGAGAATCTCAGGCTGAGACCCCATGAAAATCTGTCTATTTTTCATTTCATGAAGCTCTCTAGCACTGAGATAGGCCAAAGGCATTTCTTCTCACTTGGCATCTTTGACATACTGGAGATAGTATTCTTTTTATCTATTGTTATTCCCATTTTTTCTTTTGAAGCTTCATCTTCATATTTAATGTATGTGCTAACAAAATCTGACCAGCAGTTTTGCTGCAAGAAACTTAGCCTAAGTCAAAGTCAGTTCCAGAACATGCTTCACATAAATGTAGTATAAGGCAGATATAACATGAAAATGAATGTTGGCTGAGAGGTATCTATTGCTAAAAAGCAACAGTGTCAGTCAGATCTAAGCATGCCAACTTTGACTCATTTTCATTTCTTTACTTTTCTGCCTTTATTTGATAAAATAAGAATCAGGAAACTTGGGGAATTCCTCCTAGTCTGTAAAACATATATTTATTTACACCCAAGCCTGAAGCCTAAATTATAAGAAAAGCTGTTTCCATATTCAGATTTTTTCTGCAAAGTTATTCATGCATTCATTTAATTTATATAGCTGGCCATCTCACTTTTACATGACTTATAGTGCACTTTGATTTCAATGAGATTTTCAGGCTATGAATTTTATTGAATCTCTTTGATCTGTAAATAAGATTTTTTTTGGCCAGGCTGAGTATACATACTTTAAAAAAATTCTATGTCAAGATTGAACTGCTTTGCTTCTTTCAAACCTAATGCTTTTCAACTTGCAATGAACTGGGTGGAGAGAAATGGAATGTGGAGAATGTAGAGATCATGAGAGTTTGGAGCTAGCAAGGTCATTGCTGCAAGTGCTTGAGAAAGAGATGGACTGTTTTCATAACAAAAGACCACACCATAATTGGACAATGTGAAGAATCAGGGGTGGGGAGAAGGAGAAGGTATTGCTTAACAGGATATGCATTTGTGCAGGAAACCAGAGCTAGTTTTGTTTCTTCAGTACCAACATGGTGTATCCAATAAAGTTTTATTTTTGGGAATTCAATTCTCCCAAGAGTGTTTCCTTGTTTTGGGTTTGCTAATTGGACAGTTCTATAGTTCTAATAATGTGAGACTAGGCACACTATTTCAGGTTTAAAATTATTGAAAATAAAAGAAAAATAATCTCAGAAATTAACTTGAATAGTGTCAATGGAGACATCTGCGTCTATGGAGGGACTGTGTTTAAAATACATTATATAAATGGAAGAAGCTTTACTGACAAGATTGAAATGGAATTAAAAGTGAATTTATAAAAGACTGGCTACAAGAATGACATGGGGAAAGATGGTAGACACACAATAGAAAATTGAATAATTAAGATATATAGAAATAATAATAATACCAAGAGAGTGACCTGGATAATTTTCTTATACTGGATTTACAAAAGAGTCTTGTTAAAGTTTTGAAGAAACTGAAGAGAAGGGACAATGGAAAAATGAAAAGAAATCAAGATTTGTGAGATTATTTGACTCAACTAAAGCAGGCCTGTCATACTGGTGGCCCATGGGCCGGATGCACCACCCCGGCTTCGCAAAGGTAAAAAACATTGTGATACATCACAATACATCACATGACATGATCAAGTTTGACACCCATGAACTAAAGAGTAAGGAATAAAAGTAAAGAATATAAAGTTGGTTTTGGTTTATTTAATCAAATCAAATCAATTTATTCTCATCTCTGGTCTTTGACTGTAATAAACTTAATTTGATTTAATCAATCTTAAAATAATTAAATTGTTATTTCTGGAAACCCTTAATAATAGCAGACTGAAATAACAATGTTTTACACATTTGTTTATGCATAAGACATAATATATGAGAAGAGGCCCTTTATTGTAATTTAAGAACAATTGAAAAGTTCGTAAAATTGTCTGTACTTATTGAGATGAAGAAGAAAGTCATTTTTTTCTATATTTCTTTTTATTTACTGTAATACTTTTTAATTTCTGTTTCTCTTTTACTTGGAGTTTCTTTTGTTTGCATTTTCTACTTTCTTTCTATGTTTCTAGTTATGTTTAGTTTACTACTTAAAATTTCTGTAATCCAATCGTTGTTTGCCTGAAAAGGGAAATTTATTTTGTATTTGTTTAGACAACCAGAAAATCTGAACAAATGTTAAATATATAGTGTGTGCTTCTTGCAAAGCATAGTTAAATTGTCTTGAATTGCCTTAATACTGTGGTGCTATAACTTATCCTTTATTTTATTATGCATTTTTCTATCTTTTGAAATGTTATTAATCACCTTTAGCACTCCACTGAATGGAAAATTGGAGTAGAAACTGACTTAGTAAATCAAGACTGGGCAACATTTTTTTTGGGGGGGGGGCGGGGGGGGCTGGACTGAAGTCACATTTTTCATTTAAAGCTTCATTTGCTTTAATTCCTAAATCTAGGAAACCATCATGACTGTGTTGCAAAAATCTAGACCACTAAACCAAAACATTCAATTTCTTTGTAAAGTCCTCATGTATTATATTCCCAGTTTCTTTGGGCTATTCTACTATCATTTAGTAGTACCACATCAGAGGTGGTATTCAGCAGGTTCTGACCAATTCTGGAGAACCGGTAGCAGAAATCACCTCTGACTGGAAATTTTACAGTATCCTTGCCCTGCCATGCCCACCAAGCCACGCTAACAGAACCAGTAGTAAAAAAAAAACTGAATCCCACCACTGTATGTAACTTTTCTTCATGAATTCCACTTGTTCCTTTGGACATACATCACCTACCACTAATTTTTATTCTGCTGACATTGATGTATCATGTACAATATGACTTTAAGGAAAGAATTGGAGTATTCCAGACAAGGTATCAGCCCTTTGAGATAGATCAGATAAAGAAAGAGGGACAGCAATAATTACATGAATGATCTTCTGTAGTAATAAGGTAATATATCAGAATCATGAAATATTGTTAAAGTTTTCCCATCTTATATTAAAAACAAGGTAGGGTTATTCTGAGTTTCTCATGCTAGGGAGTGGTCCAGAGGGCATTCTTGACAGAGATTGTAGTAGGGTTCCTTGCCTTTCCAAATTATGGTTAGCTCTAAGCTTTGAAAACTTTGGACATTTTTAAAAGATAAAGCTGCCCAGCAAAACATTGGGTTAAATTCTGACCTACCTTGTTACTGCTCTGTATCATCATTTTTAATTGCATGTGATTTTAAGCACACTACACCAATACTTTTTTAAAAAATTGAAATACCCATGTATTTATTTACCACAATTCTGGTTTTGCTTTGCTTAAGAATTCTGAATCTTTTGGCAATATAAGTAGGATTTTTTTTAAAAAAGAAAAGGCCATGAAATCTCCTTCCAATTATAGTATAGATCTATTAATCCAGTCACAGGTACTCACGTTTTCCTATCCTATCACTCTTTCTGTGCCTTATTAAAAAAATAAAACCAGAATATCAACCATTGCAGATGTAAGGATTTTGGATTCACTTTTCTGGGTCTATTTTAAATTGAACTATCTATGTCATGCCCTTTTTTTCTGTAGCTATTTTCGTAATATGAATTGTTTACTTTACAGTCTCAATTATACGGTGGTTTCTGTGCACTTTGATGAATATACACTGATTTATATGAACGCTTCTTGTTATAATATGCCAGCAAATTTGATTTATTGTTGTGATCTCCACCATAGTGAAGTCTACTTTTCAAATTACTTGAGGCATTTCAAGATAAATAGAATCAGTGATGGATTTATTTTAAATTCCTATATTCAGTTTTACTTATGACACTCCAAAAGTTGGAAAGTTCAGTCTAATAACAGTTATCCACCTTAATATTCAAACTGCTGGTATTTTGATTTTATAGAAGCTGAATTCAAGAGGAATGGAAGGGTTGAACTTAGAGTAGACATTTATTTGGGTTTCTATGAACGGTCTTGAAAATTATTTATTTAGATTGACAAGAATTTGCATTGAACCTAAATTGAATGTAGTCATAAATGCTTAAGAACAATATTACAGACAGCCCTTTCTATTTATAGCAAAGGTCTGCCACAATTATTAAGCAATGAATTGACTGAGAATCAATTGGGAGTTACAGTGTGGAGAACTCAAAGCTTAGAGAAGATGTCTATGGGTAATTGAGTGGAAAGAACTAATGGTAGCCCATTCTGTAGCAACAGGTATTTACTAAGAAGGCAAATGGGCATATGAAGGACTCACATTTACTGTATTTAGATTAGACAGATAGATAGACAGGCAGATGACAGATAGATAGATAGATAGATAGATAGATAGATAGATAGATAGATAGATAGATAGATAGATAGATAGATAGATAGATATGGGTGTATGTGCTCTTAACATACACAATTAATCCAATATTTAAAACTGAAGAAAAAATAAAAACAAAACAAAATAGATAAGGAAAAAGAGGCAACCCCAAACTAAGAAAATAAATAAGTATTTTAGATAGGCAGACAGAATTTCCAGGACTTAGTCAAGCTAAATTGTCCCTAAACAGGAGCAGACCCAGGATTAAAGAATCTATGCATTTATGTATATGAAATAACTGTCATGGCTTCACAACACTGTCTTCATTTTTACTGTTTTCAACTGTATGTATGTATGTATGTATGTATGTATGTATGTATGTATGTATGTATGTATGTGGAAAGTTAGGGTGATGTATTTGATGTTCCTGAGAAATCTAGTTGTCCATTTTGGGGTGATATGGCTCCTACACATTTTGGCTCTAAAATTTTCATATTTTTTTTTCAGATAGGCAGTTATACAAGGCAAGATCTATGGTATTGATGAGTGCAAAAGTTGCTATTTGCAATTTTTGACCTCCTCTTAAGTTTATTAAGAACACTGCCCTGTTACTTATCAAGAATAACTGCCAGGGCAGTCTCCTTTGAGAAGCAAGGAGAGGCAACTTAAAGTAAAAGTGAAGTGTTAAGCAGAGTTTGACTAGTGATCTCAAGAACAATCCATACATTTTTTTACTAATAATAATCCTCTCGTAGCTGTTTTTCCAACCTTAGCATAGAGTTCTGGGATTTACTGATTGTCACAATTCAACCTAGAACTAAGGAGAAATTTCCTGACAGTTAAAACAATTAATCAGTGGACCAACTTGGCTCTCCAACATTGGAGGATTTTAAGAAGAGCTTGGCAGCCATCTGTCTGAAATAGTATAGGGCAGTGATGGCTAACATTTTTGTCCTTGTATGCTGAAAGTGTGTGTGCGTACATGCGTGCTGCACTCATAATACAATGAGCACATAACTCCCACCCCCTGCACATGTGCACGTGACCCCCCATGCACCTCACACGTCTGTGCATCTGTGCGTGACCCCCCTGCATGGTGTGCATCTCTGTGCATGTGTGCATTACCCCAACGCACTGTGAACCTCTGTGCATGCATGTGTGTGATGCCCCGTGTGCCCCACCCCCATGTGCATATGTGCACATCTACCATGTGTTCCCTGCCCCCACACACATGCATGGCAGATACCAATCAGCTGACTGGCAGGAGGCACGCACGCATGCACAGTGGATCTGTTCCAGGCAACAGCTCGCATGCTGGCAGAAATGGCTCTGCGTGCTACTTCCGGCACATGTGCCATAGGTTCGCCATCATGGGTATAGGGTTTCCTGTTTGAGCATAGGGTTGGGCTAAAATACTTCCAAGGTCCTTTCCAACTCTGTTATTCTGTTATCTGGTTTACTTGTATACAATCAATGAAATGACTCCAGAGCATGTAAATGTCCCTTTGATTTCTTAACAGAATTTTCAAATCAACCTTGTCAAAGTCTATATGGGGAAAAATTCATTGACAAAGATCAACTACAAAGATAAACACATTATCAATAGTCAACAGATGCTGATAATGGAACTTGCATGCTAATGTTTACCATCTTCAGTTATTTTTACTGGCTGTCTCTGCTCTTTTCACAGTGGAGTCTTTCTTAAAATATCCTGTGATTCCCTGTGTTGTATGGGGATAACCTTTCTCATCAAGGTTTTTAAGACATTTTCTGTTTCAGAAAGACTGATGTGGACTGAATTGGATCTATCAGTTGAGTTTTTTTTTAAAAAAAAAAAAAATCCTTATTTCTAGTCCCTCATATTTCTTCTTCAAAGAAATTGGTCATGAATTTCACTTACCTTGAAAAGCCATGATCTATCAAAATGGACAGAAGCATCTATTGCAATCCATCATACTTGGTTTTCTTAAAAGTGTATGTGTCAGCTGGTGCTCCGTTCAAAATCCAAGAAAAAAATACTTAGACTCTTGTAATTAGAGAAAAGATATCTTTTACTGGAAGTTAGTGGTAGCAACGAGAAAATTCTGAATCTGGGGAAATAGGTACGTACATTACATATATCAAGGGAGTGAAATGTTCCCACCCCCAATAGTTCAAACGGTTCTTCCAATTAAAAGTTGTGAACTTCAGTCATGTGGACATCTCCAGGTGACCTTGGCTTACTCAGATAAAGGTTTGCAATTGCGCAGAGAAGAGAAAGCTAAGCAGGAATGAGAAACCCTCCCCAGTTTATACAATATCAGTTATTAACACTTTCAACACTTTCCACCCCCCGTTACTCATGGCAGCTAGAAAGAAGCAAAGGAAAGGAGGAAGATCTTGAAGGCTGACAGTATGTTTGTGAAAACTGCATTGCAATCAGCTTGTATGGGACAGTTGCATTTTTACAATTATATTAAAGCTAAGACACATTTAAAGAAAAGCTTACAGCACTAAGTTTCACAAAAAAACCCAAAGAAACTCACTTATAGAAAAAAGATTTCATTGATAAAGTTTTTATTTTTAAAAATGCCTTGTATATTGTTCAGAAGAAATGTAAATGAGGAGACAATGGATAAAATAAACAAATGATAGTAATTGCTAGAATTTACTGAGAAATTATACAGAATGGAATATGAAGTCCAGTTGGCAATGAAATACAAATAATGCCCAGGTTACGAGCATTCCGTTAGCAAATATTCAAAGTTACATGATAAGCGCCCCCCCTCCGTGTTTATGAATAAGTCTATGAATGTTACAGCACCATGACAGTTGTTTGCCCTTACAAATGACCACAGAGGCTCTGCAACATTGGCCCTGTCTATTCCCCCCCACACACTGGGTCTTCATAGGCATTAGGCCTGTGGGTACTCACTAAATTAATAACTTATTCTTGGATTGTAAAAGGGGCAAGTCATATAACTGAAGGCATTTCACCTTCTTCTTTTTTTTGTTATTCCTAACAAACTTCTGCATTCAAAATTGGTGAGATTTTTAAAAAGATGTTATTGTTAACTGCTACATAAATCATCCACAACATTGATCTTTCTAATAAAGAAAGATCAGCATTCTCTTAAAAATAACATAAAATCATAAGCAATTGAAAAATGTAATGATAAAATAGTGAAAAGATGATGAAACTATCTGATGGCCTGGAGTCAACCAAGGAACAAATAACTGCAATAATTTTAAGAACTGTACTTGCCATCAAAGGAAAAATAAAAACAATATTGGTCCCACGTGTACAAAGAAGGAAAATAGAAAATAGATGTAACCCATCCTTGTCTTCTTGGTTGTAAGCTATAAGCTCTAGGACATTATTATCAGTCTGAATGTGGCTTCAAACCTGAGTTGGTTCTAAATGATAGCATTTGACTGCAGTTATCAAAAAGAATATATGTTTACTGAACCATGCTTAGAACAAAATCACTGTTGTTACAACAAAGTACAATTACCGTTTCACCATCAGTCTACAGCAGGGCTGTCAAACACACAGCCCTTGGGCCAGATGCCAGTCCCAATACTCACATGACATTGCCATGATGACGCGAGGTTGACATCCCTGGTCTACTGTATAGGATGTATAGGATGTATACAGTATAGGATGTATAAAGGCTTTGATAAGATGTTTATTCAACTGCATCAGTAACAAACTTCTTTGCATTTGTGAATGAGCATACATGAAAACATTGTCTAATTACCTCTATGATTTGATCCTAGGCTTGCAAGGAAAACAAGGTTACAATGTGATATTCATTCATATATTCAGTGTGTACTCCAGTCAGACTTTTGGCAATACACATAGAAGAAAATGTAACACAAATGAAAGATGCACAGGATGTGTTTGTTTGTATATGTCTGTGGGTGTACACATATGAACTAATGAAAAACAATGTCAACAAACACTCAATGATGTAATCTCATTTCTATGAGATTAGCTTCCAAAAAGCTAATAATGTGGGGGCCAGTTTCTCCTGCAGTGCTCAAATTGGACTGGTTGATTCTGGTGGAAGGAGACACTTGAAAGTATCCTGGTATCAGTAGCAGATATAAACAGGATTTAAACCTCTACATGGTAAAATATTAACAAGACCCATATTGCAGTATATGATTATGGCTGCAATCCTATCAACACTTCAGTTTAGAATTAGTGACTGAATAGAAAATAGCTTATACTTTATGTCAACTATGCTTTGGATCTGACTCATCTACCTATATGTGGTACAACTGTTCTCTGATCATAAAAAAAAATAATTTTTAAAAATGTCTTGCTGCTAAGAAAGTAATCACTTGTGCATTTTAGTAAACTTGGTTTGGAGTTTCTGAGTTACAGTTCTGAGCATGCTTAGTTGAAGTAAGTTCCTCTCAAACCAGGAGAAGATGGATGTGTGCACAACACTGCAGCTTAGTTAATGAAGAATGGAACAATATAAGTCCATGTCAGGATCACCGATTTATATCCACACCACACCATTTTGTCAATTTTGTGCAATTATAAAAGAAGGAAAATCAGCATTTCCTGGTGTCCATAAATTTTCCTAATAAACCTATTTTCTGTAATACATACACTGTAGTGTCATATGCACTCTTTTGTAATAAGCCTAACCTATCCCTAATATATGGCTTTGAAATTCTGCCATTCCTATATCTTTCTCCATTTTATTTTAGCTGCTTTCACCAAAGTACAAGTAAAGAATTACGGACACCAACAAATTCCCTGATTGCCATTCCTTATCAGTGCATAGGGCCAAAAGTTTTGGCATAGATTTGGATAGGCTATTTTCCTTCTACTCAATTTAAATTCCATAAACTAGGAGCATGGGGTATCTCAGAGAAAGATTCTGGGCTAGGATGAGGACTTTATCTCCAATATCTTGAGCTGTTATTCTCATGGAAGCAATGACAGTATTTGTGCAACTTATCATTAACTTAGCCATGATTTCACAGTTAATTCAGTGTTAAAGGTTCTGATGGCATACTGATAAACTAACTGCATAGGCAGGATCCACACAACACACTAGACCAGGGCTGTCAAACTCAAGGCTCTGGGGCTGGATCTGGCCCACAGGATGCTTAGATCTGGCACACAGAGCCACCCTGGAAATAGTGAAGAACCAGCCTGTGATGCCTTTGCCAGTGAAAACGGACATCACGAGGGCTGCATGCGGCTCTCCCAAATTCTGTTTTTGCTGGCAGAGAGTTGCAGGAGGCCATCCCATCTGAAAATGGAGTTCACAAGGGCCATGCATGGTCCCCCTAGCTCCATTTTTGCTAGCAGGGGGGTGCAGGAGGTCGTCACAGCCCAAAATAAATATCGGGAGTTCATTTTTGCTCGCAGAACACTCAGGCCACCACAGGCACCCCCCCCAACACAAGTGATGACTACATCCACCCCAGCCACACCCACCCTGCACTCCCAAGGTCAAATACAACTCTGATGCGGCCCTCAATAAAATTGAGTTTGACACTCCTGCACAAGACTAAAATGGGCTGACTTTAGTATGATGATGACCAGCCTAGCTCAGCTACTTTATCTTGGATAGTACCATTTTTTTTTACAATGTAAAGAAAAAGCAAAAATAAAGCCTTCAGATTAGCACCAATCCATCTACATACTATACTTGATTATTTGAATTAATAAATCAAAACTTTGAACATTTTTTCTCAGGCTCTTGAGAAGATCTGTTTGACCACCGAGCAGTGTGTTGGGGACCATATTCCAAGAACTAGTTTGAGCAAAGAAAAACCAAAACAATTTGTTACGAACTAACTAAATAAACTCATTATTAAAAACTCTTCAAGCTTCGCTCCAACCGTAGGCTCGTAAACCTGCAGTTCGGATTGGTCATTACCGCAAGTAAGCGATCATGATTGCTGCCTTCGGCCAACCTGATTGGCTGACAGCGGCCGTCCCGGATTGGAAGACTAAGTGCGGTTAAACTCGTTCTCATTGGTTATTGCGGCAGCAGTCAGCTCTATAAAGAGCTGCTGCTGCCCAAGTTGGTTGCTCTGTTCTGAAGTCACTATTAAGAGAGTCCGAGGTTGACATCCCTGGTCTACTGTATAGGATGTATAGGATGTATACAGTATAGGATGTATAAAGGCTTTGATAAGATGTTTATTCAACTGCATCAGTAACAAACTTCTTTGCATTTGTGAATGAGCATACATGAAAACATTGTCTAGTTACCTCTATGATTTGATCCTAGGCTTGCAAGGAAAACAAGGTTACAATGTGATATTCATTCATATATTCAGTGTACTCCAGTCAGACTTTTGGCAATACACATAGAAGAAAATGTAACACAAATGAAAGATGCACAAGATGTGTTTGTTTGTATATGTCTGTGGGTGTACACATATGAACTAATGAAAAACAATGTCAACAAACACTCAATGATGTAATCTCATTTCTATGAGATTAGCTTCCAAAAAGCTAATAATGTGGGGGCCAGTTTCTCCTGCAGTGCTCAAATTGGACTGGTTGATTCTGGTGGAAGGAGACACTTGAAAGTATCCTGGTATCAGTAGCAGATATAAACAGGATTTAAACCTCTACATGGTTGTTGTGAATCAATAAAAGTTACTAACATAAATGCAAATCAGGGTTTGGAAACCTGCACCTTATTGGCCCTTATACAACAACTAGGATTGGTCCATAAGTAGTCCCTGATGGGCCACTATTTGGACACTTCTCATTGGTTATAAGTTTGAACTTATGGCACATGTCATTGGTTAATAAGGTAGCAGATAACCCTATAAAAGGTTGCTGTTGCCCATAGCCTGGCTCTGTTCTGTTCTATTTACGATTATTAAAGAGTTGAAGTCACTGGTCAGATGTCTGGTCTCCATTATTTCCCAAACTTAACAATGGTAAAATATTAACAAGACCCATATTGCAGTATATGATTATGGCTGCAATCCTATCAACACTTCAGTTTAGAATTAGTGACTGAATAGAAAATAGCTTATACTTTATGTCAACTATGCTTTGGATCTGACTCATCTACCTATATGTGGTACAACTGTTCTCTGATCATAAAAAAAATAATTTTTAAAAATGTCTTGCTGCTAAGAAAGTAATCACTTGTGCATTTTAGTAAACTTGGTTTGGAGTTTCTGAGTTACAGTTCTGAGCATGCTTAGTTGAAGTAAGTTCCTCTCAAACCAGGAGAAGATGGATGTGTGCACAACACCACAGCTTAGTTAATGAAGAATGGAACAATATAAGTCCATGTCAGGATCACCGATTTATATCCACACCACACCATTTTGTCAGTTTTGTGCAATTATAAAAGAAGGAAAATCAGCATTTCCTGGTGTCCATAAATTTTCCTAATAAACCTATTTTCTGTAATACATACACTGTAGTGTCATATGCACTCTTTTGTAATAAGCCTAACCTATCCCTAATATATGGCTTTGAAATTCTGCCATTCCTATATCTTTCTCCATTTTATTTTAGCTGCTTTCACCAAAGTACAAGTAAAGAATTACGGACACCAACAAATTCCCTGATTACCATTCCTTATCAGTGCATAGGGCCAAAAGTTTTGGCATAGATTTGGATAGGCTATTTTCCTTCTACTCAATTTAAATTCCATAAACTAGGAGCATGGGGTATCTCAGAGAAATATTCTGGGCTGGGAAGAGGACTTTATCTCCAATATCTTGAGCTGTTATTCTCATGGAAGCAATTACAGTATTTGTGCAACTTATCATTAACTTAGCCATGATTTCACAGTTAATTCAGTGTTAAAGGTTCTGATGGCATACTGATAAACTAACTGCACAGGCAGGATCCACACAACACACTAGACCAGGGCTGTCAAACTCAAGGCTCTGGGGCTGGATCTGGCCCACAGGATGCTTAGATCTGGCACACAGAGCCACCCTGGAAATAGTGAAGAACCAGCCTGTGATGCCTTTGCCAGTGAAAACGGACATCACGAGGGCTGCATGCGGCTCTCCCAAATTCTGTTTTTGCTGGCAGAGAGTTGCAGGAGGCCATCCCATCTGAAAATGGAGTTCACAAGGGCCATGCATGGTCCCCCTAGCTCCATTTTTGCTAGCAGGGGGTTGCAGGAGGTCGTCACAGCCCAAAATAAATATCGGGAGTTCATTTTTGCTCGCAGAACACTCAGGCCACCACAGGCACCGCCCCCAACACAAGTGATGACTACATCCACCCCAGCCACACCCACCCTGCACTCCCAAGGTCAAATACAACTCTGATGTGGCCCTCAATAAAATTGAGTTTGACACTCCTGCACAAGACTAAAATGGGCTGACTTTAGTATGATGATGACCAGCCTAGCTCAGCTACTTTATCTTGGATAGTACCATTTTTTTTTACAATGTAAAGAAAAAGCAAAAATAAAGCCTTCAGATTAGCACCAATCCATCTACATACTATACTTGATTATTTGAATTAATAAATCAAAACTTTGAACAATTTTTCTCAGGCTCTTGAGAAGATCTGTTTGACCACCGAGCAGTGTGTTGGGGACCATATTCCAAGAACTAGTTTGAGCAAAGAAAAACCAAAACAATTTGTTACGAACTAACTAAATAAACTCATTATTAAAAACTCTTCAAGCTTCGCTCCAACCGTAGGCTCGTAAACCTGCAGTTCAGATTGGTCCAAGTAATCATTAGTGCCTGCCTTGGCTAACCTGATTGGCTGACAGCGGCCGTCCCGGATTGGAAGACTAAGTGCGGTTAAACTCGTTCTCATTGGTTATTGCGGCAGCAGTCAGCTCTATAAAAGAGCTGCTGCTGCCCAAGTTGGTTGCTCTGTTCTGAAGTCACTATTAAAGAGTTGTGTCACTACCCGATGCCTTGTCTCCGTTATTCCGCCCACTCCTCCAAACATAACACTGGCGATGAAGGTGGGATGCGGAGACAATAGAGCCAACTGAGCACTCGCTGTGCACCGAACAGAGCACGTGGCTGAAAGAGCGTCAACAACGGCAAGATGGCCAGCGGCGCCATACCACCCGCTCCATTTGACCCGGCTAACGAAGACTGGGACTCGTATATGGACAGGTTCCAGATGTTTTTGGAGACCAACAACCTAAAGGACGCTTCGCCTGGCAAGAAACGAGCTGTCTTCCTGACCCATTGCGGGCCTGCCATTTTCAAAATGGCTAAGGCACTTGCAAAACCTGCAGAGGTTAAGTCAATGGATTGGGATAACCTCGCTCCTATTCTTCGGGCCCATTATGCACCCGCGGTGCCAATCCTCATCAGAAGACACGAATTTTACCAGAGGGACCAACGGAAGGGCGAGAGCGTTGGAGACTTCATCGCTGACCTCCGGAACCTAGGTGGACTCTGTGGTTTCTCAAACCTCGAAGAAGCTATGCGAGACCGCATAGTTCTGGGATTAGATGACCACACGGCACAAAGCAAGATCATGGCCAAAGGGGACATCGATCTTGCTGATGTCATCGCTGACGCTACTGCAGCAGAGGCAACCAGGAAGTCGGCCGCTCGAATGTGCCGCACCAACGCACCGCTCCGTCAACTCGCCAATGATACTTCGCCTTTCCCAGAAAAGCACTAAACAACGGCGCACCATGAAGACCTCGAATCCCCATCGGATAGTGAGGAAGAAGAGGTAAACCGACTCGGTCAGAGCGCGACCAGCGAGACCAGCGAAGCCAAAACCTTCGCGTCAATGCGCCGGTTGTGGGGCAAATCACCCGCGAGCTGATTGCAAATTCTCGACACACTCTGCCGTTCCTGCAGAAAGAGGGGCCATATCGCAAAGGTCTGCAGGAGCAAGCGAGGGTCAAGCCCAATCCGTAGAGAGAACAACTCCCGCCAAACTACGGGCAGTCCACCCGTAAAACGGGATCGCCTGAATCACCAATGGAACCACTATCACTACAGAAATCGAGTGCCTTCTGCGTCAGCTAGATGAGAAGAGACTCATCAAACCATCACCATCGGTCACGCCTCATCCTTGGATGCAAGGAAGATCCGAGTGAGGGTCACCATTGAGAATCGTCCATGCGTAATGGAAGTAGACTTGGGTTCATCCCTATCAATGGTCTCGTGGAGGACCTTCAAACAGCTGATCCCTGACATCCGTCGTCAAGACCTCAGCACCCAGAAAGTCATATTAAGTTCGGTGTGAGTGTAGCACCAGGCATTTTTCAAAGCCTGATGGAGCGATTGCTGCAAGGCATAAAAGGGGTCGTGCCTTATTTCGATGATGTCTTGATAGCTGCCCCCACTAGAGACGTGTTGGAGACCTGACTCAGAGCGGTTCTCCAAAAATTCAAAGACGCCGGGTTAAAGGTAAAGAGAGACAAGTGTCAACTTTGTACTGAGAGGGTTGAATTCCTGGGGTACCTCCTTGATAAAAAGGGAATTCATCCTACCAAAAAAAAAAGTAACAGCCATAAAAAACGCCCCCAGACCTAGGAATAAAATGGACCTCCAAGCCTTCCTGGGACTCATTAACTTTTATAATATCTTCTTGCCCCAGAAGGTGACTGTAGCTGAGCCCCTACATCGTCTGCTAGACAAGAAAGCTTCCTGGGTCTGGGGACAATGGGAAGAATGAGTGTTCCAGCAAGTAAAAGATCTCTTGACCTCCGACACTGTATTAATGCAGTATAATGAGACTTTGCCTTTAACAGTCACGTGTGATGCCTCGCATTGTCGGGTGGGAGCCATTTTAAGCCATGTCCTACCAAACGGCAATGAGGCACCTATTGCTTTCTTTTCCCGAACATTATCAAAGACTGAAAGGAACTATAGCCAACTCGATAAAGAGGCTCTTGCTATTGTAGCCGCTATTAAACGTTTTCATGAATATGTGTATGGACGGCCGTTTACTATAATAACCGACCACAAGCCACTGCTTGGCATATTAGCGGGGGACAAGCCTACTCCCCACATTTTATCACCAAGGATGACCCGTTGGTCAGAGTTCCTAGCCGCATATGGTTATCAACTGCTACACCGCCCGGGGAAAGCCATTCCCCACGCAGACGCGTTGAGCCGTTCTCTGCTGCCGGAAGCCATAGACGATCCAGCTCCAACCCTTACAGCGCTCCAGATTGAAACACTCCCTTCGCCACCTCTGACTGCACGAGTGTTCCAATATCTGAGGGGCTCCTACAGAGAGGAGGAAGGGGTCAAGCTATTTCCAAGGCACCTGAAGGCCAGACAAGGAATAATGGAAACTGATCAAGTAGAGAAAGGGTGTCAAACTCATGGTGTCACGTTGTTGTCACATGACCTATTGGGACTTTTCCCCCATTCACTGAATTAGGTGGAAGCGGGGCCAGCATGTGACACATCCAGCCTCTGGGCCACGAGTTTGACATCCCTGAAATAGAGATTCAACCTAGAAATAAGGAGAAATTTTCTGATAGGGAGAATAATCAACCAATGGAACAGCTTGCCTTCGGAAGTTATGGAAGCTTCATCATTGGAGGTTTTCAAGAAGAGATTGGAATGCCATTTGTCAGAAATTTGTAGGGTCTCCTGATTGGGCAGGGGGTTAGACTAGCATTTATTTGAAAATTTGCATTGTCTTATTCCACGTATAATTTCCACCTATGTTCCCTTGCATTCTCCTTTGGATCAGAGACTTTGGTTTGTGATTGCCTATCAGATGTCATCCTGGATTTCCTTGAACTGAGGAATAATGGGATTCTACTTGAATTTTTCATCTCTTGTTTTGACTCCCTTCCTTTCCTGGCAAAAAAACTGCCCCTTAGGGCCCCATAGCAAACAATAATTAACATGTTTGCTTTATGACTATGCTATTTCTCTTTATGACTGATGTGCTTACTTAATGAGGTTGAAACTAGAGGCAATCATATGGTGATTTGCTTTACAACTATTATGACTTATGACTATAATTGCAGGACTCAATTACAGTTGTAACTTGAGGACTACCTGTGTAACAGGTAAAAGAAAAGAAAAGGGAACAAATAAAATTGAAATGGTTAAAATGGGGACCCAGTTTGTTGGGGGCTATAGGCTAACTCTGTAAACCTCTTGGAGAGGCTGTAAAGCACTATAAAATGGTATACAAGTCTAAGTCTACTGCTACTGCTATTAGATGGCATGCCATTATATCTGAATGAATGATGCTCACCTAATAATCCCAAGTTTGATTGCTAAACACAATCTCTGTTTCAATCCTCTAGTCCTGGCATACAGGTGAAAAGTCGCTAAACTTTTCTGTGTTTTAAGCTGGGACTTCCTGGAAAGGAAAACATGAAAATAAACAGAACCACAGTCAATATTTATTCAAGTGTTTTTTTAACTTTTAAAAAATGGAAATTGTCAACTATATCAAGTGAATCTTAGATCTGAGTAAAACAGCTGCAGTTAGAAAGATGTTCTATTATTTTGCAGTTAATTAAGTAACTTCAATCATGTCTGGAAAAGTAGGATTTAGAAAGTTTTGTCTATATTTTTCATTTGATTACTGTTTTTTTTTTCTATCTGTGCTATGAGTACATGTGCATAGATGTGTGTTAATGTGGTTTTTTCCTTAAACAGTTTTTAAAAGATAACAACTGATATAAAATATGACTGCCTCCTTTCCTATTGTTTTCAAATTCTTTTCTTTGTTAGCAGACAGAACTGAAGGTTGAGTCTTTGAAGTTCTAAACATCCAGGTGCACCTTATTTAAAAACTCTTTCATCTAAATTTAATTAACTGCATGACTGTTTTCTGCAGCATTCTTTCTTTATTAAAACGTTGACAGTTCCAATTTCATTTTTAACAAACACTTTTAAATTCTGCATGATTCCTGGGAAACACAATTTGAAAAGTGACTCTCAACGCCTTATCATCACATTTTGCCTATTATTATCAACATCATAATGATTAAAACAGTTTGTTTCTAAACACTAACTTTTCTCTTAAGCAAGAGTGGGAACTTAAGGTTCTTTATATATGGCTGAACTGCAGTAATGCCTAGCTGATACATTGGAAGGCTGTGGTGGGACAACAGTGAAAAAATGGCAGGCCTGTCTAAGTTATCAAAGTCCTTTTGTCTTTTTTTATGTGTGGGGGATACACATGATGCATTTAAAAAGGAGGTGATTACCCAGTCTTGCCTGCTGAGTTCTCCCTCTGTGGAAGAGCTGGATCCCCAGGATCCTTCATCAATAATTTGGCTAACCAAAGCTCTTGAAATTCAACTGGATAGCTACAAACTTCTTATCTCTGCTAAGGAATTGCCATCAAGTTTAGTGACCACATAACTAGCTTTTCTCTAAGTTGAACTATCCCTCTTTTAAGAGTGTACTCAGTGCCTTTGTAATTGAGCCTATCTACCTTGCTGCTGGGCATTTTCTTCTCTTTTCTATTCCTTTCCCAGCCTTTTCCAGAGAGTTGGGTCTTTGCATAATGTGCCTGAAGTAGGATAATTTCCGTCTAGTCATTTGTAGCTTGAGTAAAAACTCTGGGTTGATTTGCTTGATGAACCACCAGTGTGTTTTCTTGGTTGTCCATATATTGTCAAGCATTGTTGGAGAGAGACTGACAGAGCCAGGGGAAGGGGTCAAGCAGAGCATTAGTTTAGGGTGGAAGGAGTCAATCAGGAATTAGAGTCTTTACATAGTCACAAGGAGTGACATAAAATCCAACCTCTCCCCCTTTTGAATGCCATCGAACTTGTCTAGTTTTACCTAGGTACAGACTGTTAATCTGAGAATATTTATGTGTATAGACCTGAACAATAAAGCAATCAGCGGAAACTTTTATGTGTGAATCTGATTGTTAGTGCCTGAGAGGAGTCTTCTCCAGAAGGAGTTAATTTTACATTGGTGTATGATAAGATAACATTTATTGTCATTGTTTTACTTTGAGCACACTGGCACACATTAAAAATGAAATTCTGTTGCCTGCTCTCAAAAGTGTAACCATACATACACACATATAGATATGCTACATACATACATACATACATACATACATACATACATACATACATGAGGAAGAGCTTGAGCATCCATACATAACTTTGGTGCCTCCAGCTGTTTTCCTCTTCCAGAGTTCTCAGAAAAAAAAAATCTGATTGGGGTAGTTTGATTTAGAGGATGCATTCATTGCAAATGTAGGAAAAATGTTATTGTGCCAAGATTAGTATAGAACAATGCTGATTCCATTCACATATAATTCACTATTACCATCTGGTATATAATTTCATGAACTAGATATCCATCTTTGATCTCCCACATCCCTGTAACCTATAACTATCTGAACTTGGCTTGTAGTGCTGCTTATCATTGTGGTGTGCTGCTAAAGAACAAAATATGAAATCTTAAAGATGTCTATGCTTTGGTTAACAACAATGGGATTTCAGACAGACTATCCATTAATAGATTTAAAACAAAGAGGGGTTGTGATTAGGAGACTGGCTACATGGCTGGTTTCAGTTGGCATCTGGTGGTTAATTATAGATAAGATAAAATCACATTCTGATGGAAATGTGTTTTATTTGATAGTAGTGTACAGATGGATTCCCATTTTCTATGCAGAGTAAATAACACTGTTCATCTGATGAACAGCTTGCATTCAGTGATTTGTGCTATTTGTAACATTTTATTTGGCAAACAATAATAATTAACTAAACAGTTAAAAACTCTTGTGAGATATATAATTAAATGCACTATTTAGGTTATTAATTATGGGAAATTCAGTAATAGAGTCCAGGAATCCTGAATACATTTGCAATAACATTCTTTAGTGATACATCTTTAGTAGACTTGATGTTTGATTGAAATCCTATATGAAAGTACTTGAGCAAAAGTTCAAGAAACCTTCATTCTGAATAGACATGTAACATTCCATTGTACAAGCAGAGTATTCTGAAGTGTTTGTAGTGCATGGAGATTACAGATGCAAAATATCAGTTACTACCCCAAAATCTATTACCAAACAGATGTTGTACATTACACTAAAATATAATGTGGCTTGCTTGGTTTTGTCATTGTTTTAATATCATGATTTATTATTTGATGCAGTTAATCTAATCCATGAATTGTATTTTCTTAAAAGCCATGATCCAAGAAATCATGTTTGGCATGTTATATATATATATATGGGTTGTATATATAGGCATGCTTAACACTTATCAATAAAAAATAACATACATTTAAAAATAATATTGCTCAGTTGATAATCAGCAGCTGAATGTCTGAACTGCTTCCATTGAAAAGCATAATGTGAAAATAACACTGGGTGATTTGATGGCTCATAATAATTCCATTGTAAAATGAATTTCTCTCTTAGTTGGAGATCAGAAAAATAGCTATATAGATTTGAACACTCTACTTGAGTGATGCAGTTTATTCATTACATCCCATCTTTTATTTGATAGCTCTAGATAGTATATCTGGCACCTACTTCTATTTCCAAACAAACTAATCCTGTGGCTCAAAAACATCATATGAGAAACAGAGTCCTCATGATGCCCTTAGTAATAATCTTTGACTTAAAAAAACACCAATCCATGTTTTTTTTCAATAAAGGTAACATTTCTATAAGTTAAAGTGTTTACCTTAACTCCTAGTATATGAAGGACATAATTTCTTGAAAACAATACAAAGATAGGTTGCCATTATCTACTATCAGTTTCCCAGTCAGCTTACAGCTGTTTTGGAGTGATCTTGAAATGCAAAATTGAATAAAAAAGTACTTAGATATGTGACTACCAGGAAATTCTAAACCTGTAAGAAAGCCTGAGAATTTAACAAAAGATCCTGGAAGACCATTGTTAGGGATATAAGTCACCTAACAGGTATTTGGGTTAGAAATATATAAACCAGGATAAACATTTTAAAACTGTATCTTTAAGAAAATGCAAAACAGTAATTAGGTGTGGTTTCTCAAACGGCCATAAGATGGAGCCAGAAACCTAGTTTGTCTTAGCCTTAGTCTCAGAAGAGAGTGTGAGTAAGTCTCTGTTTCCTTCTGTTGGAAAGTATTGCTGTTCCTCCATTTTTCCTAATTGACTGATATTTCTGGATCTAATGTAAGTCTGTTACTGAACTGTTTTTTGACACTGGACTTTGATATTTGGATTATCCTTGGACTAAAAACTGACTGATCTTACCTGTGAATGACTTTGGACTGTGTTTGGACTTTGCTTAAACCTTTCTGGAAGTAAAAACCTACATTTACTGTACAGTGTATCTGTGTTCTGTGTGTGTATTATTCAAACACTTCTCTCAAATACATCTCCCTGTTTGCGCTCATTCTCCTAACGGGGAATTACCTCAACAACAATAGCAAAACCTAAATATTGGATGTGTGACAAGTCCATATGTAGAATGTTAATTCATAAATGTTTTTGAATTCAATTTAAATCTTTCTAAATTATGCTGCTCATTTGAAGATATTGGAACAAATAATAATCTTTGTTATGGCATTTCCAACAATTTATTGTTATATAATTTATTCATTTTGCCATTTGTTGACATTTATACCATCTGTAAAACATTTTGTAGCAATTTCCCTTCAGCCTAGTGTAAATTATTGTCCACCTCATCCCATAGATTTTACAATTGTTCCATTGTAGAGGTTTCTTTAAAAATGGCATCAATTTTATTTACTTAATTCACAGGGGTATTTTTACTTGTTCTTTCTCTATGCCATACTTAATTGCAAATATAAATGATCTTGATTCTGCACAAGTATTTCAAATATTTGCAGACATGGTGTCCTAAGGGTATAGATGTGCTCACACATACACACCAATTTAAAGCAGGTGTGCTGAGTATGTTGAATAAGAAAAAAATTTTTTGTCCCATTCTTTGGTTGCATATAATAGAACTCCCTAGTCAGGTGGTTCTCAACCTTTTCTTCTCCATGGACTCTCTTTAAATAACTTTTGTGGCCATGGATCATGGTCATGGACCCCCAAGACTTAATAGCATTTGTAATAGCATTTCATCAAGCCTTCACGGACGCTCTGTGACAATATCACAACCCCATCAGGGGTCCGCAGACTACCGGTTGAGAACCAATCCCCTAGTCTATTCTCACATTTGAAAAAAAATCTGGATTTAGTATTAGGCAGACTAATCTAAATAGCAGTATCAAAACCCAGAACCCAAATGTCTTGTTCAGACTTTTATTGAATATATGGAGGTGACAAATTGAGAGAAGACTGAAAGAACATATACAGTTTCACTCCCTCTCTTACCCAATCTTAACACTGTCCCCTAGAAATGTGAAAGGAAATTGGCAGGGTACCCACTTGCATGGATTCTTATATTTAAGCCAATATGAGTAATTGTCTCCTTAAGGCCACCAGTGCTGGAATTCAGAATAGAGTAGAAAATAGAACAGACAGAACAGAACAGAACAGAATAGAATAGAATAGAATAGAATAGAATAGAATAGAATAGAATAGAATAGAATAGAATAGAATAGAATTCTTTATTGCCAAGTGTGATCGGACACACAGATAATTTGTCTCTGGTGCATAAGCTCAGAATGTACATGAAAACAGTAATAGGTTATAGGTCATAATCATACTTACAATCATTAATCATAAATTACAAACAACAATTGATAAATCATAAGAAACCAATAGGAGAAGACAGAAGGAAAGATGAGAAGATGATTAAAAAAGAGAGAAATGAGACAGTGCTGGGGGAATTAAGTATTCAGCAGAGTAATGGCATGAAAGGAGGGGGGGGGACTATCTTTATGTTGGGTTGTTTGGCATGCAATGCTCTATAGCAGCATCCTGAGGAAAAAGTTGAAATGGATTATGTCCAGGATTGGGATTGTTAGGGTTTGGGAATTAACCCCTAGAAGAGTATTGCAGCAGTAGTCAAGCCAGGCAACCAAAGGAGAGCGGAAGGGCCCCAGAGTATACACACACTGAACACAAACACTGTTTGTAGTTTAAATAGTTTTTAATCCAGTTAGAGTTTAAGCATTGTCATTCAGTCCATTAAGTCATTCACAGTATTTCCATCCAGTAAGACTCACTAGTATAGTCCAAGTTAAGAGTCCTTGCAATATCTTTATCAGCCGATAAAGATATCTTCTCCTCCTTCGGTTTCACTCTCCAGAGAAACAAACGCTGGATATTCAGCAAACAGTAGCAAACAATAACAGTTCAGTCACAGGCACTCACAGTCAGTAATCTCAGTTAGTCGCAGCAGCACACAGTAACAGTTACAGACAGTTACAGTCAGTAAGTCTTTCAGCTTCTAATGCTTCCTTATATAGTAACTTCTAACCGCACCCTTAATCGGCTAATTGCCTGCTGCATTTTGCTTAAAGTGATAAGCACTTAAACCATGATATCTAAGTTTTATATATTTATTCACCCAAACCATATTTGGTATCAATGTTATACCTAACATACTCCCCTTTTGGGTGAAATAAATATATAATACCTTTACAATCTAATCCCATATTTTTCACAACACTCCTGGTGCTTACTGGCACCTTGGGCTTTAGTAAAATTATCAGCTAAATTGTCCTCCGACATACAGTACTCTAGCTGAATCATCTTACTTCTTACAGATTGTCTCACGTTTAGGTATCTTAGATCTGTATGCTTGCTCCTTGTTTTTACTCCAATATTTGTGGCCATTTGAATTGCTGCCTGATTATCTTCATGTATAATTATAGGATAATCTACTGTTATACCTATATCAATTAACATTTGTTTATACATTATTAATTCTGTACATAACAATGATAAACAGGAGAATTCTGCCTCCATAGTAGACAAACTTATATGCTGTTGTCTTATTGACTTCCAGCCTATTAATGTCTTACCCAGCATTATGGCTGTTCCTGAAGTCGACTTTCTAGTGTCTCTTTCTGATGCAAAGCTAGCATCTGCATAAGCACTCAGAATTAAATCACCCTTTGGTTCTAAATACAATGAATAATTCATTGTCTTTTTAAGATATCTTAATATCCTCTTAGCTGCAATCCAGTGTCTTTCACATGGTGCAGAATTGAATCTAGCCAACTGATTCACGCAGTACGATATATCTGGTCTAGACCAATTACTAATATAACTCAAACTACCAATTAAAGATTGATAAATCACCTTATCAAACTCAGGGCTTTGTTCATCAGTGTTGCTAAACTCCTGACTCATTGGAGTCTTAGCCGGCTTACAAAGCTCCATCTTGTAATCTTTTAGTAATTTGCTTATCTTATCTTCCTGAGATATCTTAAAACCTTTCTGAGTTTTCTTTATATTCAAACCGAGATACTTCTTTATCTCCCCTAATTGCTTGATCTTTATTCTCTTTCCTAATGATGCTATTATTTTATTTGCTTCATCATTAGTTTCAGTTATCAATGCAATGTCATCTGTGAATAGTAATAATAATGATACTTTACCATTTGTCTCCCTCTTAAACAAACATGGATCGGCTAAACCAGCTTTAAATCCTATATTGTCTAGTTCCTTTACAATATACTGGTTCCATTCATAGCCTGATTGTTTTAGACCATAGAGACTTTTCTTTAACAACCAACAATCATTATTATCCTTATTTTCACTTTTAATACCAACAGGTTTTTTCATATAAATAATATGTTTTAATGGGGCGTGCAAGTAAGCAGTTTCCACATCTAGATGGTTAACTATATAGTTTTTACTAGCTGCCCACACTAAAGCTGCTCTCAAGGTTGCTGCCTTAAGACTAGGTGCAAACACCTCATCGTAGTCATTAGCATTCTGCCTAAAACCTTGGGCTACTAACCTTGCCTTATGGATTAAATTACCATCTTTATCTGTTTTTACCTTAAAAATCCATTTGCAGCCAATGGATTTCTTACCTACAGGTAATTTGGCATTTTCATACACCTTCATATCACTTAATGAATTCAGTTCCTTATTCATTGCTGCATACCAACTTTCTTTTTCCTTAGTAGGATACTTTTTAATTTCTTCTACAGAATTAGGAACTTCATTAATCTGGCACACTGTGTTAGCCTGGTACCTATCAGGCGGTCTAGATATACGTGTAGTTCTTCTGGGAATTACAGGGCTTACAGGAGGACTTTGTTGAACTACTACCTGTTCATCTTCCTCATCCTGTTCAGCTATTGAATCTGTTTCTTCCTCTATGGGCACTATCTTATCCTGTATTTGTCTCTTTACTTTATTTTTAAAGTTACAGGGATAACTAATGGGATTTCTATAGGATTCAATAATTACATCTTTATTGGCATCCTGTTCTAATTTCTCCCATCCTTCATGTTCTAGAAATTGGGCACTAGCACTACATAACACTTTAGATGTGCCTTTCTCCCAAAATCTATATGCCCTATGGTTTGCCTGATAACCAACGAAGAAAAATCTTTTAGCTCTATGTTGCCCTTTTTTTCTGAGTTGTGCAGGAATATGCACCCATGCTGGTGCACCAAATGTGTGCAGGTAACTTAGGTCAGGTTTCCTGCCATGCCATCTGGTAAATGGTATTTCACCTGTTGTTGTATTAACAACGTTGTTCAATATGTTATTAGCACACATTGTAGCCTCCCCCCACAAAGAATCAGGTAACCCAGAATCATTTAACATTGTTCTAACCATTGCCTGTAGTGTTTGGCCTCTTCTTTCAATAAAAGCGTTATGTTCTGGCCTGTATGGAGCAGACTTCTTATGCTCTATTCCAGCTACCTTAAGTCTGTTCTGGAATTTGTTATTAATAAATTCCGTACCATTATCTGTCACCAGGGTTATCAGTTGCCGTTTAGACTTTCTTTCAGCAAACTTTAGCCAATTGAAAAAATGTTGATATGTTTCAGTTTTGCTTTTCATTAAATAGCAAAACCCATATCTAGAATAATGGTCCATAATGCTCAGTATATATCTAGCACCCCCATACTGGGTTTCTTTGGACCTATTATGTCTGCAAATACTACTTCTAAAGGTTCTTTTTGTTTTGAAACCATTTAGCCTATTTGCAGGCAATACCTTGCTCTTATCTTCACAGCAAACATTACAACGCAAATATTTATCACAAGATTTTAACCTTATTCCTTCAGATAACTCAACTGTACGTTTTAGCATTTTAAAATTTACATGCCCCAAACGCCTATGCAATAAATGGATACATTCTTCATGAGGCTTTATATTATTAAATACAGTTTGTGCCTCCCTTTCTTACTATTATCTAAGACATATAATGTTCCATTTAAAGCTGCAGTTACCCTTTTGTTATCTTTTTCAATTATGCAATTATTATCTTTAAAAGTAATTACATAACCTAATTTATCTAATACCCTTACTGAAAGCAAATTAAACTTTAGTTGCGGTACATACAACATTTTTATATCCTGGTTTATGTACGGACAACGTGCAAAACCTTGACCTTTCGCTTTCAGGTTCCAGCCATTGGCAAGTGATATATGTTGAGAACTTGTAGACATTTTTATAAATTTTGTCTTATCTCTTGTGATGCAGTGGGATGCGCCACTGTCAACCACCCATAGATTGTTCTTCACATCAGAGTTGCTAAACGTGGCTAGTTCAAATGCTTTCTTTGGCTTTTTTACATTCTGGCTTTTTCTCTTTTTGCAGAATCTTGCCAAATGTCCTCTGCCTCCACAATTAAAACACTTTTTAATTGTGTATGCTGTTGAAGATAAATTCTCTTCTTCCGGGTGCTTTACTTTGCTTTGCTGGTTTCTTTCAAGCTTTGAAGATAATTTCTCTTCTTTCTTATCTTCTCTCAGCTCGTCACGCTCACGCCTTCTTCTGGCTTCTTCTAGTAGCCTGCCTGTTATCTCGGTTAATGAGAGGCTTTCTTTTGGCAATACCTCTAACGAAGTCACATAGTCATCATAGCTTTGATCTAATGAAGATAATATTATGTAGACTTGTTGCAGTTCATTAAATATAAGCTCTTTTTCTTGCAATTCTTGAAAAATGCTCTTCATACAGTTTAAATGAACTAACATATCTCCATTCCTCTGAAGATGCGTTCGAAAAAGCTTCCGTGTAAGATTTATATGTGCTCCTACACTGTCCCGAACATAAATCTTCCTGAGGTTCTCCCAGCAGTTTGTAGCATTTTCTTCTCCACGAATATGGACAAGCTGCTGATCACAGAGAGTCAGTCCTATGATGCATAAAGCCTGCTCATTCTTCAGTTTAAAGTCTTGTAACTTTTCGTTATCATCATCATTAGCAGGATCCCATCTACTCACATCTGGTGGGTTTGCTATAATGTCCCACAAACCTTCTCTGCGTAGAAGTAAACTACATTTCATTGACCATGAAACATAGTTTGTTCCATCCAGCCTGGATATCATGGACAGTTGTGACAAATTTACTTGTGCCATTACTCTTCAGATATTTTGACTATTTTAAACTAATTAAAACAGTTTGTTTTTACAGTAATGTGCAACTCACACCAACTCTCTCTGCTATATCCTGGTTAGTTAGACTATGCTGCTGGGCCCATAACCAATGTTAGGGTTTGGGAATTAACCCCTAGAAGAGTATTGCAGCAGTAGTCAAGCCAGGCAACCAAAGGAGAGCGGAAGGGCCCCAGAGTATACACACACTGAACACAAACACTGTTTGTAGTTTAAATAGTTTTTAATCCAGTTAGAGTTTAAGCATTGTCATTCAGTCCATTAAGTCATTCACAGTATTTCCATCCAGTAAGACTCACTAGTATAGTCCAAGTTAAGAGTCCTTGCAATATCTTTATCAGCCGATAAAGATATCTTCTCCTCCTTCGGTTTCACTCTCCAGAGAAACAAACGCTGGATATTCAGCAAACAGTAGCAAACAATAACAGTTCAGTCACAGGCACTCACAGTCAGTAATCACAGTTAGTCGCAGCAGCACACAGTAACAGTTACAGACAGTTACAGTCAGTAAGTCTTTCAGCTTCTAATGCTTCCTTATATAGTAACTTCTAACCGCACCCTTAATCGGCTAATTGCCTGCTGCATTTTGCTTAAAGTGATAAGCACTTAAACCATGATATCTAAGTTTTATATATTTATTCACCCAAACCATATTTGGTATCAATGTTATACCTAACAGGGATTGTAGATATTTTCTCAACCCTCTTCCTGGTTTGTGCAGTATACAGATCATCAATGGAAGGCAGGATGGTTACAATTGTTTTTTTCTGCAGTCCTAATTATCCATTAAAGTATGTACCTGACCTGTTTGGTTGCTGTGCCTAACCAGACAATTGTAGACAGACTCAATAATTCCTCTGTAGAACTGTATCAGAAGATCATCGGGTAATCTGAGCTTTCTGAATTGATCTAGGAATAACTTTCTTTGTTGTGCCTTTAATGATGGTTCTAATGTTAGGTGACCATTTCAAGTCCTTGGAGACAATAGAATCTATAAACCCAAAGGTCTCTACAGTTGATACTGTGTTGCCTAATATTGTACGAGGTGGTAGGATAGGAGAGCTTTTTCTAAAATCTATTATCATCTCTATGGTTTAAGAGTGATCAGTTCCATATTATTCCAGCTGCACCCTAGGGCCAGTTGATCTACCTCTTGTCTATTACACAGACTCATCATCACCTTGAATGAGACCAATGACTATTGTATCATTTGCAAACTTCAGCACTTTTTATCAGAAGGATCCTTTGAGATGCAGTCATTCGTATATAGAGTCAAGAGTAATAGAGATTGCACACAGCCCTGGGGAGGTCCTGTGCTAAATGAACTGGCATTCAATGTGATTTTTTCTAACCAAAGATTGGACCAAATATGAACATTCCATTCTCAACTAAATGACAGGCCTCCATGCTTTCAGTTGAAAGCAGGATGTACATTATGTACTGTTCCTAGACATCTACAGAAGAAGCTGGAATAGGCCACTTATGCTTGAATTCCAAAGTTATAGAATATGCAATTATCTTTTAGAATGCAACATCTGCACTTTCAATTGTTACCTTAATTCTTGTTTTCATTAAAAAAAAATAAAAGCTAGAGGGCACTATTGAGTAATACTTTCAATATCAAAGCATTACTCTTTTGATTTAAAGTTGCCCTTTTATATAAGACACATAGAGTGTGTTGTTTTTTTTCCTTAATAACATCCCAAAGATTTATTGTGATCCCCTTGAAGAAATTGTATCCTAGAGGTATTGAGAGTTTTCATGCAATGATGATTATATATATGATTAAAGTTTCTTACACCAGGTTCTGAAATTAATTTTCATGTGAATTAAGGCCTGTGGCAATGATTATGCTAGCAAACTATTTAGCTAACTATATTTTGCTATGTTAATTCAATTCACTTTTTTAGTATATTTAATCATGAAATTTGTAAAGTGCCAATATTGAATACTAGGGAAAGCTATTTGGGGTATTATGTTTACATGTTGCAGACCATAATATTTCTGTTAATAACATGAATTTTGGCTCATACAGTTTAATGCAAACTGTGAAAAATAAAAAAAATGAGGAACAGTTACTTCTATGATATGAAATTGTCAGCAAGTCTTCTAGTGTACTACTATATATTTTCCTTTAGGAACCAGATGATGACTCAAGTGTAACAGCAATTACATGATTGTGAGAGAGGGAACCTGTCCTATTGTGATACCAATATACATTATCCAGTGATGGTAGCATTGGGTTATTGGCTTCCACTGATTCTCTCCCACCTCAATGTATAGTAAAAGGTATCCATTCAACTAAGTTTGCATTATTTCCATAATTGTGTCATTATGCAGATGATCTAATTCTCCATGAATATCAAAACATTAAAGTAAAAAAAACTTTACTTAAAAATAACATATTTTTCTGTGTCTTTGGTTGGATTACATTGGTTGCAGTGGAATTGCCCCCACCAGGGTGGAATGGGGGATCTCCAGCCAGAAATTTGGCTTGTTGCATTCAAAGTCTGCTACATGGGGGGGGGTCCCTTGAAACTATCATCATCATCATCATTATCAATCATCATTGTTGTTGTCGTCATCATGATTATCATCACTTAGTAAAAATTCAATGGTACAGTAAGTGCTACAGCAGGTGTCTATGCCTCTGCAAACCATATTTGGAACCCTCTAAATTAAAATCTATCATATGACTTTGGCCATGTCAGCACAAATAGTGAGTTGTCCAACTGGTGACATTCAATAATTACTCAGGATGAACATGGAGGGAACCTAAGCTTTTCTTTCTTCTTCCCTCCCTCTGTCCTCCCTCCCTCCCTCAGTCCTCCCTCCCTCCCTCAGTCCTCCCTCCCATATATTTGTTTTCTCGTTGATATGTATAATTTTTCATCCTCCATGATTTCTTAGGGTTATGTGTGGGGAGGAAGGGTGGTGACTGCTATACTAACTATGAAGACTATTAAGGAAAAATGCCTGGAAATATTTTTCTTTTCTTTTCTCTCCCCCCCTGCCCCAGATCATAGGTAATAAGAAACATCTTTTGAAAGTAAGAAATATTATTAGGAATTTAGGAATTTAGGAATTTAGGAATTAGGTTTTAAATATAATACCAAATTAAAAGATAAATTTCCAGAATATCTTTCTCTGAGAAGAAATGTGTCTCTGTCTAAGGTGGAAAATATAGGTAAAGTTTCCCCTCGCACATACGTGCTAGTCATTCCTGACTCATCTCCATTTCAAAGCCAAAGAGCCAGCACTGTCCTAAGATATCTCTGTGGTTATGTGACCAGCAAGACTAAACACCAAAGGCACACAGAACGCTGTTACCTTCCCACCAAAGTAGTCCTTATTTCTCTACTTGCATTTTTACGTTTTCTTTTTTTTAATAAAGAGTTTTTTTAAACAAACATACACATACAAAACATAAAAACATAAAACCACCTTCCATTTTATATACATACAGTGTGTCAGTTGGTTACGAATCTTTTGTGCTATCCTTTTGTAGTCATTACTCACAGTTTATATCCATTTTCACATTGTCAAACTAACATATGCTTATATATTTATTAGTTATTAATCATCCATGACTAAACTATTTATTCCATCATTTTATATGAGATATTCCAAATTTTATCTTAAAATTTATGTTATACTTTCAACCAATGGTTATATATGTCTATATTATGTTTTATATCAGTCTATTAAATTTCTATCACAGAATTATCTAGTCTACTACATTAACATGTCTTTTTGTCCAACCATTGATAAAACAAATCCCATATCATATAGAATTGTTTATTTTCATGTTCTCTAATTTCAAATATCAATTTACTCATTTCAGCACAGTCCATAATTTTCTTAATAACTTCCTCCTGCATAGGTATTTTATCGTTTTTCCAATTCTTAGCAAATACAATCCTAGCCACCGTTAAAACATTTACAATCAAATATTTCAACTCTTTGTTATATGTTTCTGGTATAATTCCCAATAAAAAGATCTCTGGTTTAAAGTCTATATGTTTTTTTAGCATTTTTTCCAACCATGTGTGGATTTTAGTCCAATATTTTTTGCGTCTGAGCATGTCCACCACATATGGTAATATGAACCAGGCATCTGATGACATTTCCAACATTTATCCAATTTATTCTTAGACATTCTCGCAAGTCTCATCAGGGGTAGATGCCACCTGTAAAACATCTTATACAAATTTTCTTTATATGCAGTTGACATTGTCATTTTATAATTTTGAGACCACAGTTTTTGCCATTTTTCTAAATCAATCCCATACCCAAAATTTTTCCCCCAAGCAATCATCATTTCTTTAACTTGTTTCTCCTCCAATTTAAATTCTAATGGACATTTGTCCATAAAGTTTTTTAATTACCTTTTCATCAGTACCCATCAAAATTTTATCTAAATCAGTCAACTTATCATATATACCTTCTGTTTTAACATCTTTGTCAAATCTAGATTGTATTTGCAAATATGAAAACCAGTTCATTTTTACATCTTGTTCTTCCAATGCTTGCATAGATTTAAGTTCACCCTTTTCATTCAATATCTCATCATATCTAACTGTTTGTTCCTTTTTATATATTATTGAATAAGAAAAAGCTTCAATAGTAGATATCCATAATGGAATTTTTAAATAGTGTTGTCTTTTTATCTTCTCCCAATTCAAAAACAATGCCTCTTGGATGTAATGTCTTCTAAAATACCCCTGTGTTTTAGTTCCCTTGTACCAAAGAAAGGCATGCTATCCCAACAACAAGTCATGCCCTTCTAAAGTCAATAGTCTACTGTTCCTTAATGTTATTCATTCCTTTACCCACATCAGATTTGTCGCCTGGTAATACAACTCCCAATTGGGCAAGGCAAACCCTCCTCTTGTTCTTGCATCTTGTAACAATTTTAGTTTTATTCTTGCTTTTTTGCCCTGCAAAATTTCAACACAATTCTATTTAGGTCTTCAAAAAACTCTTTCCCTAGTCGGATTGGGAATGTCTGGAATAGATATAAAATTCTAGGCAATATATTCATCTTAATTGTTGATATTCTCCCAATCAATGATAATTGTAAATTTCCCTATTTTGCCAAATCTGTCACAATCTGCTTGTTGAGTTTAAGATAATTATCTTCCTTCAGTGTGCTACATCTTGGTGTGATATATATCCCTAATTACTTAACCTTGTTTGTGACCTGTATTTCTAAAACTTCTTTCAATTCTTTCTTTCATCTTACTAACATATTCTTTGTTAATATCTTTGTTTTATCTTTGTTTATTTTCAAACCTGATACTTTTCCATATTCTTCTATTTTTTTTTATTAGTTTCCAATGGGTCTTCTAATATGAATACCAGGTCATCTGCAAAAGCTTGCAATTTATACTCTTCCTTTTTGATTTTCATTCCTTTTATTTCTTTGTCTTCTCTAATATTTCTATTCAACACTTCCAATGTTAACACAAACAGCATGGGCGACAGTGGACAACCTTGCCTTGTCCCTTTTCTTATATCTATAGATTCTGTTAGTTCTCCATTTACCATAACCTTTGCAGTTTGTTCATAGTATATCGTTTCAATGGCTTGAATGAATTTTTTACCAAAGCCCATTTGTTCCAATTGCAATAAAATAAATCACCAACTCACATTGTCAAAGGCTTTTTGTGCATCTAAAAACATCAAAGCCATTTGCTCCTCAGGATGTGCCTCATAGTATTCCAGAGTATCCAAAATAATTCTCACATTGTCTTTGATTTGTCTCTTTGGCAGGAATCCATTTTGGTTAATATGGATGAAATTATTTAAATATCTTTTTAGTATTTCTGCCAAAATTGAACCAAAAATGTTATAGTCTGAATTTAATAGGGATATAGATCTGTATTTTTTAACTTGCTGCAGGTCTGTATCCTCCTTCGGTATAAGTGTAATATATGCTTCTGTCCATGTTTTGGGTATTCTTTTCTTTAGCATAACTTCGTTCATAACTTCTAATAGATGAAGATTCAATATTTCTTGGAAAGTCTTGTAAAATTCTACTGGTAAGCCACCTGGACCTGGTGCTTTCCCAACATTCTGTTTTTTTAAGGCTTCTGTTAATTCCATCATTGTTATATTTCCTTCTAGCATAGTTTCAATATCTTTAGGTATCTGAGGCAAATTCGCTTTCTGTAAATATTGCTTAACTTCATTTTTACATGTTTTTGAACTGCTAGGTTGGCAGAAGCTGGGACAAGTAATGGGAGCTCACCCCATTATGTGGCACTAGGGATTTGAACTGCTGAACTGCCAACCTTTCGATTGACAAGTTCAGCATCTTAGCTACTGAGCCACCGCACATGGAAAATATAGCTGGAAATTATAGTTGTACACAAATGCATAAAACATTCACAGTGCAATTCTCCTATCAGTCCACCCTGAAGAAGATACATTGATTGCAGGGAACTTCTAGGGAAGAATGTTTAAAACCTTACTCTACATGAATCACTTAAGGAGATGAAAGCCTCTCTTATGCACTGATATAAAAGCTGGGAAGCAGAACTCCGTAGTTTCTACTTCCAATCTTGGCTTCCCTTTCCGCTCTGTCCTTTAGGCCAGTGCAACTTGAAGATGTGTGGACTTCAATTCCCAGAATTCCCCAGATAGTATGAGAAAAACTGCTTTATACCTTTGATGTTTGGCAGAAACAGTGAATATTCTGAAATGAAATTTATAAAGAAAGATTGAGACACCTAGGGAACAAATATTATTTATTCATTTTTTTGTTACTTATGTACCACACCTTTGGACAACATACTCTCAAAGAGGATAAAGATAAGTCAGAATCTTTCCTCCTAATAATATATAATTCATTTATAAGGTATAGATTTATATAAATTCTGGAGAGACATCACTGAGAGAAAGTATACTATGCTCTTTTAGCATCCTATGAACATTATAAGCTGCTAGATAACACATAAATATTGCCCTAAACTTTGAACTGAAGCTCCAAGAGTTATTCAGATTTACTACAGATATTGCTGTCAATAGATAAACACATAAATATTGCCTTAAACTTTGAACTGAAGCTCCAAGAGTTATTCAGATTTACTACAGATATTGCAGTCAATAGATAAATCAGATTTTTTTTAAAAAAAATTGAATTTAAAAAGCCTCTGTATATCTTCTACCATTGCTTAAAAAAATCAGCCGTACTAGAAGGAAACTTGATTGCACAACTAACACTCCTGAGTTGCAAGCATGCACAAATGTCAAATAAGTATTCTGGTTAATCTTGTTACACTCAATGCTTTCACTGTAGGAAAAGAACCATGTTAGTCTACAATGACAAAAAGTCTGGAGTCTGGGGGAAAAAAAGAGTCTGGGAACACATTTTCTGAGTCACCGATTTTATTAAAAGACTATCACATAAAAGCTTATGATTTTAACAAAATATGTTAGTCATAAAAGGTTTATCCATCTTCCTCTAACTGACTGCTTTCTTGTATCCCCTAATTTGGCTGTTTTTATCTATTTGAAAATGTAATACGTTAAGTGTGTCTACTATCAAAGGAAAGTTGAAAAGTAACCAGTGGTAGCTTTTTGTGATGTTATTTAGACAAAGTATTGGAAGACAAAGAAAGATTCATTCTTGCTTTCAATTTATTTCTCATCTAACATTGGCAGAGTTCCATTCACACAGTGGGGGATGCAATTTGCATCAAAGATAGAAAATGGTACATGATGGCTTCACCACAGAGCAACGGGGGATGGGACCTGTCTCTTGCCTTTGAGGCATGACACAGTTTACTGCTTCTAATTGTGTGGCAACATAAACATATGCTTTGCAGTAATTTGGACTTCTGCTTGGCAGAGCTACAACTTAAACCTTTTGTAAGTTGACTGAAAATTTAAAAAAATGTGACACTCAAAAGAAGCCCCTTTTCCAAAGAATGGTAGAATGTGTATAATTTATGTCAATTCAACCAATTATGTGTTCTTGAAAATAAATTACCTACTCGCTTTCATAGACAATAACCTTTGTAAGGACTGCCTGTCTCCAGTGACATCCCTTTCTATCATCTTCAGAGGCTCCAAGTGACACAAACGAAGACATTTCTGGATCCTTTCTGTTCTAATATAGTCTAGGTCCTATGAGATGTGATCCTGACCAAAAAGGTGTCCTTTCTCCTCTAATGTGATTTCACTTTTCACTGTCATAACAACAAGAGTATTAATCATAAATATTTAATGACCCCATAAATCTCTTGTGGGGTGGAGCCTCTGGGCAACTAAATGTAGCTAGCAGAATGTTTTAATGGCTGAATGCTCTTTCTGTCACCAATGTGGAGTTTCGTTCAGCAGATATATTCTCAGTGTGCCCAGAGAGAGAAATATTTGCTTCTACCTAAGATTGAACTCACAACCTCCTGATTGTGAGGAGTAAGTTCTACCTCTAGGCTACCACACCACTCCAAACCAGAGTATTTAATAAGGACAAATCCTATGATATTAACAAAAACAACTCCATCAGGAAAGATGGAATCTCTGAGTCAAAATAGATATAATTCACATTAAATATATGATACTATTTATGTGTTTAAAATATTTGTATGGCTGACCATTTCACACCACAACTCTGGGTGACTCACAACAATATCATATTGAAATGAATAAACACATACACATTATCATCTGGAAGAAAGGAAAATTCTTGATGGCTTTCTGGAAGTTTTGCTAAATTGCCAGGGGAAGTATTCTACAGGGTATGGTCACTATGGAAAAATCTATAGATGGTTGTGCTTGTTTTGTTTGTTTGTTTTAAATAGAAGATGTGTTAGTCAAGGGACCACTAGTATGGAAATGTCTTCATAGGTCTAACTGAAAAAATAATATTGAGGAAGTGGTTAACTCTTGTTCTGTCTGTCATGAAAAATCTATTCCCTCCAAATTTTCTTTTAATTCTAGAAGGCAGCAATTATGAGCACTAATAAAAAGTTCTTTCCCGTGTCAAAAGGTAGCTTGGAGAAGTAATTTTCAACATAACTATCTCAAGATGAAAATATTCACTTCCATTTTATGTGAAAGTTAACCTAATCACATTCTTTATTCCTGTGATGGAGTGCCTAACAAACCTTGGAAACAAGTGAGGCAGTTAAGGGAGGAAACAGAGTGTTACAGAAAAGTATTCTGGAGTCCATGGAAGGGGAAGAATGAAAAACAGACTCAAAATAATCCACTTGTATTATTACTTTAAGATTCCACCATCCCTAGATTCAAACAATTCTTCTATAATGATTTTGTTTCTTTCCTTTTTGCTACCTTCTCTATCTTCCCAAGGTTTACTGGGAATGTCATCACATGCATGTGCTCTTTTCCAGTTGTTTTTCCTGAAAACTATTCAAATAAAATAATGTTATATGTAGCTCTGTTCTTAGGTGTTTGTCAAGAGTAGGAAGCTAGGTTTTTATTTAGTAATAATATGCAGATGATTACTCATCTATCTAGGTTTTAGGCTGGATTTTTTTTTTTCCATTGTTGACACCAAGCATTGAAACTGGAAGCTGCATGTAGGCTATTTTCTACCTTTAAACAAAGGAATTGTGCCCTCATTAATCTGATAAAATAATCTACATAACAGATTGCTAGAATTATTTTTCTTTCGATCCACCATATGAGCAAACAAGTCTTTAACAGCTATATAAAAAAATTGAATTATCAGTTATTTAAGCAGTTGTTATCTCAGTTTTGTAAAAATTAGATACATTTACTATATAGAGGAGATATGATTTATTGATTAGTTATCACATTCTTATACCACAAAAATGAAATCTCTTTGATTTAATTTTCATATTGAATTGTGAAATGTTTAAGACATAAAAAACACATATTGTAGTTATATTATTTCAGATATAGGGAGTGCTTGCTTAGTTATCACAACATGGTTGTTAAGTGAAACTTCAAGTGACCTTGATGGACTTAGAATGTCATTTCCCACTCAGTCATTAAGCAAGTCCCCATGGGTTGTTAAATGAAACACCGCATGGCTATGACATGCCATTTTGCTGCTGGCTTCTCCATTGAATTTGCTTGTTAGAATCCAACTGTGTAAATAACTGTGTTAGAATCCAACTGCGTAAATAACAATTATGTGACTGTGAGACTCTGCAATGGTAGAAAACATCCATCATTTATTATTCCCCTAATATCAGTCACAACACCACAGAGAAACTATGATGATTACAAATGCAAAGATTGCTCATAAAGTTATATCTTCAGCATTGTTGTAACTTTGAACAGTCACTTAACAGGAGAGTCATTGAGGGAGGTCTACCTATACGGATATGGAATTTTCACTTTCACTTCATAATAACAATACTTCATTTTAGTTGTGAATGGAAAAGAGAAGGGCTGCAGACTACACCCATTGCAGGGGAGGAAGCATAACTCCAATGAAGCAGGTTTCTTTCAAGAACTGATGTTAACTTTACTTTCCTATTCCCATTTTAATATGCATAATCTGGGTACATTACTAGACAGTTGGAATCAGCAAATAAGTTTTGTATTTAATCATTATTTCTATTTTAATAAAAGTATGTGAAAAGGGGAGCAACATCAGCAGTAAAACAAATTAACTTCTAAGCAATAAAATAATTTTCAAACCTGCACACTTCTTCCATCTAAATTTTACTGTTAGATATTAAGAATAATGTTACAAATCAAAGGATCAAAAATCCCGAGGCCCTTCTATGTTGAGCCTAATCCTGTCTGGAACCATGCCTTATAGCAGGACATAATTTTCTTAACTTCCTGCTTTTTTCTTCTTCCCTTGCTATATCTTTCCATATATTTTAGGGAAATTTTGCAGCAAAATCAGGATGGAAAGCAGCAACTGACATTAGATCAAAGGCTACCAATAAACAAATTTTGCAGTATTGGAACTCTTAGAACTTAAATTTACTAACAGTTTTTTTTTTTTTTAAATGGTGCCTGGTGTTTCTATTGATAATGAAACATTCAGGTGTGATCTTGTCTAATGGATCTAAACTCCATTAGAGAAAGCTGAGAGCTTCCTTCATTCCCTTCAGTAAGATTTTGGAAAGCCGGGGGGGAGGGGGGAGAGAGAATAATGATCATCTACAAATATAAAGCTTTTCAAGACTTTTGCATAATTATTAAGAAAAGTTTGGAGATACAGATGAAAGCTTTGGCTTTGTTTAAGATGTTCAGCTGAAGATATGATGGATTTAGATGAACAAAAAAAGGCCAGGCACACAACTTACTCTCCCTGAGCTTCACATATTCAACAGAAAACCAAATGGAAGACATACCGAGAACTTGAGCAGAAGGGTTTGCTTAATTAAAAGCTTTAAAAGGCAAAGGCAAACAGAAATTATCTTCAGACCTTCAACTGCCAACTTAAAAGTTAGGGAGAATAAAAGACATGGCTGATGAAGCAACCCAATTCTCTTCCACATAGATCTATGTGTTTAACTAAACACCTAAACATAGGTAGTCTCTGAGATGCGACCCTTAGTTCAGTCACCACTCAAAGTTACCACAGCAATGAAAAAAAGTGATTTATGATCAGTCCTTGTATTTCCAACCAACAAGCGTCTCTAGAGTCACATGGTTGCAATTTGGGTGCTTGGTATTGGGCATTTATTTATGACATTTGCAGCATTCTGGTATCATGTGATCACTACTTGTGACCTTCCCACCATATGCAAAGTCAATGGGAAGAGTGGATTCACTTAACAACTGAGTGATTTGCTTAATGGCTGTAGCAGAAAATGTTGTAAATTCAGGTTTAATCACATGGGGACTCATTTAACAACTGCCTCAGTTTGCCATGAAAGTTCTGGTCCCAATTATGGTCAGAAGTCAAGGACCATCTGTAGGACTTTCAGTAAGTACAGGATTCAATAATCTGTATTCTAGTCTCTTAAAAGTTTGCTTTTCTTGAAAAAGAGACTTTTGCTAGTGGTTTACTTTATTGCTGTTGAAGTTTGGAATCCTGTTTCTCATGGTGTTATGTTTTGTTATAACTCCTCCATGGGCTGCTCACACTTGCAAATCTGAAAAGGTCTTCAAGGCACTGAAATGAGCTATGAGAAGCCCAACAAGACAAAGATGTCTGGAAAAATTATTGGATGGATAGATAGATAGATAGATAGATAGATAGATAGATAGATAGATAGATAGATAGATAACCTTTATTGTCTTTTTTTTTTAGTATGAGTACACTTGCACACATTAAAAAAATAAAAAAATGAAAATATTTTAATTATAGCTTTATTGAGATAAGTAGTCTTTGGAAGGTGTGCTGAAATGAGGCTAGTTCGTTCCAAAGGCAGAGTGACTGGGCATGAAATGGAACAACAAGAGTGCAGTCAAAATTCCAGGCTCTCCAAAATGTTTTTGTTTTCCTTCAGCTTAATGCACTGAGTGTATTTCCTATTGTGTTATGCTCAGGATCCAGCCTTTGCTTTGTTGATCAGAGCAGATTGCAGAAGTCCTTAGCCTGCAGCTGCTTCAGTAATAAGGAGAAGAGAAACTGGAGCAGAGAAATATCAGTAATTAAATGTTTTGGTGTAGCTGCTTAGTGCAGACATTTGTACTGCAAAATTGGAGTATAAGCTCAGTAGGCTCAAATAGGAAAAGCAGTTTAATGGATTCCTCACCCCACCCCCAACCTTTGTTGCTGTTTCAACTCTTTAATTCATTTCCTATGGCCATTTAAAAATATGTTGCTTAGTAGCCATTCCTTGCTCCTGGTTTTGATAAAACAGTGTTAGGGCTCCTTAGGGAATAGCTAATATGTTTGACTGACTGTAGATCTATTACCCTGACATCATGCTGCTTTCCATTAACCTCTGAGCCAAAACCCAATAAGTAATTACAAGGCATAGGAGAACTGAAAACCTGCTAAGTCAATACACTTTCAAAAACTCCTTTCAATGGAGCTCTTTGAAATAACATATAGCCTGAATTTCCCTTTAGATTTTGTGCTCAGTTCCACTTGGCAACAAAACCTCCCTTCCCTGTGGATGAGTTGCTGAAAAACAGAGCAACGCCACCAAGGGCAAAATGAAGATGCCTTGAACTTTTTGCAGAGGCTGAAATGAATTGGGATTTAACAAAAGGCTTCAGGACTAGCTACGGTATATATCTCTTAATCTTACTGATGCTCTCCAGATATTTCAGCCTAGAGTTTATGCAATCCTTTCTAAATAAGGGGTTAAGTGACTGAGATTGATAGGAGTTGAAATCCAAAATGCAGATGTTTGACTGACACACACATGATAGATGATGTGATAGAGCGGGTGTCAGTAACCTGTGGCTCCAGAGCCACATGCAGCTCTTTTGCCTCACTGCTGTGGTTCCTGTCAGGTGATCCCACCACTGGCTAGCCCTGCCCCTCACCTTCCCCTCCCAGTCTCTTCTTACCTGGCTTGAGAAGGTAAGGGTGACAGTGGGGGATGGAGACTCGCTCCATAGAGCAAAGTGCACTTGCTTGCCTCATCTCTTGCTCTTCTTGCAGCACCAGTAAGGGCCGGAAGAAGTACCCATGAGATCCAGCAAGAGATGAGGTGCCAGAGATCAGAATCAGACAGGCACACATACACACACACACGCAGAGAGAGAGAGAGAGAGAGAGAGAGAGAGAGAGAGAGGAGGAGGAGGGAGGGAGAGAGGGAGGGAGGGAGGAAAAAGAAAGAAAGAAAGGGGAAAGCAAGTGAGCAAGAGAGCACAAGATCAAATTATGGGATGCAAAGGAGCCTTTGAGGGTTGAACGCTGAGAGACATGGATTTTCTCTGCCTTCTGCATTCCCACCCCACACTGAAGCAAATCAAATGGGTTGAGGTCTCCATCCCCACAATCGAGCCCGCTTGCAATCTTCACCGAGCACGGCTCCACACATTTTGCTTGTGCGTCACTCCTGGATCCATTCCACCTGTCGCGGCGCCCACCTCCACCTGGATGGCTGAGCTGGATGGTGCAGTGCTTGCCTTCCCTCCCGAAGTAGGGGTCAGCAGCAGCGGCAAGGAATATGTGCGCCCTACCTGCTCTCATTGGCCAAAGGTGGGGCTCACTGGCCTCCCAGCCAGAGTGCCACATTTGTTTGCTTACTGGCCACCTCTGAGGAGGGAGCTTCTCTTGGGCTGCCTGGGCCCCTGCCATTGGGGGATAGAGGGAGAGGGAAGGGGGGTGTCTCCCCAACAGGATCCAGGTTGGAGTTGCCTTATTTTGCATGGATCTCCAATGCTTGGCTTCGCTGGCCAGCTTCCACTTCTCCTCCACAGCCCAAGTGGTTGGATTCACACGACACATGAAGCTGGACAGGAGAGCACAAACAGACAGACAGATAGATAGATATGAGAAAGAGATATAGAGAAAGAGAAAGAGAGAGAGGGAGACAGAGTGAGAGAGAGAAAGAGAGAGAGAAAAGAGAGAGAGAGAGAGATGTTTCCCACAGAATACATTGGGAGCCACAAAATCTGGGTAGGCATGGCTGGGAGGGTCATGTGACTGGGTAGGAGTGAGTGATATTGAGCTGGACACATCCACCCAGGTTTTTTGGCTCCAGGTGTTTTCTTTTCTGTGGGAAATAGCTCTTTGAGTGTTTAAGGTTGCAGGTCCCTGTAGTAGAGATTAACTGTCTTGTCTCAGTACCTGGATGCTGTTAATGTCTAATTGAGGAAGACAGGAAGACTAGATTCTAGCAAGACAATGTAACTGTGAATACAGGAACTTGATTCCAGATATGGACAATCTTTAGTTGTTGACAGAGTCATATGCCCTTGATAGAATGGACTTGTAATTTGGGGTTCTCCTACCTAGATTCATAGTCTTGTCTCAGTACCTGGATGCTGTTAATGTCTAATTGAGGAAGACAGAAAGACTAGATTCTAGAAAGACAATATAACTGTGAATACAGGAACTTGATTCCAGATATGGACAATCTTTAGTTGTTGACAGAGTCATATGCCCTTGATAGAATGGACTTGTAATTTGGGGTTCTCCTACCTAGATTCATAGTTCCTACCTGAACAGCAGGCAGACTCTTTTAACCAGAAGCCTTTTTTGCATATTTACATCTTGAATGCTATCTTCAACCTTTCCTGGATCAGGAAACATGGACATTCATGGTTGTCACTTCATAGTTGAACTACTGCAATATTTTTCACAGAGTTCTTAGTCTTTTGACTAAGATTGAGTATAGTATCTGCTCTTATCAATTTAATCCATTCTTCATGAAATTGCACTTGATGACTGGTCAGAAGCTCAAACTGGTGCAGCAGACTGGGCACTTCAACATTTGTCCAAAAAGCACCTCTATTCGGGGGCTCTTTTACCTTTCAGTCAGTGGTTTTAAAAGTATAATTGCCCTTAAAGTCCTGCCTGACTATTGACTGCTGTAAAGTGAATCTGTCCATTCTGAAAGATGGAGGAAAGAAGTTCTACTGGGGATTCACTTCACCTACAAAATCCTCAAAGTGGGCCTTTCTCAGTATGGTACCCCTTCTTTGAACAGTTGTATCTACATATAAGGATTGCTTTAAGAGTTAACTCTTTTAAGAGTTTCTGAAAAGAGGTAAAAATATTGGAGAATATTATGTTTTATTTTTTATGCATATTTCCCTAATTGATTAATTATAACACCTTTGATTTATTTTTGATTTTAAAAAAACTCAATTTCTACAATATATTGTTCAGAATAGATTTAACACAGAGAACTATCAAAAACAAGCAAACATTCCAATGCACAGATAAAATGCCTTTCCAAAAAAAAAGAATATTTCTTCTTCCTCCTCTTTCTCAATTTATAGGAATTCCTATCTCTCAATCATTACTTTGGGCAGCAACATAGAATTAAAAACTCAATACAGGTAGATCTCACATAGCACCTGCCTTGTTTAGTGAAATATTCATCAATGCTGAAAAGTTAATTTTATAACCAATGCCCACTTTTACGATCTTCACAGCATCCTCCATCATGTGATCACCATTAAAGTCAATATGCATTGTCCTGTGTCTGACTTGCTGTTTTTATTCCTTCCTGCCTGCCTTGCAGATCAGGTAGATGGAGGAGGAGGATTAGTAGACAGTAAGCAGACACATAATGTGGAATAGATATAAAAAGCTGATATGATATCAATTTTTATTTTCCACTGGCAAAAAATGATAACTTTTGTCAATTTTGAGCCCACTATCCCAGAATCAGGGTCAGCTTTTGAAAAGAGGGGGGGACTGGAGAAAAGAGAAACACAGTTGAGATCATGGGATTTCCCACTTAGTACTCCCTTCATTTAACGGCAAAGCTGCTAATGCCAGTTGTGGTTGTTAATTGAGGATTACATGCAAAAACAAACAACAGTAATATAAAAATAGCATAATTCTCTGTGCAATGAAAAAGATTACGATTTTCTAGAAAGATTTTTTTAAAAAATTAGAGAACTTGTTTTGAATCAACTGTATGGAACTTGTTTTGAATCAACAAACCCAGTCAATATAACCATCTTATCACTAATTTGTTTGTAGATCAATTCCTAGCATCTCTGGCACCTTCCTGTCTTTATCTCTTTTAGTCGTAATATCATAGGTTGCAAATAAAATTTGTGGTATCAGGTGCAAAACTGTGGATGCTTAACTGAGCAGCCAAACACCTCTATTTGAAGAAGATTTTTCGTTTTAAAAAGAGGTTAACTACAGATAGAGTTATCCCCGAGGACTAAGGCAAAACAACAACTTGGATAATTTTATGGCCACAAAATGTACTCTTATTAACCAATCTTGATTAAATATAGCTTTTACAAATTTTATATTTAAAAGTTTTAACAGTGCTATTTCTAGAAAACATGGTTTCTCTTTTTCTTTTCAGAAAAGCAAGTTTGGACCTTCCTCCATTGGATAAAATGTGTCTGACATTAGGTATGCTATTTGAGTATTCCACTGCAAGTTACTGAATATTTTGCAAGTTTACCTTTGCCTACAGCAGGTTCTCTTCTAATTTGCTTCTTTCTCTAGACTAAACATAGTAGAAGGGAAATAAGACTTAATTTAGCACTGTCAATCAAAATCCTGTGCTCTGATCAAACATCATCACCTTTTTCAACTTTTTGGCTCAGTATAAATATCACCACTTTCTCAAGGCTACAGATGATGTCAATTTTTATTTCATTTTCTACTGGCAGAACTTAGAGTTGACATAGCAAAGTTTCACACTTTGCAGCTCATACCATTTTAGAAATATCATGTGCACAGTGAACTAAAAGACAAGAAATATAGGGATAGAAGAGAGTTCTGCTCCCCAGATCACAAATCTAAAATAATAATAATAAAATAAAATAAATAGTAATAATAGTAATAATAGTAATAGTAAATCATCATCATCATCATCAACATCATCTTCATCTTCTGATGCTGAACAGTTCCTAGGTCCTTGGTTAGGACTCGAGCTGTAATAATAATAATAATAATAATAATAATAATAATAATAATAATAATAATAATAATAATAATAATAATAATAATCAAATGGCGTGCAACAAACAATAGGCCAAGGAGCAGAACTGGAAATAACTACTGACATGATAAGCAACAAGGTGAACAAAGTCAAGAACTGGACATCGCCTGGCAATGATCAACTGCATGGCTTTTAGCTCAAATACCTGACCAGCTTGCATAGAAAAATAGCCGAACAATTCAATGAGATGCTGCAGACAGGAAACATCAGTGAATGGTTAACAGCTGGGAAAACCTACTTGATACAGAAGGATCCAGCAAAAGGGGAAACACCTGCAAATTACAGGCCAACAACGTTTCTGCCAACCTTGTTCAAGCTGCTGACCGGCATCATAGCTGACAGGATCCAGGACTACCTAGAAGCAAATAACATCTTTCCAGTAGAGCAGAAAGGAAACAAACGAGGGAGCAGAGGCACAAAAAATCAGCTCCTGATCGACAAAATGATTTTAGAGAACTGCAAAAGCTGAAAAACAAATCTGCATACAATTTGGATTGACTACAAGAAAGCATTTGATCACTACCCCATAGCTGGATCATCAAGTGCCTGGATGTCATCGGAATATGCAAGTGCATTGGTACTTTCACTGCAAATGCAATGAAGCACTGGGAAACAGAACTGTTTATTGGAAGTGAAAGCTATGGACTGGTCAACATCAAAAGAGGGATTTTCCAGGGTGATTCTTTGTCACCTCTGCTGTTCATCATCGCCATGACCCCCTGTCAACAATTTTACAGAAAACTAACCTGGGTTATCAAATTTCTTAAAATTCACAGAAAATCTCTCACCTGCTGTACATGGATGAGCTGAAGTTATATGGAAAATCAGAAATTGAAATCCCATCACTGACCAATACAGTTCGAATTTTCAGCACTGATATCAGCATGGAGTTTGGCCTGGACAAATGTGCCACAGTGGCACTGAAGAAAGGGAAGATCGTAGAAAGTGATGGAATTGAAATGCCCAATGGACAAACCATCAAGTGCCACCAACCTGAAGCCTACAAATACCTGGGCATACTGCAGCTGGATAATATCAAGCACGGGCAAGTGAAAAAAGTGGTCAGCAAAGAATACACACAAAGGGTCAGAAAACTTCTAAAAAGCAAACTAAATGGTGGTAACACCATCAAGGCTATAAATACCTGGGCCATACCCATTGTCTGATATACTGCTGGGATCATAAACTGGACACAGCTTGGATAGGAAAACAAGAAAACTGATGACCATACATGATGCGCTGCACCCGTGTAGTGATGTCGACAGGCTATATTTGCTCAGAAAAGCAGGTGGCAAAGAACTTTTGCAAGTGAAGCAGACAGTCAAAGAAGAGAAGCATGCTCTGGCAGATTATGTGAAAGACAGTGTTGAACCAGCTTTGATGGAGGTCAACAAGAGGAAGCTGCTCAAAGTGCAGCAAACCAAGAATCAGTATAGAAAAACAGCGAGGCAAACTCGGGCTGACAGCTGGTGTAACAAAGCACTACGTGGACAGTTCCTTGAAAAGATCCAAGGAAAAGTAGATAAGGAAAAGACTTGGTTATGGCTGACCAATGGAACACTGAAGAAAGAGACAGAAGGATTGATTCTTGCAGCCCAAGAACAAGCCATCAGAACAAATGTAATCAAAGCCAGAATAGAAAAATCTGCTGATGACCACAAATGCAGACTCTGCAAAGAAGCGGATGAAACCATTGATCACATACTGAGCTGTTGTAAGACAATAGCTCAGACTGACTACAAACAATGTCACAACACAGTCGCTCAGATGGTCCACTGGAACTTGTGTCACAACTACCATCTGCCTGCAGATGGTGGGATCATAAGCCTGAAAAAGTGATCAAAAATGAGCATGCAAAACTACTGTGGGATTTCCAAATACAGACTGACAAAGTTTTGGAACACAATACCCTGGATATCATGATTGTGGAGAAGATAAAAGTGTCGATCGTTGACATTGCCATACCTGGTGACAGCAGAATCGATGTGAAACAACTTGAAAAAGTCACCAGATATCAGGACTTGAGAATCGAACTGCAGAGACTGGCATAAACCAGTGCAGGTGGTTCCAGTGGTAATCGACACACTGGGTGCTGTGCCTAAAGACCTAGGCAAGCACTTAAAAACAATTGGCGCTGACAAGATCACCATTGGTCAGCTGCAGAAGGCCACCTTACTGGGATCTGCTTGCATAATCTTCCAATACATCACACAGTCCTAAACACTTGGGAAGTGTTCGACTAGTGGTTTGTGATACGAAACCCAGCATGGTTATCTCGTTTGCTGGGTATACTGTACAACAACAACAACAACAACAACAACAACAACAACAATAATAATAATAATAATAATAATAATAATAATAATAATAATAATAATAATAATAATAATAATAATAATAATAATAATCCATTAAGGCCATTAACAGTTCTTTTGACATCTCTGTCTATGTCTGTGTCTCATCACTTGAGACTTTCAATATCATTGCTTTTAACCAGCTCCAACATGGCTGTGAAACCAGAATACCATGAATTCTAGCCCTGCCTTATACTCTGTGTGTGTGAATATATTCTACACACAGAGAGAATATAAGGCAGGGCTAGAATTTATGGTATTCTGGTTTCACAGCCATGTTGGAGTTGGTTAAAAGCAATGAGAACTGCCATTTTTCAAGGTTGATATTCTACATGTGATATTTGTCTAGCACACTAAACACTCACATTATATAGATATCTGTAGCTATTCCATTCAATCCATTGGGAATTGCTTACTTTTTTTCCCGTTTCAGTCACCAAATATGCTGATATAGTCTGTAAATATGCTCATTTGGGTTTTCTCCTAGTATTGTCTGCCTCCACCATTTAAAAAAACTGGTTCTTTTTTTTTCTGTTGTCCTTTCATCTAAGCTTTACTTACCCCAAAAGAAGCTCAGATGAACAGAGGTTAAGGTCAACCAGAAGACACATCTCAGTACCTCTACTTTCATGTGGTCCAGAAAATGGAAAGAATAGAAAAAAAAAGGTCTATATCTTCAGTGGTGTGAATTTAGTGTGCTTGTTTGTTGCTTTTTAGTGCACCCTAATCTATTTTCTGTTTGCTTTGGATTCCCTCAATTTGTTGTAATTCTACGCCAAATAAAGTTTGTCAAATTCTTACTTCTAATGAAGATTAGATTAATCAGACTGCCTACCCATATCCTGTTGATGATTTAGAAATTCTAGAAGAAGCAGATAAAATGGTAATAAATGTGTGTTCAAACTGGAAATTATTTTATGTACACAATCACCAAACATTGATGGTGCATAATCAGGGGGAATCTTTGGTGCGCTCTGAGCTCGCTTGTTTTCTTGCAGGTGCCCATTCACAATGGGAATGGAGAAAATTGAGATATATAAATTGTTTCAACTTCTCTACTAACTAAGGATTCTGTCCCTTATTTGATGCTATTATGTTCAACATCAGAGAAATGATAGCTAGAATGGCTTTGACAAATGAAAGGGGAAAATCAAACATTCTGGATTCTCTTCTTGCTTGTGCTAATACACATTAATGGACTGGGAGCATAAGTACTTCCAAATAGCTTAGATTTCACCTATTACACAATCAATGAAGTAATTATCCTGCATGATCATGGTAACTGAGGCATGATTAATGAGTCAATATATGAATACTTGGAATAAAGATTTGTGCAAAATCAGAATTGTTGCTGCTTTAAGAAACTTTGTTTATGAGTGACCTTATAGTCTTTAAGGCAAAGTACAAAATTTCTCTTCTACCTTCTTCTAAAGAAAAAGAGAGGCATTGTGCAATCACAACATGAATAGCAAATGGGACCGTTAAGGGCTTCAGCTTTGATTCTATAACATTGCTTCAGAACAAGTATAGATGGAAACATAGTGCTTTGTTTGCAGATCTTTACAAAGGCTGTATCTTTTCCCAAGATTGCACAGAGAGTACAAATTGAACATAAAGCTCTATATAGTCTCAGAGAAAAAGTATTAGGTAATAATGGGCTAAATGTGTTGAAAGCACAATGCTGAAGGTGTTATTGAAGGCACAATCAAATGCAATTCTTCAACACAATGTTGAGTGCCCTCAAAATGAATAACTTGTACATGAAATTGAGATGGGCTTCCATATGTCTACATTCGTTTTCTTTCCATTCCCACTCCTTTTAGACTAAATTGCTGGTTCCTAGTCTAGAATAGAAAGGACTGGAAAGATGTTTCTCCAAACTGTGCAATAAGATCTTTCAGAAAAATATTGTAATGATTATTTATTTAGTTGGGTAATGCATATTTACCTAGCTTACATAATTGAACTCAAACATAATTTTCAGATAGGTTGTTAGTCTCCAAAAATGCATTTTCCTCAAATACAACCTATTTCGGTAATATATAGGAAGCAGGTAGTAATGGTAAGTGTATGCAAGATAAGTGTAAGTGTAATGCAAGGTAAAAGAAGCCTACAGAAATATGATAATATATTAATGGATTGTGAAGATGGCTGAATTTGCAGAAATGGCTACAATGATTTGTTTGATTAAAGAGGGAACTACAACTACCTTGTACATCTATCTAAAAGACTGGGAATCTTTTAAAGAAGTTTTGCTGAAAATAAATAAATATATTGTTGATTTCAAATTTATTGATTAAAAAGGCTTGTTCATAAAAAAGCAATTAACAATTATATATAGGTAATTTCACAAAGGCCACCTTGGAATACAGATACATGCTTGTTTCACGATTTACTACTTGTTTTATCAGTGCTATTGCTATTGCATAATAGCAATATTGCTATTGCATAATACACAAATTGTTTCTTCAATGTTTTAAAGTACATATTACCTAATTAACAAGTACTGAAGGGATTCAAATTGTTTCCCATGTGTCCTTTTTATAGAAAAATAAACAATCCATGAATTGTTGATGTGGGACAGAAATATACTTACGTACAATAAAAGTTCATTTCAGGAGAGGATATATTTCTATCTTAGCTTTAGTAATGACATGTATGACAATAAAAATAGCTTGCTTAAGGTCCATCCTAATATTTAGAACATAAATTGGCCTCATCTACTTATGAGAACCAAGACAGAAAAAAACTGATATTATAATGCATATCATATTTTTATATAGGAAGTCCTCAACTTGGGACCACAATTAAGCCCAAAACTTATGTTGCTAAGTGACAAATTTGTTAAGTGAGATTTCCCCCATTTTTCTTGCCACATTTGTTAAGTGAGTCACAGCAGCTGTTAAATTGATAAGATGGTTGTTAAGTGAATCTGGTTTCCCCATTAGAATAGAATAGAGTTCTTTATTGGCCAAGTATGATTTGACACCCAAGGAGTTTGTCTTGGTGCAAATGCTCTCAGTATACATAAAAGAAAAGATACATTTGTCAAGAGTCAAGAATCATAAGGTATAACACTTAATGATAGTCATAGGGTACAATAAGCAATCAAATCATACAAGGAAATAGTCAATATAGATCGTAAGGATACAAGCAACAAAGTTACAGCCATACAGTCACAAGTTGGAGGAGATGGGTGATAAGGAGTGATGAGAAGGTTAATAGTAATAGTAGTGCAGACTTTGGAAATAGTTGGACAGTGTTGAAGAAATTATTTGTTTAGCAGAGTGATGGCGTTTGGGAAAAAAACTGTTCTTGTGTCCAGTTGTTCTGGTGTGCAGTGCTCCATAGCATTGTTTTGAAGGAGTTGAAACAGCTTATGTCTGGGATGTGAGGGGGTGTGTAAATATTTTCACAGCCCTCTTTTTGACTCATGCAGTATATAGGTCCTCTATGGAAGGGAGGCTGGTAATTGTTTTTTTGTTTTTTGTTTTTGCAGTCCTAATTACTCTCTGAAGTCTGTGTCTGTCCTGTTGGGTTGCAGAACCAAACAGTTATAGAGCTGCAGATGACAGACTCAATAATTCCTCTGTAGAACTGGATCAGCAGCTTCTTGGGCAGTTTGAGCTTTCTGAGTTGTCACAGAAAGAACATTGACTTTGCTTGTCAGAAGGTTGCAAAAGGTGATCACATGACTCTAGGACCCAGCAACCACCGTAAATGTGAATCATGTGTCAAACATCCAAATGTAAAACATGACCATGGGGATGGTCATATGCAATGGTCATAAGTGTGAAAAATGGTCATAAGTCATTTTTTTCAGTGCTGTTGTAACTATGAACGGTCAACAAGTGAATTGGTGTAAGTCAAGAACTACCTGTATTCTTATTCTATTATTCCATTTGCAGAACAGTCAATAATATAAGCTTGTCTCACCATCAGCAGGATATTTTATTTTTTATTTTATTTTCTGCTGTTGCTATGAGTGTAGTGCAGACTAGTGGTCATTCAGAACCAAGTTGGATTTTTTTTTTAAACAAATTTTATTAATTTTTAAGAAACAATACATAAACAAACTAAACGTAGAATGTAATAACATAAAACATTTTTTCTGGAAAAAAAAAACAATAAAACATCTTATTTAAAGACAGAATAATTCCAAATTATCACATTTCCATACAAACACAATTTAATATATATATTTATCTTATCTATTCAACTTCATATCTTATCCCAACTTCTCTTTATTTCTCCTTTTCCTTCTACTATTCAATTAAATTTCTTTTGCCTTAGATTATATATATTCTTTATATCCATCTGTCTTATACAATTTCATTATTCTCTTCCAATGTTCTTCTTACATTCTTCTAAAATTTAATTAATTCAGACATAGACAAACAAAACACAAAACATAAATACATAAAACTTCTTTTTGGAAAGCGGCTTACCCCGGGTTACCTCTTTTTGTACAGACATAAATCAAATTCATGCTCACTTAATATACTATTTCATATCTTATTTGACATTCTGTATTTTCTATATATTTTCTCTCTTCTATTCACTCTCTTAATTCTATTTTATTTATTTCATCTCAATTTAAATGATTATACTTGTATCCTTTGTCCGTTCTCTTTCAATCATCTATTTATCTTTTCTTTCTAATACAATATTTCTCCTGTAATCACTGGTTGAAGCATGACAACTTTCTATCTTTCCCCTAAATTTAACACTTGAAATAATACATACTTTCCAGACTGATTTTGCTTAATACATTCTAAGTACTACATTTTAGAATAATAAGACAAAAATAGAAAAGGAATTGAGTTTATAATATAATAAAAACAATATTCCATAAAATATTAAACTCTATTATTAACTCTTAAACATTTTATACATTCCCTTTAATGCATTATTAACTCATATAATAGTTCAATTTTCTAACTCAATTTCAAATACTAATATCTACAATACAATCTTATGTACTTTTGCAAAATCATATATATTTTTAAAATAATTTTTAACCTTTACTCTGAAAAAAAATCTGTTTTTTAGCATCTTGTTTTAAACCTTTATGACTTCTCTTTCCTTTTCCCCTTCCTTTCTTATCAATTCTAATCTTTTTGCCCCCCCATCTCTCAAATTCCACTCTCTTAATCTTCTCTCTCTGTTGTGTTTCTCTTTTCTGTTGCTTTGTGACATTATATCAATTTTTCATCTTGTTTTTCCCTTTCTTGGTTGCTTTTTTAAGTTCTGAATTCTCCATTTTCATTCGCCCCTTTTCCTCAACTATAATTTTTTGTCCATTAAAGATGGCTCCTTCTTCTTCATCCCAGTCCTTTTGTTGTTGTATTTCTTGGTAGATAAAAATCGCCATTTCCAAAAAGTGAAAAATAGATCCAGAAGAGCCCTTGCCTTCTTGCTCCTCTTCTTGTAACTTTTGATATTCCATTTGTAGTTCTTCCACAGATAGTGCCATTTTCTATTATTTTTTGTTTTAAAACAACCCAAATGTTTTTAGTCTTTCAAAAAATAATTGCCCAAAGATCACAAAGTCACAAAGCAGTCCAAATCAGAACAAACTGTTTCATTAACACTTTCTTCTTCTTCTTTTTTGTTTAATTTCTCTTCCTGGGGTAAAGTTCAGTTACAATTTCAAAATGATTTTTTGGAAGCCTTATTGCCACTTATTTCTAAGTCTTATGAATTCCAAGCAGTCTTCTTCAATGAAATTTTAGAATAAGTTTTTTACCTCTTCCTTCCCACTTTTAGCAATAAAATTTAATTTTAAATTCCACTGTTCCAAAATCTTTTATCCCCTTGGCTTTAATTTTTAGGTTTATTTACCTTCTATGCCCAAGCAGGTTTTCAGATTTCCATCAGCTATTTCCGTAGGGAAGGAGAGTGAGAAAAAATAACTTTCCCTTTCAAAACTTTCTTCCGCCGCTTGCAATCTCTCTGGGAAACAATGTAGCAGTCAAAAAATCAAATTTCCAGGTTTTAAAAGGTTCCTTGTTGTCCTGGTTCAGCCAAAAGAAAACTTTCACTTTCTTCCTCCTGCACAATCTTGTCCAGCTGCAGGCTTCTTTGTGGCAGCCATTGCTGACCACCGCTCCACCACCTTGGGAAAAGGGGTTTAGCCGGCTGGGGAGGGGGTCTGCGACACCCCCAAACCCCTGTCCGGATCCCCCCTATCTTCAGCTGCCTCTACAGGGCAGCTATATCCTCCAAATCCATCTGGATTGGAGGCACCAAGGCGGATCCCTGCCGCCGCCGAAGCCTGGCAAACCGGAAGACCAAGTTGGAATTTTTTTTTAAGGACAAGTTTGGCTGTAAGTGCAGACAATTTTTGACTAGCCTTCACCACCCTTCCTTATTCTGGTATCTTGCAGATTCCTCGTATGTGTGCCTGAGGCCTCCAGATTGGAAAATAGCAATTCTATATCTACTTATAAAAGAAGCTTAGAGAATCATAGAGAAAAAGCCATTGTTACATTAAAGGGGACCTCCTTCAGGCAAGTATTGGAGGCCTAGTTAGAGACTGTCCTCAAAGCTGTATGAGTTGTGTAAGTCAGAGACTCATAAGATGTCTTGATACAGTGTCTGGAAGTTCTGAAGATCTGATGAAAGAAGTTCAGGTTTAAATATAGCAAAACAGAGTTGTTTGTGATCATGACATTGGAGTGAGGCAAGGTGAGGCAAGGTAAGGCAAGATTTATGGCAAATATTGTTTGTATCTACAGCATTTTAGCTTCCTATAACATCCAGCGTTATTGCTACTTCAACAGATAAAACAGATCCAAGTATAGTATTACAGGTTTACCCAAATTATCTATAAGATGTATATTTCTTCTCTGTGTAGGAGTAATAAATTTTCACCCTTAGGGAATCTTGAATAAAACATTGACTTCTCTTACAGCTTTCCATCTTCATTTGTATCCTGAAACCTAACAAAACAAAACTGCAATGAGTTGCCAAGTCATTTTGCAAAGCTTCATGTCCTGACAGATTGTATGGCACAGTTGGAGAACAAGCAGATCATATACACTACATATTTCACTATTACACGGAGTGATTTGGGAAGTCTTATAACAATGAATGGCAGAATGAACACAGGAAATATCCATTCAGTCATAATGTGAAGCTGTCCACTCCAAGAACCAAGCCAAACTTTTTCCTTCCTGATCCACTTGGCTGACCACTTCAGGATTAATGACTGCATTCAATAAGTTCTCCAAATATTATATAGGGAATTCCTGCCAGAAAGTATGTTTCTATACTGCTTTATCTCTAGGCAAGAACCACACTATTAGCTGCAGTTTTGTTTGTTTGATTACCACTGGAGCACCAAAACAAGTTCTCTTCCTAAAACTGGAAATCTCACTCCACTGGCTCAACACATCCTCTTTGATTGCTTTCAGGCTAATGCCCAGGCTAGTGAAGAAAAACAGGCATTGAAGCCTGAGAGCACCAGCCCTATTGCCTCTGCAACAGTAAAACTAGATTCTATCAAAGTAATGAGTCAGTTTGGGATGCATCATTTCATGGATTAGGTTCAAATCATTTTAATTCTGAAAGCTACAATCTATAACTTTCCCCCTTTCTTCCAGCAATGCATTCTTCAACTTCAAACATGGAAAAAATAAGGTCAAGCTTATTCATGCAATCTTGACATCTGTTCTTCAAAAATTTATCAAGAACATATAGCCCACAAGCAACGACTATATCCTTGTGCCCATGGAAAACAATCATTTACTACTAATTTTTTTCCACATTATGGCAACTTCAAGCTACTTCACCCTATTAAATTAAGATCCTGTCATCTTGTAAGTGCCACTAATATGTTTATTTAACAATCTTAAATTACAGAGCCAAAAGAGACTCCAGGGAATTATGTGCATTTTTTAAAATAAATTTCAGTTTAAATTATGCTTTTATTATCTTGCTCAAAGAGTTTTATAATTTCCAGGGAATTCTATATACCCCTTGAAAAAACTGTTCCCCCCCCCCCATTGGGCATTCCTTTAGCCTGATATCATGTATGTTCTGTTATACAATTATATGGTTTGATTATCATGTATTTTGCCGATCAAGCGTGTTAGAAAGTACCTATCATAAAGATTTCCTGTCTTAGAAATAATAAGCATAAGCTGAAGAAAATTGGCAAGAATGCCAATTGAAGTTTTCCAGTGCAATATTTTTGTTCCTATCGATAAGGTTCCTGCACTGGGTGAATCCTTTCATATTTACTGAGAGTTGAGGTCCATCAAAGCTCTTCTCCCATTCCAGACATTTGTATGATTTCTTCACTGTTTGAATTCTTTCATGATATCTAAGTTTAGACCTCATAGGAAAAATCTTTCCACACTCCAAGCATTTATGAGGTTTCTTTCCAATGTGATTTTCATGATGGGAGGCGAAGGTCATCTTCTAGATCTGGGGTGTGATACTGGCAGCCCCATCCAAGCTCTGCGAATGGGAAAAACGTCACAAAGTGTCATGTGATGGCAATGTGATGCCTTAAGTTTGACACCTGTGTTCTAGACAAAATTACTACATGTTCCTTGGAGTTTGAAAACTGTCTGTTGAGGGAGATTTTCAAACCTATCAAGGTTCTCCTCCATGACTGGTCTGTGCAGAATTTTCTGTTGGGAAACCAGGATGTTTAATGTATTTATGCATTTAGGCAACTACAGCTTCTTCAAAACATTCATTCATGTTTTATTTCTCTTTATAAAGGATTGTTGCTATTGTTGTTATTGCTATTATTATTGCTATTATTATTGCTATTATTGCTATTGTTGCTGCTATTATTATTATTATTATTATTATTATTATTATTATTATTATTATTATTATTATTTACTTTATTCATAAAACATGAAACGCAGTCAACAGAACATTCAAAAATGCATCACAAATACCATTGACTGGTGCTAACGGTTGATACAGATTGCTGCCAGAATCCTAGATATCAATTAAACACCTTAAGATGTACAACATTCTGAGTAGCACAGTTTTTTGCAGTTCCGCTGGTGTTATTGCAGGAACCTTCAATTTCTTGATGTATTTTATAAAATCCTTGGACATGGTACCAAGTGCCCCAATGACTATTGTTGTTATTGTTGTTATTGTTGTTGTAAGTAGTGAACTGGCTGGAAAACTGGGGAAGAAATGAATGCTTAAAATAGATAAATTTCAGCCAGGAGACATCATAGGATTTCCTAACAGTTTCTTTCCTTGAAGGAAAATATTAACAAACCAAATAGTGAAATAATAGGATTTATTGCAATTTTCCACTCATTGCAAAGCCAATTATGACCACTTAAATTGCTGCTTTAAAAAAATAGAAAAGGCAGTGAATATTTTACTTATATCAGAATTCTCTCTTTTTCCTTCAGACCTAGATGTTAATTCACAGATTAAAGCAAACCACAAAAACCTGTATTACTCATTTGGTGGTACAATGAGTCAAGAAACTCATTTGGTGGTACAATGGTTCAAGGTAATATTCAATTGCCTCAGGCAGTTAGCATACCCTCAAACAAAAACCTTTGATCCAGTGTTATATACATTGTTGAACAAGAGTCTTTACTCTCTTTCAGTGATCACCTTTCTTTAAAAAAATAAAATAAAGATAGGTTCACAGATTCTTAAACACTTCTATTTCTTAGTACCACGTTATCAACTTCTATTGCTGTCATGATTTGTCCTTGTCTGGGTTGTCTTATCTTTTTTTTTAAATGTGAAATGTCTGAAGGGTAGTCTATCATTCTTTTTGTTTACATTGTGAGCAGTCTTTTTCAAACTTGGGAACTTGGCCACACATCTTGAAGTTGCCAAGTTTGCAAAAATACTGATACAGTGTTTGTGCTTCTCATTTTATAATCTATCAACCAGGTAGAGCTGTCCTGTCAAACTGGCAGTCCACGGGCTGGATGTGTCACGTGCAGGCCACGCCCACCCCACCTTTGCGAAGGCAAAAGACATCACAATATGTCACGTGACATGATCGAGTTTGACACCCGTGAGGTAGAGATTTCCTTTACAGTACTTTCAGGATGAAAGCCTAAATTTAATCTACAGGATTTTAATCTAGCAATTCTGTTTTGAATGCTCATGCAGACTTTCCTCGATGTTTTGCCAGACTAGTGGAATCCTTGTGCTGCTTAAATATGCATGGAGCATTTCAAATATTAAAAAAGGAAACGTTGAAATCTCAGATTTTTATTAAGATAAGCATAATTTCTCTTACACCCTTCTTCGTTCTCTTGTCTTATTTGTTTCATCCTTTTTTATTTCCTCAATGTTTTAATTAATCAATTTTATGGATAAAAATGTAATTTAATAATATTTCTTAATGCTATAACTTACTGAGAGATTTTTTTCTCTCTCTCTTTTCAGGAAATGTCACACCATATGATTTCTATTAATAGATTTAATTTTTGCCTAAACTTTTATTTATCTCTTTGGAAAAAAAATATAGCTTAACTAATCACATAAAATAGATTATCCATGTATCCCCAAATAAAAACTATCTGGAAGATAGTTTAGATGATGAAAGGAAAATATGGCATATCCTTGTTTTGGAATTTTGGATTTGCAACTTCACCTTTTGATGTGGAAAGTTTTCATTTGCCCTGACCTAGACAGTTGTCAGAAAATATAGTATTGTTTACAAATTATTGTTTTTAGGTTTGTAGTAGCTGATAAGCCTGGTAAGAGAACATGGCAAATGGTGTGAAAAAGTTTTCAATTCATCACAGAGATAAGGCTGCATCTTATATTTGCTTGCAAACCTACATAGCATGAAGATTTTAAATTTTCATTTTGACAAATTGGTTTGGCTGCTTGAATAGAATTGTACAATCATATGTGTTTTATTACTAAGCCTTCAACACAGAGGTGGTATTCAGCAGGTTCTCACCAGTTCTGGAGAACCAGTAGCAGAAATTTTGAATAGTTCAGAATACCACCTCTGATTGGCCCCGCCACCATCTAGTCTCTGCCTTCCAAGGCCCAGCTGATCAGCTGGGTCTTCTTTTGTTGCCCTGCACAGGAGAATGGAGCTGGAAAGCAGGTTAGTGGGGTGGGGAGAGAATGGGGATTTTACAGTATCTTTCCCCTGGAGTGGGATGGGAATGGAGATTTTACAGTATCCTTCCCCTGCCACGCCCACCAAGCCACACCCACCAAGCCATACTACACCCACCAAACCACACCCACAGAACTGGTAGTAAAAAAAATTGAATCCCACCAGTGCTTCAACAGTTTCATTTGGCTTATTGTCATCAGCCATGACACTTCACTTATTTACAGAGCCAGAATTATTAAGAAGAAAAAAATGATAGGTTGACTGTCAGTATATAGCCAATCATAAATGCATATTATTTGGGGATACACTGCCAACATGATCTGGAACAAGACAAATTTGTCAGGCGAGAACCTATTTTATGTCCTTATTGTTAAAATTATTATTTGTACACTTGCATAGCAAAACATATAGAATGACCTTTTCTGTGTGATTGCTTCCACATAGTTTGAGTAAGTATATTAATCGCCTTATTCAACTGAATGTCACTTAAGGTTTAAAAAATGCTCTGATGACTTTGGCATGTCAGGGGATGCTTACTGTTCATTTAGCTTCAAGCAGAGCTGAACCAGATAAGCCCAGTGAAACTCATAGCTGTCAGATATAGCCATTTATAATTACTTGAATCCTGACTCCTAATTGCGTTAAAGAGTCATCTTATTAAATAAATGCTTTTAAGGAGAAACAGTTCCTTCTGGTATTACTTGAAAAGAAGAGAAAAACTGTGTTTGCAATAGAATAGATTTCTTTCTTTGTTATCATAATGGTCTATGTAGCATATATATACATACACAAATATATAATATTATTATATTACATTACATAATATTATAATTATTGTTCTATTTGTAGAAAGTAATCTTACAATAAAGTAGAATAAGATCATCTGGTTGTGTTTGCTATCTGGTTTTCCTGAGAAGACTGACAAATTATGCATTTTAGAATTTTCTCATCATAATGTCATCCTGACTCTGTTCAACTTCAGAGGAGATTTATTCTAATTGGACTAGATAAGCCACTTCTTTCTTTCTTTCTTTCTTTCTTTCTTTCTTTCTTTCTTTCTTTCTTTCTTTCTTTCTTTCTTTCTTTCTTTCTTTCTTTCTTTCCTTCCTTCCTTCCTTCCTTCCTTCCTTCCTTCCTTCCTTCCTTCCTTATTTATTTATTTATTTATTTATAGTTGGATCCTGTTCAACTGGTTAAACTGTGAGTGAAACAGGAACAGTGATCAAGTGCCCTTTCACTGGTCTGATGAAGAAAAAAGATTGTAGATGTCGTAGTTGAAGGATTCCATATTGGGGAAGGATCATCCCTATGCATCACACATTCTTACACATCCTTCTTAAGAAGAAAGGATACTTTGCATATTCCTACAATATCAGGTTTCTGACTGAAAGAGGAAGTGACAAATTCCTTTTTTCTACAAAGATTGAGGGAGTTTGGATGGATTTATTACAGTTACCAAGTAACCACTTCTATTTGTACTTTGATCGGAAGATAGATTTATTCTGGAGACTGAATCCATTATATTTAACTAAACAACAATTGATAAGAGATGGAATTAAGAAACAAACATGGATATTTGATCCAGGATGAACTATTTATAACTTTTGGGATGACTTGGGATAGATAAAATACCATGGTAAACCTCCTAAGAATGGATTATAATAACAGTTTGTTAACGGAGAGTTTTGAAACTTTAGTTTAGTTTTAATTTTATTTTATTTTAAAAAGAATATTATTATTTTTCCTGTTAACTCCTTGTCACTAATATAACATAAAATACAGGTCAATAATTTGCAAATGGATTTAATAGTTTAAAATTTTTTGGGAGGGTCTGTTTAGGACCTAATGGTGTATTAATCAAAATTCAACTAGAGGAGATAATGTGTATTTGTGTGTGGGAGGGTGATGTACCTTTTAAAAATATTTTGTTTATTTTTGTTTTGTTTTTTCTTTGTCTTCTTTTGGATATTTTTTTCAGGGTGGGAGAGTTTTGTATTTTAACCTTGCCTTGAACAAAATAAAATATATAAAAGAAGAAAGGGTACTCTGGACAAAGGATCCTTTTTTCTTCCTAGAAATACAACTCTTATATCTGGTTTCATATTTGTTTAGACTGAGATTTACTAATTCGAAACTTCATGAATGATAATAGCATATCTAATCCAGCAATATTTAAAAGGGGAATATTAAAATATTTAAAAAGGCATCCATCTTATTCAATACCAACCCCTAGATTGTCACAATCTATTAAGAAGCACTTTATTAACAAGTGAAGTAGTTAGTACGTAATTGTAATTTTATGTACATGGTGACACAAATCTTCTCTCACTTATGAGCTTGGAGAATTGAACTGAATGTATGTTCGCAGATCCTAATAGATTCAATGATACTGATTCTCACTCTGCAACCTATTGCAGTTGAAATTCTACCAAAATAATTTTTTAAAAAATTGTTAGAACTATGACAACTTAAAAGTGCCCAGAACTGGGTTGTTGTAGTGGTAACATTATTTAAGACATGAGTCACTGTGGAAACAATTTGTTGTGGAATGCATTTAATGTCCTTCATTTGTCTACAAGGCAAGATAGCAGAATTCATGTATTGCAAATGAAGTGGAAAAATATTACAGAAATATCTTAATCCCACTGCTATAAATCAAAGATGAACGTTCACCTTGAAAGTTAATCTGTATATCTGTTTTGCTTTACTTTCACAGAAATTCAAAATGCAGAGAAAGGTAACCAAAATCATTAAAGATATATAAGTATTTGATTTCCTAAACTCAGATGGCTAGATAATATACAATAAAGTTATTGAATAATTACTTTCTGTCAAGTTGAAAGCATAGCACAGACACTGTTTCAGCAGAAAATCAACTTTGGGTGATAAACCAAACAGCCATCAAGGCCCAAAGCACACATTCTGGTAGAGAGAAGTTCCTTGTGGATGATGTCAACATGAGTCTGAAAGTTTGGATTAAACCTGGTTCCGGTGACCAACCCAGATTGTATCCTGCAATCATCAAGGTACTTTAGCAGTTATAATAACCCATCTTTAATTATCTTAGGGAAAAAAAGAGAATTGTTAATACTTGGACTGGAAAATTCAATGCTATGACTTAGACAGGGAAATAATATTTTTAAAAAGTCCCTGGGTGGATCAAATAACTTCCTTATGGTTGTAAAGAAAGTTAAACAGGTTTATGGTATGCAGAGACAAGGAGTTGAGGTTGGCTTGAAAGCGTTTTAATCTGTACTCCAGACAGATGAAATGTGGATGATTTTCAACATTCATTGTTTTAAAAGCAATTAACATTAAAACACAGTTGGAACTACTTTCAAATTAGATTTTCTTGCATATTGGTGTGCTATGTAATTATAAAAGAGTAATGAAACTGAAAGCAAGCTTCTATTTTGCTATTATATACATTAGAGCATCAAAGCCAGCAAATATGTCAACCAAATTTATGACTTCACATATCATTTACCCAAGAATCCATTAAGGACTAAAATGTCACCCATAGTTTTAACTGCATATTTCATATACTTCTTCTGGAGCATTCCTTCCATAGCCTCACTGAGGATATTATCTATTATGAACTATTATGAAGTAGTGTGTAGTTTGTCTATTTCAGTTATTATCCATCTCTATTTATAGCAGTGATTTGTAAGAATGCCTTAGAAAGTAGAGATCTAGAGCTATCTAGTTTAAAATGGATCCTTTAAGGAAATGGGCATGAAAAAAAGCTTGTAAAACCATTGAAAGTACACTGAGACATCTAATGATGAAGAAGTACTTTGATAGTGAAAAGCAATATACTGGTTCGACTTCCAGTTGAATGCTTATGAGGTTTATGAGGAATAGCTTACAATTATAGCAGCCTCGCCAGCTTCCAAATGATAAAATAGCATTGGTCCACATTTCATCAATATATGTTCTGTCCCATAAGCAATTCTGGCATCACATCGCTTGATCATTTATTTTTCTCCCTGCTGGTAGCATGCAGTGACTAAAATTATTTGGATCATCAATTTCAAAGTATTATATATATGGTTATGCCTAAGGATGGATGAACTTCTCACTATTGATTTCAAAAATGATTTGATTTTTGTCAACATTTCTTTTACTTCTCCCTACTATTGTTTCTACCTGGCCTCTTGACCCAGACATATTGTGTTATTTTCACAAGCGGTATGTGTAGTAAGAATTGGCAAAAGAAAATAGTCCCAGCTCACAATTGACAGCAAATTTTGTAAATGAAGTCATAGTTTTGAGCATGTTTAGAATATAATTTTGTGCTGAGACAAGGGGTGGAATGCAAATTTTTAACTACCGGTTCTGTGGGCATGGTGGGTGTTGCCAGATGGTAATGTGACTGGGTGGGCATAAAAATAAAAAAAAAATGCCTACTGGGCCTCAGGGAAGCCTCCTGGGTAAAGCAGTACAATAGCGGGGGGGATCAGCTGTGCCGTGCAATTTAGATTAGCTAGAAAGCAAGAAATCTCACAATTTCAGGCTTTCTAGCTAATCTAAATCGCATGGCACAGCTGATCTTTGGAAAACAGCAGATTGGTTGGTGTCAGATCCATGTATCTGTCATTTCTTCAGTGGAAGAAGAAAAGTGGAGGGGGGGGAATGATAAAGAAATCCTTTCTTGATGCAACTTGAATACATTCAATCTTATATCGAATTTGTATAACCCACACATGATACAATGAAGAAAGGAATCCCAGATGGCCGGAACCTAACACCTCTGAGCGGCACAGCCAGGAGATGAGAAGACCATAAAAATTCCAGTGAGATGTATGCTTGGGAAACTGTGGGAAAGATCGTTCCTTCAGAAGGGGTGGGGGTGGAATAAACATACTGGCTTTTGTTTCACAAAATACACATTGAGAGAAGGGGAGGGGTTCTAAACTCCCTTATCTATCTCTGCATGCCTGAGAGACCTTAGAGGCTGCTTTTAACCCCTACATGAATTGTCTCATTTCAATAAAGGATTCCTTTTTGATACATTTTGATATGTTTCCAGAAGTTCATTCTAGTTGATTGAATGGGAAAAGTTCTGTACCCTGACCGTGGGGGGAAAAAGGAAATACCTTGATCTTCAGAGTGAACTGGTTCTCTCCTAACTGATCTTCAGAGTTACCAGTTTGCCTGAACTGGGCCAAACTGGTAGAATCCCACCCCTGGCTGAGACCAATATTTCTATGATAGGTGAATCATTCCACTTCTAACAGTTAGAGTGCATTTAAAATGGAGAGAAATGGAAGGGGAGTAGAGTCTAAATTTGATCCCACTTCTATTAATCAGGAATAACATGAAACAACTTCTAATTCAATTATTATTGCATTCTTAAACTAATCACAAGAATGAAAAAAATACAAATGTCAAGAATGAGTTACTGTGCTTTAATTGTTTCTAATTGTTTCTATTATCTCTGTTTCTGGTCACTGCCAGTCACCCAAATTAGTGACAAAGCAGATTTACTTTGAAGAAAGTGCTTCATGCTATCCAATTAAGGAGTCTTTGGTATAGCTAAGGGAAACTGTGGTCTATTTCACTCATGGGATGGAGATAAGAAGATGATGATGATGTCATGGAACATTGCAGAAAAAAACAGGTTGCTAAGGAATTACTATAACATGGTTAAATCCAATTGTGGTTTAATCATATCTCAGCTGCTATTTATACCTTCTTTGTTGCTGATTCATAATAAAACCACACTATTTCTTATGCCTACCATAATAAAAAAAGGTATTTCATCTAATCTGTAGAGCCAATAGTCAGTTATGAAGATATGCTATCCAGTCTCCATAAATCATGAATAACTGTTATTAAATGAAACACAAATTGGTGTCAGCCTGCTGGGGTAAACCAAATAGGAATCAGCAACCAGGTGAGTAATTATACTTTATTGTTCTTTAAATAACTACTGAGCATGACTTGCCTATTAAATGTTTCATGCACATAATAAAGAATCAGAATCCAGACTTGTATTACAAGTCAATGAGGCTTTTTTTCTATGAAGCGTATCAGTTATTTCTGCATCAGAAATGAAGTACACAACCTATGACTTGGGGTTCATATGTAGTTTGCATTACTTCCCATTAATATATTCCCAGCTTTTTAATATCATCTCTCTCTGCTTTGAGCTACTATGTTTACTTATTTATTTACTGTATTACAAACATGTCTAATGATATTCACATCTTTCAGGCTTTCTTCATTATTTCTGATTAAACATTTCAGTTACAATAGTATTTATTTATTATTTATTAATTGAATTTGTATGCGGCCCATTTCATTGATACAGTGACTCTGGGCAGTAAAAACAGTAATAGTAAAAGAGTAATTCATCTGACTGGAGAGGAACATGGACAATTCACCCCATGATTCCCAGCACACATATGCATAAGCAGATAAAGATATGACATGAGGAGTATGTCCATGTGTGTGTCTATATGTGCGCATGTGTGCATGTACATGTATGAATGTGTATAATAAAATGACACAGAATCAAGACACAATGCATAACTTTGTTCCATAGATGAAAATATAGATGTCTTCTACAGACAATGTACTGGTAATGTGGTTGGAAAAACACGGCATGTCTTCTGCCACTGCCTCTTAAATTTATTTACATCAAATTTCATCAACTTTCTCAATATCATTCTTTGATCAGGGATCTGGGAAAAAAAATTCTATGGCTTTCTGGAATGAAGTGGAACATTTTAATACATATGATTCAGAGAGATTTTTCTCATTTTCTTTGTTTGACAAAATAGTTAGATTTGCAAAGTCAGCCCTTCTATAATACCCTTGGATATTCAAGATAGTCATCTCTCTGTTACCCAACTTCTAGTGATGCTCTTATATGGACAATAGTTCAATGTATATTCTTCTACAAAGTATTGTAAAGGACAAGGGAGGGAGAGTGAATATCACTATTAGAATTGAATGCCTTTGCTTTCATTGTTTGTTTTCATTGTATTTCAGAAGACAAAGAGGAAAATCTCTTCTTCTGGCATTCCTGAAATGTCCATGAATTTTCACATGCTCTAAAAGATTTTTTTTCTTCCCTTTTCACATTTCCCTAACTCTTAGAAAAGTTGCCAAAAATAGACTTCTGGTTTGGGTCTCTTCAGCAACAGACCGAAATCCACGATCGTGTGTGGCTTTGATCTGTGCTCGCCGCTGGAGCGCCCTGATCCTTTGGATTCGGGGCTGAAGCCACCCCGTAGATGTGGTGAAGAGGGAGGAGACTGCTAGCTGAGTGGAGGGGAGCCACATCTCTCCTCCTTGGCTGGTCTAAACTCCCTTCCCCGAAGGCGGTTGCAGTGGTGGTCAGAAATGGCCACCTCAAAGAAGAATCCAATTGGATAAGATTGTGCAGGAGGAAGACAAAGAGGAAAGCAGGACAGACTGGGATAAACAACAGAGAACATCTAAGCAAGGTACCCTGAATGTAAAAGTACCTAGAGGGATACTTCTGAAAGAAGATCTTTAAGCAGCGAAGGAGAGAGAAAAGGAGGTTAACCCCCCTCCTTTTTTTTACCTTTATATTGACAATTACAAATGGTATGGAAAGAAATTTATGTTAATCTATTTTGACACTAATAGGCAACCTTAAGCTGAAATCTAAGTGTCTAAAGGAGAATAAAGATTTTTTTCTTGGTCATTTTAAAGCCCTAAAAAGGAGAAGAGTGGAGGCAAAAGGGTGAGACTTGGAATAATGGAAAATTGGAGTGCCACCTGGAAAAATAAAGAGGATTAACAGTGAAACTTTGAAAAGACTCCCGAGGATACATTGTAACTGAAATCTTATTAAAAGATACAATAACCCACAGAAAGGAAAAGTAAAGGAAAGAAACAAGAAGGAACAGTTTGGGATCATTTGGTGATTTAAAAAAAAAAGTTTTTGGCATTGGTTTTTTCTTTTTCTGTTTTTACTTAAAGTCAATCGGGTGGTTGTTCAAAAGTGTTTAAAATGCCATCACTCCTGGAGGAATTGAAGATGAGTCTTAAAAAACAGAAAGAAGATGCAGAAAGGGGAGGAAGATCCTTTGGCTTTGTATTTGAATTTTTTGAAATGGAGATCCTGAACTATGAAAAGCAAAAGGAAAAGCTTCAAAAGCAAGAAGAAGGGAGGAACAAAGAAGAAGCCATTTTCAATGATCAAATAATGCAAAGTGTGGTAATAAGGGGGAAAAGGAGTTAAAAGTTTGAGATCAAAGGGAACAGCCAAAAAGAAAAATAGTCTGAAAAAGAAGTATAACAGCAAGGAGAAGCAGAAAAGAAAACTACAGAAGGGAAAATTAGAGAGATAAGGGTATAAAAAAAGGGATGAGAAAAAGGGGGGAAAGATAGAAAGGGAAAAAACTTATGAGGGACAAAAACAGGAAATAAAGAAAAAGGGGAAACATACTAGGATTAAAGGTATTTGCTCAGCTAGAAAACACAGAGACAATGGTTAAATTTAGTTAAAAGTGAGGATTCTGCAAAGGTACAAAAGATAGTGTTGTGACAGTAGAATACTGTATGAGTTAGAAATGAAATAAGTAAATAATCTATGAGATAAAACTGTATTGTTATGTAATGGCATGTTTATTTATAATTAATGCAATAATAAAGAAGAGAGGGAAACATTGCAATTGTTTCTAAAGATATTGAAAAGGAATGTGAAAGATTTATAAGGAAATTTATACCAGTTATTAGAATGAATTTGAATAATTATTTTGCTTATTAATAGTAAATAATTTATAAGATAAAACTGTATGACTATCCAATGGTATGCTTATTAACAGTTAAGTAATAATGAAGAAGGGAGGGAAACATTTCAATTGTTCTCAAAGATTGATAGATATTGAAAAGAAATGTGGAAGATTTACAAGGTTCATACCAGTACTAGAATGATTTTGAATAACTATTTTGTTTACTAATGTGTGTGTATATATATATATATATATATATATATATATATATATATATATATATATATATATATATATATATATATTGTTTTTGCTATGTTTTTAGAATTTTTCTTTTTACATTTTCAAGGGGAAGTACCAAGCAGGAGTCTGAATGATGAGATCTACATGATATAAAATAGATATTAGAAATTTGAATGTTATAATTTTAGAATGCACAAATTCAATGTTTAATGAGATTTCATATGATAATAACAATAAGATTTAATGGTGTTGCACTTCAATTGGCAATCATAGGGGAATTCTGCTTCTTAAGAATGTTGGAAGAGAACATATGAAATTGTAAACAAGACAGATGAAAGTATAAATACAATGAATAAAAAGATACAGAAATTTAGGTAAAAGAAATACAATTGAATAAGAAGAAAATGAGATAACCATAAAAGCAAATTAAGAGAAGTAAAGGGAGAAATGGTGAGAAATTGGAAAAAGATATTTGGAAATAAGTTGGAAATAAGATATGAAGTTGAATACATAAGATGAATATGCATATGAAATTGTGTCTGTATGGAAATGTGATAACCCGGAACAATGCTGTACTCAAATAAGATGGTTTATTTGTTTTGTTAAAACTCAATAAAACTTTATTTAAAAAAAAAGAAAAAAAAGAAAAGTTGCCAAAAATGTCCCAATCAGATCTTTAGGCAGAATACTAATGTCCCAGTCATATCTTTAGGCAGAATACTAATTTATTGGATGCATTCAAATTCAAGCATTTTAAGATGTGGAATGAGAAAGGAATAAAAGCTATTCTTTATTAAATTTTGAAAGGTTGTGTCATTCTGGTGATGCTTCAGGCAAACCATGACTTTAAACTTGCATTATGAACAAATATGCCACTGTCAGCAAAGCAAAACTGCTGCATTTTTTCTCATGGCCTTCTCTATGTGTCCTTGGAATATTGGTGTGTGCCCATATAATACACAAACACAGCCCTGAACCTTCTTCCACCTATTGGAAACACCCTTCATTGCAATCCTGAACCATCTTAAGGAAGCAAATTGTACCACTTCTGTATTTGAGTGAGGAAAATAGTCTATTTGCTGGATATTTTATAAAAGTGATCTAAAAAGGGTTAAAAGGTTTCATCTGCTGTATGTTTTTCCCACTTAAAAAGAACAATTGGTGGTGTTCAGGGACATTTTAACTCCTGCTGTATTTTTACAACACTTATAATAAAATACCTTGTTAAAAAAGTTGCAGCCATCTCACATGTGCCCCTTTTCTGTATTTCTACTGAAGAAGGAAGTCTAATAGGTTGCTTCAGAGATGCCTCCAGGCAAAATCTGATTTGAGTTATGCAACCCATTTTTTTTCTACCAAACTTGAGTTCCTTCCATTGCTTTCTTTTTTTGCTTTCCAGCTGGCATTTCTCTTTGATGCACAATGCATTCTATCCACAGAATACCCATCAATCCAGAGCCTATAAAACTCAAAGTGTCCTAATACATGAGCACATTATAATGTGAGTCAAGTGCTGAAAAAAACAACAGCAACAAGCAACATGTCTTACAACCAGTGATCAAGTTCCTTGCTAGCTTGTTCTATGCCAGCTTATTCCAGGTTCCTGGACAAAGTTATTCTTAACAAATCCAGTTTTTCTTCTGGAGCTATATCAGGGATGCTACATTACTTGCTTAACGTACAAGTGAAATGTTACTCTATCTTTATTGTTTGCAGTCTCTGTAAATGCCATGCCTGCTTTCAATTTTATTCCTTTCCTATTTTCTCTGCCCTAATCATAAACCTCTCCTGGCTTTTAGAAAATGTCATTCTGCCTTTCAAGTAAGTACAATAGGTCATATCAGGAAAGCTCAACCTGCAAAGGGATCATTATAGCAAGTGTTATAATGTCACAAAACTTTGCACAGTTTATTTATTTCTTTTTTAAGTGAGAAAAACAACAAACTGATGAATATAGCCTGACTCCCTACTTAACTCTTCTGAAAATGTCTGGATTGTAGAATTATAAAAATGGTGAAGAATGATGAAGAAACCAAATCTATTGATATTCTAATTATGGTTGCTGCATGCTTTCCATTTGTCAAAGTTCAACTTCTACAGAAAGTTAGAGAAAGTACTCTCATTGGCTCCTTTTATAACAGTAATGGCACCAGCAGATTTAATTGGTGGCACCAACAGTATTTAGATTAAAGGATGGGCAATTAGGTGTAAGAACTGCAAATTTGATCTCCCACAGTCTTGAATGTAATTACAGAGATATAACCTTATGCCTATGAAATTCCCCAGCAGATCTATGGGTGAATATCTTCTGTGAATTTTTCCAGGGGAAATAAAAAATATCCAACATTTTCTCAAAAACAGGACTTCCTTTAGTTATGCAAGTAGCACTGCTATTGGAAAAATGTAAGGGAGCCACTGCCTCAGAAGACCTTTCTTTGAGTTTAATAGAAATATGAGAAGCCAAAGTGGCTGCAGACCACTGGATAAAGACAATATATTCTCAAATTTTCCTTTTAATGAAGCAAATGTAAGGACATCTCACTCCACTCATATTACCCGTGATTTTTTTTATTCTCCTAAATTCTTATTGAATAAATTCCTGAGCACTTTTTCTCCATCAGATTAAATGATAACTGCTAAGAAATAAATGCAAGAGAATTTATCTGTTTGGCATCAAGAATGAAAGCTTATAGATTCATGGATTCAGCTCACTGCAAATTAGATACCTGTGTAAAAGTATCATTAGGGAAGGATCTATAGAGCATTCTGATAGGGTGATAGCTTCCCAGTAATTGCCCTGGAGTGTCTAGGCTTAAAAGATAAGCATCAGGAAGAAATGTGTTTGCTTCACATTTGACAGCCAATATATCCAATTTTGTTCTGGGAAATTAAGAGATATCTAAAATGTCATTGTTCTTCAGAATAAAAATGTTCAAGTCCAGTAAAAGTTTAACTTCATAGATAAATGAGTAGACAGAGGGACAAACCAAAATAGACAATACTGTTTTTACACAAGGAAAAAAAGAAGCTGCATAGAAAATGTGTTCATTAAAAGTATTAAAAATATCCATGGATTTTCATGAGACGATTAAACAAAACCAAGTAATAATCACCACAAGAGACCTTGAAAATATAAAGAAGTAAGACTTAAGGCCTGGAAAATGAAAAATGGCCAAACCTGAAACTGAAACTAGCTTTCATTCATGAGGCAAGAGTTGCTGCATATTCACAATCTATGATCACATGTATTTAATTATATCGAGAAATAAAGCATCCTTTATTCTTGGCAATCATTTATTCTAACCAATGAAGCTTGTTAAGCCTGGATTCCCCAACGGGTGTTAAGGAAAACAAACTAAACAGAATGTACAGCGAAGTCAGATAGGAAGACAGGTAAATGTGTGAGATAAGTTTTCTAGTTAACACGCAGTAAAAATACAGATACACTTGTGCTATCAAAAATATAGTTTATTCCATTTAAGAATTATAGCATAGTCAAACAAACGGTCCATTAGTCATATATCAATTTCAGTCAAGTCTTGTCGGGGATACTCTATTTGCAAAGTCCATGTTGAATAGCCAATGTCAGTTCACTTACAATAAATCAGTCCAATCTTTATCTTCTCTCCGTTGAGAAAAATCAACACTCCTTTTTCTCTCCCCGTTCCAGCAAGAACGCAGTCATCAATCCATTCAGTAATTAGGGATCTTCAAGCCAGAGAGAGCGAGCTGCAATTGCCTCGCTTCTTATATAGTGCTTTTACAACCACACCCTTAATTACATTCCTGCAGTTAAAGTTACACACACTTTAACTAACAAACCATGATACCATATTTATTATTTTTACCCAAACCAGTTAGGGTAAACAATGTTATCCCTAACAAAGCTTTTTTGATGAGATATGAAATGTCTTCCAGGAAAAACAAAGAGAGTCCAGTTGCCTTTTGAAAAAGCACCTTTGAGACAACCATGACCTGGATGACTGAGAATCTCCATAGACAAATAAAGCATCCTGTTTTGCCTTAAATTACACTGTTTGAAAGTTCACCCCTCCCTTTAATTAAAAAACACTGTTCATTCTTTGATAAATTGTTTAGTTATCTTCCATGCCTTCCCTTCCAATTTCCTTCTTTTTATTTTCCAAAATGTACTTTATTTCACACAGACAGTGCAAGGCCAGCAGACAATTTTGACAGTTACTAAATGTAACCACCATAATGGATTCATATTTCCTAACATTCAACTGGCTTTTATTTTTCAGCTTCAATGGTACTATTCCTGTAAAACAGTAAAACAGTGATGACTAAGACAATCCTTTACTTTTGGGTATAAAATGATTGACAATTGGAATCGCAAAGCAAAAATCCTATTTGCTTATAAAAGCATTATAGATTTGTTCAGGTATGCTAATATAGAGAAGAGTGGGGCACTAATAAATTTATCAGCCTTAGGCAGAAACCAGTTAACAAGCTGGTCCTGAACAAAATTCAAGGTGACAGTTTTGACCTCTGGACTTCTTCAACGATCTGGGTTTTCCAGCAGTCTTATCCAAATGATCCAGTTGAGGATTAAATTAGCAATTTCATACTCTCCAAAAGTTTGGGGTGACAATTTTCACAACTCCTTATCATTATGCCTTTAGGATGGAACTAATAGGAACAGAAATCTAAAACTTTTGAAGAACACAAAGTTATTTAAATTGCAAGCCATATTTCCCCAGAACAGGGAAGTAACATTCTTTGCCACTTTTATTGCAGATATAACACTATCATGATCAGAATTGCTCAAAGTTTATCACAGGATGCATAGCTATTTTATGAAACTGTAATCGCACCTTGATCTTACTGTTTAGATCTTATTTTATCTGTGGGCACTTCAGATTCAGTTTCAGATCTATATTTCATCTCATGCAAGGGTACAAACCTACTACCTGTTTGCAATCTTTTTAGCACCAATATCTTTGTCCAAGGATTTCCATTTTGAATTGTGTGTGTTTCTACAAAACACCCTCCCCCCCTCCACAAGTTCTATTTTGAAATAAAGTATGTCTTCTGGATATTTAGATATAAGTATTTAAATGAAAATTTTTCAAGCAGTTTTTCTTTTTACAGAAAAGCTCAGTGGAAAAATTAGAAATAATAGACTTCTAGCAGATTATACAATATTTGGAAGCGATATGAATGCTACATCTAATAACTGATTTGCTCATGCTTTTATGCTACTTTTAGTGAAGAGATAAATGATAGATAAATAGACAGACAGATGATGATGATAGATAGATAGATAGATAGATAGATAGATAGATAGACAGACAGACAGATAGATGATAGATAGATGGATGAATGGATGATAGACCAATATAAATAGATAGATGAGAGAGAGGGGGGAAAGAGAGGGGGGAGAGGGAGAGAGGGAGAAATGTGTTTGAATATTAGTATCTCAGATTGGTAGTTAGGCTGTTGGTTTGAGCTCCGAGCTTGACAATTTGGTTTCAAACATTTTGTCACCATTCAAGGAGACATCATCAGTGCATATTGAGTTGTGCTCATCTGTCAGAACACAGGTCTTTAAATATCTTTTTATGAGATGCAAATTAATCTGAATGTTGTTTGTTTGGATATTTCTGAGTCATGGTCTGATTTTGGACTGTTTGATTGGTTGGCTGTTGTTGCTGGGCTATAGGTAAGTACCAGGGGTGGAATTCTACCAGTTCACATCTATTCACTAGAACTGATTGTTAACATTCTAAGCAGTTTGGAGAACCGGTTGTTAGAAGAAATTACTGGCCTAATCCTGTAAGGAAGGCAGGAAGGAAACAATCTGGTGTTGCTTACAGAAACTGCCTCTCCGTTAACCCTTATTACATTCTTGGCAGGACTAGACTTCCTGTCTCAGGAACATCTCTGGAGTTTTTTCCCCTCCTTTGCTGGTACTTTGCTTGTGTGGAGTGACCATTCAAAGTTACAATGACACTGAAAAAAGTGACTTATGACCATTTTTCACAGTTACGACTGTTGCAGCATCCCCACAGTCATGAGAGGCCAGGCGAGGAAATGCATGGCTCGAAGTGAGTGATATTGAGTTGGCCACACTCAGCCAATAACATGACCAGCAAGCCATGTCCACTCAGTCATATGACCACCAAGCCACACCCACCAACTAAGCCACACCCACAGAACTGGTTGTTAAAATTTTTGAATCCCACCCCTGGTAAGTACTGTTTGTCTGATGCAGATTAGGTTTAGAATTGTTTATCTGGGTGCTTTTGAGTTGTGTTCTGGTTTTGACTTGTTTGATAGTTTGAGTGGCTGGCTGTTATTATTGAGACATGGTCCGATTTCTTGTGAGCTGATGGGTTATAATTTTATTTAAAACAAGTTTTATTAATTCTTCAAGACATACAACACAAAAACACAAAACATAAAAGCATAAAAAATCTCTTTTCTGAAAGTCGCTTAGTCCCGGGTTATAACTCTTGGTACAGACACAAATTCAAATTCATATTCCTTTTATATACCATTTCATATCTTATTAACATTTTCAATTTTCTATATAACTTCTCCTCTCTTTTAAATTTTCTCAATTTTATTTTATTTATCTCCTCTCAATTCAGATCATAATATTTATTATTCTTTGTCTGTTCTATTTCCAGCCATCCATTTATTTTTCTTCTTTAAAAAGAAGAAAAACTTCTCCTGTACACTATATGGAGTATGATGCCTTTATCTCTCTCCCCTATATTTATAATACTTAATATAAAACACATAACTTACATTGGGATTCTGTCTGGTACATTCTAAAATTATACTATATTATCGAAAATGATACAAATCTATTCATTAGTATTGATATTCATTTATATCTTGAACGTTTAACACATTACTTTTCAATTAAATCACATACTTTTATGGGAGCCCTATTTTCCATAGTTATTCCCCCCCCCACATCACATATTATAGCTCATTATTTCATTACGATGTTCCTCCTTCTTCTACTTCAAATCTCTCATTTCACAAAAAATTTCGCTAATATACCATAGTCTGATCATTAATATTAACAATCATTTATATCTTAAACATTTTATCCATTTCAATTAAATATCAGGCCTTTGTGGGAACAGTTATGCTTTCCAAAAATTATTACCCCCCGCCCCAGATCACAATCTTAAATCATATTTCATTGCAGTACTCCTTTTTTCTTAACAAAAATTTCACTAGTTTGTGTTAAATATTTTATCACATTTTAAATTACATATTATTTCCAATTTTCTATGATTATTTCTAAATACAAATATAAAAATACAGTCTTATGTACCTTTCTAGAATCCCTTTATCAATAAAGTTTATCCATTATCTCTAAAAAACTTTTGCTTCTTAACATCTTGCTCCCCACCATTAGGGCTTCTCATCCCTTACTTTCTCCCTTGCTTCTTCTTCTCCTTGTCCTCTTTAACCCCTTGTCTCTCCACCTCCCTTTTATTCTGTTTTCCCCCTTTCTGTTGTTTCCTAACATAATGTCCCTTTTTCACCTTATTCTTCTCTTTTTGGGTTATTCTTCCAGATCTTAGAGTCCTCTTTTCCCTTTTCTCTTTCTTTTTCCCTTCTCCAACCAAAGTCATTTGTTCATCAAAGATGGCTTCTTCTTTGTCCCCTTCATCCTGTTGTTCATTCTGCTTCACATAAGTATAAACCGTCATTTCTAAAAATTGAAAAATAGTGCCAAGACCATCTTCCCCTTCTTTTTTTTTCTTTTTCATATTTTTGATATACAAGTTTCAATCCATCCACAAGTGATGCCATTGTGTAGAGAAAAAGTTTTCCCAGACAACCACGCAGATGTTTTAATCAGAAATAATTCTCAAAAGTTCCAAAGTCACCAAACAATCCAAACAGGCTGTTTCTTTTAAATACCTTCTTCTTCTTCACTTTCTCTTTCTGGAGTTAAAGTTTAATCACAAAGTTCCCTTTCAAATATATTTTTTGGAAGTCTTATTGATATTTAGTAACTCTTTAAAATTCTAGGCAATCTTCTCCTTATTTTTAAATTTTGCTCCAATTTTTTTCCCTCTCCCTTCCCACTCACAGCCAATAGGATTTTTTTCCCTCTGCTGTCACTTTAGGAAGGAGAGTGGAACAAAGAAAAAACTTTCCCTTTTATAATATTCGCAGCTTGTAACTCTCACTAGAGACAATACATACTTAGCAGCCTTCAAGATTCCAGGTCACTTTCTCTTGTCTTGTCCTGGTTAGAAGCAACTTTCACTATTCTTCTGACTTTCTCCCTCCTGCACCTGCTTGTCCGGCTGCAGATTTCTTCGTGGTGGCCATTGTTGACTGCTGTTCCTCCGCCTCGGGAAAAGGGGGTTTAGCCGGCTGGGGAGGGGGTCTGCATCACCCCCAAACCCCTTTCCGGATCCCCCTGTCTTCAGCTGCCTCTATAGGGCAGCTATATCCCCCAGATCCAAACGGATCGAGGGAACCTTGGCGGCGAACGCAGCAGGGATCGTGCGGTGTCACGAATCCCTGCCGCCGCCGAAAGCTTGCAAACCGGAAGTCCTGAGCTGATGGGTTATAATTTTATTGCTGCATAGTGGGGTGCCTTTTTGTTCATTTTAAATGCTGCCTTTGGGATTGTGGTTGATGCAGTTCTTTTGTTCTCAGTGATTAGTAGATTGGGTTGATGTCTATGTGTCTATTTATTGAGACATTGGTGGAAAAGCAGACTTCGAGGAATTCTCTTTCTCTCCTTGATTTCATCTGAGTTATAATCCATTGACTTACAAGAAATCAGACCATGTCTCAGTAACAACAGCCAGCCACGCAAACTATCAAAGAAGCCGAAACCAGACCAAGACTCAGAAGCACCCAGATAAACAACTCTAATCCTAATCTGCATCACCCAAAAGGTATTTAACTATAGCCCTCAACAACAGCCAGCCAATCAAAAGGTACGAAATCAGACCATGACTCAGAAATATGTGAACCAGCAATATTCAGACTAATTTGCATCTCATAAAAAGGCATTTAAAGACCTGTGTTGAATTGTGGGTGAAAGGAGGTGGAGGAGGCTCTGACTGTTTAACTCGTTCATTACATAGTTCAGAATAAAGAACAGTAGCCGTAGCAGCTCCTTTTACAGCAGAGCTGCCTGGCTACAACCAGTGACGGCTCTTTAATTTCCCGCTGCCACGGACCAACCAATCAGAGGTGCATATGTAAAAATCTAACACCCCTCCCCACCTGGTCTGGCTCACCCAATCCTGCTCTGCCTATTGTACATAATCCCATAAATAGGTGGGGTTCTTATGGGTGTGACCGGACCTGCGCATGGGTTGGTCTCTGAGCTGTTTGGCTGGACTTGTCGCCTCTCCTGCTCCCCTCCTTGGAATCTCCTGGAATCTTTTCATCATAGTGGCCATTTTACTTCCACTAGAGGCTGCCCTTTTGATTTCTTCCCTTGTTTGTCGCTGCCTGTGCATGTTTGGTAAGTCTCTGCTATGACCTGTCAGTGTTTTCAGTGCTATTCTTAGTTGTGGGATTGTGCTTAGTTGTTGGGATTAGTTGTCAGGGCCTGTTCTGTGTTATTCTTTGTTTGGTCGGGGTATTCACCTTTCTCTCTGCTTCTAATGTATATATATGAAGGGTCTCCCCCTTCCTCCCTGCTTATATCTGTGTATCTCTTTGTCCCCCAGGTTTGAGGTTGATCAATGTTCCTTCTCCAGCTTCTGCCATCCATTGTATCGACTCTGTACGAACAGGGCCCTGTTACCTGTGTCACCCTTGCCGGTACCCATAGTGGTTCCCCTGTTAAGTTTTTAGCTTAGACTGAATCACCTATTTGGAATGTCCGGCATTTGCTGGATGAATCTAGTGGTCTTTCTGGTGTGTAATTGGGGTAAACTCTGTCTAAGGGTGATCTCAGTTTCCTTCCCATGAGTAGTTTGGTGGGGCTTTTATTTGTTGTTGCGCTAGGTGTTATGTGCTGTATACTAAATAACTTACCTATTTTCACTTGCATGTCCCCTGGCCCTAGTTTCTGAAATGTTTCTTTCATGTGCCGTATCATGCGTTCTACAAGTCCATTCGTCAATGGGTGTCCAGATGCTGAGATGGCATGTCATATCCCATTTTGTGCTAGGAACCCCTCAAACTGTGTGGCTATGAATTGAGGCCCATTGTTGGATACTATCACATCCAGAAGGCTGTGTGTTGCAATTAGTTTCCTTAGATTCCTTATGACTGCCTCTGTCATTGTGGACTGCATAATGCTGACTTCCAGCCATTTAGAATATACATCCACCACGATAAAAAAATGTGTGTCCCTCTACTGGCTCAACAAAATCAATATGTATCCTTGACCAGGGTCCCCTGGGTGTTTCCCACTCATGGTTGGGCACTATGGGGGGTCCTGGTCAGTTTTCCTGACAAGCCTGGCAGGCAGATACCCAGGCCTCTATTTCTTTATCCATCCCTGGCCACCACACATAGTTCCTTGCTTGGGATTTCATTTTAACTATCCCTGGTTGCTCTGCATGCAACATTTCCATTATATTGTCCCTTAAACTGTCTGGAATTATGACCCGATCCCCCCACAATATGCAACCTTTCAGTATTGATAGTTCCATTTGTCTGTTTCTGAACAGTTTAGTTTCTTCGGGTTTTTCCTTTTTGGGCCACCCCCTCCCTTCCCAGTTCAAAATGTGCACCAGAGTTCTGTCTTTTACTGTTGCTCTCGCGATATCAGATGCTGTTACTGGTGGTCATTGAACTGTCTCTATCAGGAGTGTGGTGGTTGCTGGTGCTGGATCCTCGTCCACAATGGGCAGGGGGCATCAGCTCAGTGCGTCAGCATGATCAATTTCTTTCCCTGGTCTATATATCAATGTGTAGTCGTAGGCAGATAAGAATTCTATCCAGCGAGTCATTCTGGATAGCGAGTCATTCATGATGTTTGGAGTGGCTCTGTCCACTGCAATGATGCCCAAAAGTGGTTTGTGGTCTGTGACTAGTGTGAACTTCCTTCCATATATGTATTTGTGGAATTGCTTGATTCTGGTGACTGCGGCTAATGCTTCTTTGTCTAATTGACTATAATTTCATTCTGGTTTGGCTAATGTCTTTGAATAAAATGCTATTGGGGCTTCCTTTCTGTTCTGCAAAATGTGGCTGATAATCACGCCTATCCCAAACAGTGAAGCATCGCAAGTTAATATTACTGGTAAAGTCTGAATACTGAATCAGTACATGTTCTGATGTGATTAAGTTGTTTATCTCTTGGAACGCTGCCTCTTCTTTATGCCCCCAAACCCAGGCTGCTTTCTTGTCAAGCAGTCTGTGGAGAGGCTCTGCCACGGTTGCCTTCTGTGGTAAGAATATATGGTAAAAGTTAATTAGCCCCAGGAAGGCTTGCAATTCTGTTTTGCTTTTTGGTCTGGGGGCTTCGATAGCTTTGGTTTTATTGTCTTCGGGGTGGATCCCTTCACTATCTATCAAATAGCCCAGGAATTCTACTTTGTTGGATGCTAGTTGGCATTTTTCCTTTTTTATTTTAAGCCCCACCTCTTTGAAACAGCTGAGGACTTCACTTAAGCATTCTTGTAATTGTTCTTTGTCCTCTGCTGAGATGAGGACATCGTCAAAGTAAGGCACCACCCCTTTTATTCTGTGCAATAATCGTTCCATGAGGCTCTGGAATAGCCCCAGGGCAACGCTAACCCCAAATTGGAGGTGGTTACATTTAAAAGCCCCTCAGTGTGTAACAATTGTCTGTGCTTCCACTGTTTCAGTGTCTACCGGTAATTGCTGGTAGGCTTGAGCCAGATCTAGCTTTGCAAATATCTTCCCCCGCCCCAGGGAGTGTAAAAGGTGTTGCACCACTGGGATGGGGTACGCACTCTGTTTTAGGACACTGTTAAAGGTTGCCCGGTAGTCAGCACAGATGTGCAGAGATTCAGCTGGCTTTATTGCTGTGATGATGGGGGTTTCCCGTTTCGCATGATCTATAGGTTCTAGGATTCCTTGGGAAATGAGCTTGTCTAACTGCTCATCTATTTTTGGTTTAAGAGTGAATGGGACTCGCCTTGCTTTTAGTCTGATCGTGGCTATATTTGGGTCTAGGTTAAAGGAAATAGGGGACCCCAAGTACTTACCCAATTTTCTGTCGAACTCATCTCGGAACTCCTCCATCAGTTTGTCTTCCCACTTGCTGTCTGTGATGCTGAGGATTCCAGTAAAATCGATCCCCAACAGCTTGAACCACTCTAGCCCCAGCAGACTTGGCCAGTCCTGGTCGACCACGGTTAAAGGCAGAATCCCAGAGTAATTTTGGAAAATCACTTGGAATTCTCCTATGCCAATGACAGAAATCTTGTTCCCTTGATTGTCTTTTAGGATTATTTTTTGTTTTTTTCAGTTGGGCCTTTGTTAGTTGGAGGATTAGACTTTTGATGGTGTACCACAACACCATCAATAGAAGAGACCCGGAATCCACTTCTATCTGACATTGTTTACCTTCTATCGTGACATGAACATGGACTTTCTTGGCATTTGGCATGCTGGAGTGGCCCACAGTCATGGTCTGGTGTGTTCCATTCCTCTTTGTGGTCAACTCGTGGTTCCATCGATTTCGGCTGTTTTGGCTCCAACAGTTCACGGTTTGATTTTCCCGATTCCTTGGGGGTGTACCTTGTCTTGGCCTTTGGATGTTTGGCTTGAATGCTCGACATGCCTTTGTGATGTGCCCCCTCTGCTCACAATGTTGGCAGATGGCATCTCAGAAATGGCATTTCCTTCACAACACATACACCACAATTCCTTCTGCTTCTTTTCTCGGCTTCTCTGGCACCGTTCAGGATGTAGCTGGTTCACTTCCTCATCATCTGCCGATCCCAACTCGGACTTGAGGTCCTCGTGGTGAATGGCGGTGGTGTCTTTCTGGGGGGGCTGTGGAGTCTTATTCACCTTCCTCATGGCTGTGGTGGACTTCTGGGATGCTTCTACTGCTGATGCTTCTTCAATGGCTTTCTTTATTGTTATTTTTGGTTTTGTTAGGAGGCAGCTCTGCAGTGTCAGGTCCCTGAGTCCCAGGACTATGAGATCCTTCATCGCCTCATCCACATTCAGGAACTTGCATGCTCCAGCAATGTTCCTCAGGCTAGCGACAAAATCAGTGATATTCTCTCCTTCCTTCTGGTCTCTCTGGAGGAACTTGTGTCTCTTGACTAAACTGGACACTGGGGGAGTGTAATGGGCTCTCAGAATTCTCTCTAAATTCTCTCTAAACTCTCACAGCTCAGGGCTGTGAGAGTTTTAGCCATTTTGAATACAGTGGGCCTACAATGCGTGAGGAAAACAGCTTGTTTCCTCTGTTCCATAATATTCATCAGGTCGCAGCTTTCCAGGAACATCTGGAATCTATCGATGTAGGATTCTCAGTCCTCGGTCATTGGGTCGAATGGTGTGGGTTGTGTATTTTTTCAAGCCATGTTGAGTTCTTTGTCCGGTTAGTTAGCCACATTGCTTGCAATCCCATTTCTCTCAGGATTCCCCTCTCATCACCAGTGTTGAATTGTGGGTGAGAGAAAATGCGGGAGGCTCCAACTGTTTAACTCGTTTTTTGCATATTCAGAACAAAGAACAGCTGCCGTGGCAGCTCCTTTTACAGCAGAACTGCCCTGCTACAACCAGTGACGGCTCTTTAATTTCCCACTGCTGCGGACCAACCAATCAGAGGTGCATATGTAAATATCTAACAATGTGTGTTCTGACAGACGAGCACAACTCAAAATGCATTGACGATGTCTCTTCGAATGGTGATGAAACATTTGCAACTAAATTGCCAAGCTCGGAGCTCAAATTAACAGCCTAGAGAGAGAGATTATTGTATAGGGTGATGTTTACTTATTCACATTTTTGACCACCCATATCCCTCCATTGTTTAATATCTGATGAGCCAAAGATAACTTAGATCACTCCTTTCTCATCCCACTCACCTGCAGAGTCAAAGGTATGGACTACAGTAAGAAGGAAGGGGAAAATCCCCTGAAACAATCTTGCTAAACAATGTGACTTTTTCATGGAGCAGCATAAATTATTCTTTTTTGTGGGCAAAGAAACTCTGATCAAGTGGTGCCTGAAGATCACGAGTATCCTCAACAGAAAAGGCATACTGTATAGCTGGCAGGAAATATGCTAACTCCCCCCCCCCACCCCACACACATATCTTTGGAAAAATGGATATGTAATGAAAAAAGATCCAAAGCTGATGTTGGGAAGAGAGGAATATAACTTTTTCCCCCATAATTCAGTACAGTATTAAACAATTGTTAACAAGTATCAGTAGTGTCCCTTTTAATTTATTTATTTTATATATTCTTTATTTCCACGACACATCCCATAATACATTTTCTACTTTTTATATAATCAATTAAAAGGACAGCTGATAACCTTCCCTTTTCTGTTTTATCCTTTTGTTAAGGAAAAAATGAACCTAATTTCTGAGAAATATAACATGAAGCTAGAGTTGCATTTTCATATTTTAATTTATTTCATTCTCTTCTAATTCAGGTAGTGTCTGCTATTTTAAGCATGGAAACTACTGATTACCTATTTCAAATCCTAACATGGTTTGATTATGTACCCACTGCTTCAGTCTGACAACTCTAGATTTCTGTCTCTGATCCTTTGAAATTGAAACCATCATTTTCTTCGTCTTTTTCATAAAAATAATACAAATAATATTTATGTATTATAAGGAATTTTGTAGATTGAAGTAATTCATTCTCTGCTCCTCCCTCCTCCCCCTCTTAATGCTAAGATCTGTTCATTAGATGGCATTCTGAGAAATTAATTTGCAAAAGCTTCTTATAGCAGATCAGAAATGACAATTTGCTTGAAGTATATTTGCTTAAAAGAAGTATTCCTATTTCCAATGGTCACATGAGCATCATTTTTCTGGTGTACTTCTTTTGATGGAAAGGCATTTTGCTCCATATCTTTACCATAATGGACTGGGGAATAAATAAAAATATAGTAGAATCATCTATCATTAGCAGAACTTCTGATTTCAAAAGGGCAAAAATTGTATTCTAACAAGTCTGAGGAACAACGAGAAGTTTGATGTACAACTTGGTTCATAACTCAAGCATTGTCTTTGTAGTCTATCTACAACCAGTGTTTCAACTATTTGTACAATGTATATATTTTAATTCATATCTAAGTATATCCTATGCAGTCCAGATGGTCAACATATTTCCAGTGAAGAATACTTAAATGGGAAAATGTACCCCAGTAGAGATATTAAAATTGATAAATTTCAGTTTGGGGTATGAGAAAACATTACAGCCCTACATTTTGATTAAAGCCCTACATTTTGAGCCCACTTGGGAGCAATAAGAGGAGACATCTCTTTCTTCCAAGCTCATTCATGCATTTATTTTCCTCTTCTGAAGAACAAAAGCTTACCATTTTCTTGTCTTATCCATAGCCCAGGAAGATGTTGCATAGAACAGTGATCCCCAACCTTTTTTACGCCGCGGCCCGGTACCGGCATCAGTTGGGCGCCGCGGCCCGGTACCGGCATCAGCTGGGCGCCGCCATCTTTTTGATGAAAAAGTGCTTCCGGTGAGCTTTCTACCCGGAAAAGCTCACGGAAGCGCTAGCGCCGCCATCTTTTTGATGAAACGTGCTTCCGGTGAGCTTTCTACCCGGAAAAGCTCACCGGAAGCACTTTTTCATCAAAAAGATGGCGGCGCCCAGCAAGCCAGTGGCCCGGTAGGACTTGTTCCGCGGACCGGTACCGGTCCACGGACCGGTGGTTGGGGACCCCTGGCATAGAACACTGTGATGAGGGAGGCTTTGAAAATTATAATTCTTGAGGTTCCTACACCATGACCTCTAGCTCATTTTTAAACTTGAGAAAGAAGGCATCCTGAATGAATATGAAAATGGGGCCTAGAGAGAACTCTAAACTGAAGAAGCAGTTCTTAGTTCAACGGAAAAAAAAGTTAGAAAGAACCTTACTAAAATGGTTTAAAGAACTTAGGCTCTATGATCACCAGGTAAAAGGTATGCAAGATGTCAGAATAATTATGTAGAAATATGCAATGCCCAGAAAACTAAACCGGCCCAAAGGTTTGCCACTTTTGTTCCTAATGTTTAGTCTAAAACCAGGCCAAGTCTTTAGAGATAGGCTTATCACAGTGGAAAATTCTTTTCCCATTCCAAATCTAGATGGATGTACAGACGGCGGTCTGTTCTCTGCTGGCTGGAATAGAGAAGCACAGATTTTTCTATCCCTCTCATGATGACAAATGTTATTAAACAGCAAGTTCTTTATTTCCTTGCATGAATTTTTAAGGTCACTGTCCAAGGTCATGCACTATGCTAAAGCTTGGTTTCTTTAAGCAATTTATTGACTATCAAGTTGGCGGGATTTACAGTGCCTTATTCAAGTGTGAGCCCTATCATTACCATGACCTAAATGTACAATCTCTAGAGATTACCAGTGTACTTCTTTATGGCTTCCTCATCCCTGGGATTCGTATGGGTAAAAGTCACTACAGCAACTGAATCCTCAACTGTGACACTTAAAATGTTGTATGGCAGCAACTATGCATTTTTGTATTTAAGGAACTAAATACAATTGCATTGTTTAAAATGAAGAACTAAATATAAGGTCATAATACAATATATTCTACTAATTAAAAATACAGAAACCACATACCAATTTCATAAAATCTGTAGCACATGTATAGTTAGCAAAAATGTATACTGAAACAACTATCAGAAAAGCTGAATTCCATCAAAACTCACTGAATATTTGAATTTAGCAAGATTATCAGTGAAATGATAATAAATCTTAATAAATCTGTTTTCTTTGCCATTGAGTATTAGCTATGTAGCCATGTAGCTACGAAACAGGGAGGGAGGGAGCAGAATTGACATGCTAATGAACTATATTCCATAAGCTTTGATACTGTTGATAAGAAGTCCTATCATAACCAATTATATGTAATTACACATATATCTTATATCATGGAGAAAAGCGAAGCAGTGCCCATGGAGGTTGGGGGATTAAAACTAGGTTCATATAGGAGATAGTTCATTGCCTGAAAGGTTAAGTAGCTTTGTGATCTATTATTAATCATTGTGACAACTTGGATTTACTCTCTGGTATAGTATACCATTCTATTCTGTTTAGGCTTCTTCCTGTGGGAACATAAGGTACCATGCTGAGGCCCCTTGAGGTGGAGATTTATTACATCAAACAATGTTGAATTACTTCTATTGGAGAATGTGACTTTTGGGGGTTGTTTCTAACTTCTAATCTTGTGGGGTAATTCTGGGTTGTGTCAGATCCAGAATTACCATGGACTTTGCCACTTTGATGTTTTCCTAAATAAAAGAAATTGTTTTGGAAGATGGACTTTGCTCTTTTTTAAAAAAAATAATGGATTTCATTACTTGGAAACCTAACACTTTTGGCCTTTGACAACATAGCTTTATAAGTTCTGCTTCTTTTGTTGATCACATATAAATAAAGGTAATTAGCATATATTAGTTATATGTTGCTATTGATAGGCACAACAACATGAAGTGGGAGATTTTTTGCTGTTTGTATCCTACATACTTGTGAAAGAGTGATAGCCATTCCCAGAACATTTGGGGAAAAAAATGGACAAGTTAAAACTTGAGCACAATAATTATTCTCTTTTTGATTAATTTTCAGAAGACCCATTGTAGGTAATGGAAAATCACAGGTGATAAATGGGATTGTAACAAGATAGCAATCGAATACATAAGAGTATTTATTAGGGAAGTGTCTTTTTTATTACCCTCACAGAATTGACATTCTGTGAATTATACAATTTATTCACTCATTCATTTTAATTATTGATCTACTTATTAGTGTTATTGCAGATTTGTGGGTGAAAGGGGAAGTTGAAAAAGGACAAAAGGATACTGAATTCTGATAACAAATAATGGTTTCATGAACAATATGAAATGTTTAGAGAATTATCATTCCTTACCAATTGAAAAATTAGATTGTCCTTAATAGGAATCATACTGACTTGTTGGATGGATAGTGGGAAAATGAGATGTCAAGGGAAGGAAAGCTATATGTTACCAATATAGTGTTAATGTTGTGTCTTCTGTGAACAACTATTAGATTAATGTAGCTTGATATTAAAAAAAGAAAATTAAATGTGTTTATTTATTAAATGATTGGCCAACTTAATATTAAAGTAATCTTTCCAATCACACTCATAATGAGATTAAGAAGAGCACTATCAATTTTATGGAAAAAAATTTAAGAACATATCTGAAGTAAAAGTGGTATGACAATGACCATATTCTTTCATTATAGTAACAATTTTCTATAGATTAAAAAAAAGAAAATAATTTTTATTTATTAGTTTTCTTTTTTGTCTTTCCTTTACTAAATTCATTTTGTAACTCACTTTAATAGAAATCTCAGTAATTTTCTCAAATGCATTTGGTCAGGAAGTCTGAACCAACAACTTGTTTTCACTTATTCCTTCAAGTCAAAACAGTGAACCCAGTTTGCTAATGTTTAGAGGCATTTCAAGCATTCTTTGGAAAAACTCTCTTGTGTTTTTCTTTTCTTTTTCTTTTTAGTTTAGACTTGGTCCACAGATAGAATAATATTTGGAGAAACATACCTTACCTATTTAAGAAAAAAAGCATGCATAATGGAGTAATTCATTCTATATTAATGTTTTTAATAACATTGTAATACAAAATACAGTTCTGCAATTGCACATTTATAAACACCCTAAAAGGGCAGTTGTAATATTATGTTGTAAATACCTTGTGTGAAACCTAAGTAAAGGCAAAGTTGTGTCATTTATTTATTAAAATCATATGCTACCCAACTCACTGTTACAATGACTCTAGGAGGCAAACAGAATAATCATTGGACTTTTGAATTATTGAACACTATAGGATTTTTAAAAAGTTTATTTTAAATTTTGAATGGATGTAGAACTTTCCTAAAACAATGAGAAAATCTATTAAATTTTATTAAAATTTTCAAAAAAAGGTGAAAAAAATTCCTAGAATGAAAAGCTTTGTGTTATAGTTTAGTGCACAGCCCATTTCTTTCCAAATCAATGTAACATTCTCTAACATTGGGAAGGAAGGGATGGAGGGTGAAGAAGATGACATTAACCTCTTCATGCATCAACTGAACTTTTGAATGAATTAAACATAATGAAAAGTTTAATACCTAAACCAAAACACCTACAGTTGTCTAATGACAGCAACGACCAAAGAACCTTATATTTTAAAATCCCAAGAAAACCAGTAGCTGGATGTATCAGTAACAATATTTCATTCTCCCCATTCATGACTGATTGAATTTTAACTTACTTTCAAGTGATTCTACCTGGGCATGAATAATCTACCAAAAGAAGTAGACAGTAGGGACAAAAGTACAAAGAGAGTCTTATTGTACATATGTTATGGACTGTTGCCCCATAAAAATGTTAAATTTGTTGTCGATGAATGAGGTAGACCCCTTCTTTATTTCATCAGAATTCCTGGAAATCCTATCTCAAGGAAAAGCTCAACTTCATTCTTCTTGATAGTGCCATTTATATTCATATTTTGTTTGCATATCACTCTCTCTGATACACAGACTCACACAGACTCACACACAGACACACAGACTCACACACAGAGTTCTATTTTAAAATCATATGTTTATGTTTGTGACTTATACAGAAGCTAATTGTGTATTCACCCTGCAAAAATACCATAAATTAATAAACAAATCATCAAGATGGGTTTCAAAATGAGTGACAGTCAGGGGAATATTCAGTAGGCTCAGTCCAATCTTGACATAGCTTTTATAACAGAAATATTTCTTTCTTTACTCTTCCTGAGATGTTGGTTTCCCTCAAACAGAAAATCAAAAATCAGCAAATATTCATTGTAAACTGAATTAATCTCCCATTACATTTTAGTGAAGTATTATTATTTCCAAGTTGTGAAGTAAAGGGGAACATTGCCTACATCTTCTTTTATTATTCAGCTGGAACAATGAGAGAAAGGCCAAAATGCTAAAGAAGTCTGTCAAACAAGCACAAATAAATGTTGTCATCCTCCCAAAAGCACTTTTCAGATGGGTATTGTTACATTAATGAAGGTTAATAGGGAGCAGATAGAAGCAGCCCTTGCTTGTCATTCATTAAGTATTAGCACTTATGGTTCGTTTGAAATATTGGAAAAGACAAAACATTTGAACATGTTCACTGGGGCCATAAAGAGGGTGGCAGAGGTTGCAAACCATAATGGCTCTGAGATGTTGAATTATTGAATGGGTTTCCTGTGATGTTGCAGTCATTGAGAAACTACTTAATGGAACTAATTAAAGGAGGGGATTGTCATTCACAAAAATGAATCTCTTAGCTGTTTAAAATTCTGGTTTTTAAGCATCATCCTTTTTTTTTTTAAATTCACGAGAGAGGTGATCTGAATTTCCCTAAACTGGTTTTGCCAAGCAAAATTAGGACCAGTGCCTTCCATCTAACAGAGAACAATATTTATTGAAGCTGACCAGGAGAAACAATAATGAAGTTTTGTGACCATGAGTCCATTTCCCACTGGTGTGCCCTGACACTTTGGGTAATTCATAAGTAATATCAAAATTCTTGCAGGAGAGAAGACTGCTGGAAAAAAAATTGCAGGTGTCTGTGCTGCCTTTTTTCTGTCCCATATGAGCCTTCCTTCTCGGCTTTAGCACAATAGATTTACCAATAAAACTGAAAGCTTAACAGGAAAGTGGGGAGAGTTGGGAGGAGAATGAAGAGTGAATGTTTTTGGAGTACTGCAGTCACTAGCAAACTGAGCACAGCAGCCAAACAAAAGAGATGGTGGCTTTTTCTCCTTCAGAAGGAATAGATCAGGGGTGGGCAAACTACGGCCCGCGGGCCACATCCGGCCCGTTGGTCTGTCCAATGCGGCCCGCCCCTGAAAAAAAAATCGCTGCCATTGGTCTGTCCAATCCGGCCCGCCCCTGAAAAAAAATCGCTGGGCGTGGCATAATTGCCCTGTGCCGCGTGGCCCCCAAAGCTGCAAAACAGTGCGGAGCGATCTAGGGGTAGGAAAGAAAAGAAATTTGCAAAGGCCTCGGCTGGGAGTTCGAAATCACCTTCGAGTGCGACCTCTCCGAAGGTGAGTCCCCGCCGATCCCACTTTTTTTTCCGGGGCTTCCAGGCTTAAACTTTGCAAAGGCAAAGCTTGCAGGCTGGAGCGTCTTCCCGCCGAGGAGTGGGAAGGGTTCCACCCGGCGGGCGGGGCGGGCTGCTTGGAGCCACCTAAAGCTATGCCGCTGCTGGTGGAGCTTTGCCCTGCCTTGGTGCCCCGTTTCCCGGCTCGGCGGTCCTGCTCGGGCGGCACTTTAAAAGCCTGCTCCCAGCACCCGAGCAACTTCCCAGCAACTTCCGGCTTCGTTTTAACTCGCGGCCGCTCGCGCCTGGCCCCGAGCCGCGCGGCGGAAGGGAAGCCCGGCGGGCGGGCGGGCGGGCAGGCTGCTTGGAGGAGGCTCCAGGCTTCCCCTCCGCCAGGCGCGAGTGCCCGCGAGTTAAAAAGAAGCCGAAAGTTGCTGGGAAGTTGCTCCGTTTTCCAGGGCTTTGCAAAGGTAAAGTTTGCAGGCTGGAGCATCTTCCCGCCGAGGAGCGGGAAGGGTTCCTCCCAATGGGCGGGGCGGGCTGCTTGGAGTGGGCTGCCATGCGGCTCAGGGCGAGGTGCGAGCGCCCGCGAGTTAAAACGAAGCCGAAAGTTGCTGGGAAGTTGCTCGGGTGCTGGGAGCAGGCTTTTAAAGTGCTGCCCGAGCAAAGTTTAAGCAGCCCGCCCCGCCTGCTGGGCAGAACCCTTCCCGCTCCTCAGCGGGAAGACGCTCCAGCCAGCAAACTTTGCCTTTGCAAAGCCCTGGAAAACGGAGCAACTTCCCAGCAACTTTCGGCTTCGTTTTAACTCGCCGCCGCTCGCGCCTGGTGGAGGGGAAGCCCGGAGCCTCCTCCAAGCAGCCTGCCCGCCCGCCCGCCGGACTTCCCTTCCGCCACATGGCTCGGGGCCAGGCGTGAGCGCCCGCGAGTTAAAAGGAAGCCGAAAGTTGCTGGGAAGTTGCTCGGATTTCCGGGGCTTCCAGGCTTAAACTTTGCTTGGGCGGCACTTTAAAAGCCTGCTCCCAGCACCCGAGCAACTTCCCAGCAACTTTTGGCTTCCTTCCGGTGGGCGGGCAGGCTGCTTGGAGGAGGCGACCCGGTGGTGCTCCGGCAGCAGCAAGAGGCAGTTTCGCCCGGGCTCTGCTCAGGTGTCCGGCTGGGGCTGTCAGGAGTTGCTACCGCCGGCGCAGCTCCGTGCGGCTCCAGTCCCGCGTTGCCTTGGGAAGGAAAAGGCAAAACCAGGAGCCGCTGAGCCTGTTGCAAAGCACCGCCGCGGCTCTTCCTTTTTGCCTTTCCCTTCCCGAGGCAACGCGGGACTGGAGCCGCACCGGCGGTAGCAACTCCTGACTCAGAGGGCCTCTGAGGGGAGCCTCCGAGGGGAGGGGAAGGAGGAGAAGAGGGGGGGGAAGGGGGGGCGAATCCCCAAAAATCTTGTGCTGACCCGGCCCGTCTGTCAAATTTTAAAAGTCAGTGCGGCCCCCGAGCCAAAAAGTTTGCCCACCCCTGATCTAGATGGACGCTAAATAATACTATTTTAAAGGAAAAAGACTTCACACAGTAGATGGAGAAAGAACTAGCTTTTTTTTAGAGAAAACAAAAAAGAAGATACATCAATCCAGAATGTATGGGATACAATGAAGGCATATGCCAGAGGCTTGATAATAGACTATGCAAGGAAAAGAAATACCATGAAAAGATTAGCCTCTAAGAGGATGAGTCTAAAGGACTTGAAAAAGAGTTACAGAAAATGCCACAGAAAAAGCAGATAGCGCTAGATTTGGCGAAATGTTACAACTGTCATTAATAGGGAGAATATCAACAATCAAGGTGAATATATTACCCAGAATTTTATATTTGTTTCAAACAATTCCAATTAGGTTTGGAAAAGACTATTTTGAAGATTTAAATAAAATTGTGTTGAAATATATATGGCAAGATAAGAAAATGAGAATAAAGTTAAAACTTTTGCAAGGTGCTAGAATAAGAGGAGGATTTGGTTTGCCTAATTGGGAGTTGTATTACCAAGCTACAAATTTGATGTGGGTTAAGGAATGGATAACATTAAGAAATACTAGATTGTTTACATTAGAAGGACATGATTGGGGTGGCACGCTTTTTTATGGTATAAAGGAACTAAAACACAGGGGTATTTTAGAAGACATTATATACTGGAGTCTCTGTGGTTAAACTGGGAGAAGATTAAAAGACAATGTTATTTGAAAATTCCAGTCTGGCTATCGACTATTGAAGCATTTTCTTATCCTATAATATACAAAAAGGAACAAACAGTTAGATATGGTGAAATACTGAATGAAAAGGGTGAACTTAAATCTATACAAAAACTAGAGGAACAAGGTATAAAGATGAATTGGTTTTCATATGCACAAATACATTCAAGGTATGATAACAATGCTAAAACAGAAGGTTTCTATGATAAATTGACTGATTTAGATAAGATTTTGACAGGTACTGATGAAAAGGTGATTAAAAAATTGTATGGATATCTATTAGAAATTAAACTAGAAGAAGAACAAGTTAAAGAAACAATGATTGCTTGGGGGAAGAATTTTGGATATGGGATTGATCTAGAGAAATGGTAAAAACTGTGGTCTCAAAATTATAAAATGACAATGTCAACAGCATATAAAGAAAATTTGTATAAGATGTTTTACAGGTGGCATTTTCCCCTGACAAGAATAGCAAGAATGTTCAAGAATAAATCTGAAAAATGTTGGAAATGTCATCAGACACCTGCCTCATATTACCATATGTGGTGGACTTGTGCGGATGCTAAAAAATACTGGACTAAAATCCACACGTGGTTGGAAAAAATGACAAAAAAACATATAGATTTGAAACCAGAGATATTTTTATTGGGAATTTTACCTGAAATATATAGTAAAGATTTGAAATACCTGATTGTAAATGTATTAACAGCGGCTAGGATTGTATTTGCTAAAAACTGGAAAAATGAGAAAATACCATCACAGGAAGAAATCATTAAGAAAATATTGGAATGTGCTGAAATGAGCAGATTGACATTTGAAATTAGAAAACAGGATGATAAACAATTTTATAAACTTTGGGATCTATTCTATCAATGGTTAGACAATAAAGTATAGTAACAAAATATGTAGACTTTTAGAAAATACTAAATATATAAAGATGTATTCTTTCATTATATCTACAGAATGATTTTAGGATAGATTTGGGATGATAATATGAATTGTCACAAAACAAATTAAGTAAAATATGATTATTTCCTAAAGCATGAATGAATAAAAATATAGTCAAATGATTGATTAATAATGATACCAATGTATTTAATATTGGATTGAAAATACGAGATCATATACAATGTAATTGTAATTGAAGACTACGAAATGGAAGCACAAAACAATTTGTAAACCAACCGGCACACTGTATGTACATATATGGAAGATGGCCTGATGTTTTTATGTTTTGTTTGTTTATGTTTGTTTTAAAAACCAATAAAAATTTATAATAATAAAATAATAATAATAATATATGTCTTCAAGCACCTGAAAAATTGTCACGTAGAAGACAGAACAGACAGAGCAGGGTTTATATCTTGAGGTAAATATTCTGACTGTATACAAGGAAGAATTTTCTTTCTTCAGTAGGGGAACAGAAGATGGTAGAAGATGGTAGATGTTCTTTCATGGGAAGATTTTAAGCAGAGGATGGCCATCTGTCAGTACTCTTGTGATACTGAAATCCTGCAGTGGGAGGAAGTTGAACTATATGATCTCCAAGATACTTTCCAATAGTAATTTCTGTATCACTATGTGTCTGCACATTCTTTTCAAAATCCAGGTTCTAAAATATCAACTATATTAAAGTCTTCTGTACAAATGAGGAATGAAAATGCCAATATTTTTTACAAAATATAATACCCCCAATGCCTACAAAACATTTCATTCTGTTCTTCAGGGGACCTAAAGCCATCGCCTTTAACCTTTCTTCTCCTGAAAATAATTGAAATTCTTTCAAAGGTGACATAATTTGAGTTGCATTTTATGTTACAGTGTGTGTTAAGGTTAGAAAACTCAATGGGAACTTTCATAGTTTGGGAAATTGAACCCTAAAATGCTGGTTAAGTCATTTCATTGCAAGGCATAGCACTTGTGATAGTAACTTTATCAATGTCAGGCATGAGAGACCAGGACCACATGTTAAGTTCCAATTAAACTAATGTATTGCTCATGCCTATGCACAGGAATTTAATCAACTAATGGTTAGCACTATTTTGGCACTAAATAAGGCTTAATGGAATTCAGAAAGGTTGGACTTAGCCCACTTGTGTCTATATATAGACTCTAGGCTGATTCCTTTTTTGACTCCACCTCCAATTTCTGCCACTCCTTGTTCTACAATTAAATATGTTTACACCAACCAAGGTGTTCATAAAATTGCTCTACATTTCTAATCACAGTGGAATGCTTTGGTTACTATGGAATATATATACCGATGAAATGTGTGCCATGACATGTGATGTTGGAAGGTATTTGCCCTCAAATAATATTCATCAAGATAGATTTTAAAAATTCATTTAAAAACAACAACAGAGTAACCCATAATGTAGGGCAATGGAGACAGGAAAAAAGCATGTCAGCTCCTTAGGACTAGGGCTTAATTTCCAGTGTTCTACTGTATGCCCATAGAAGTTTTCATTAACCATGAATGAGAATTTCTGGATAAAAATTGAAATGCAAGCACATATCAATATACATATTTTTTCTTGTTTTTATAATGCAGCTATTTTATTAAAATGCATTAGGATTCATAAATTATAAGGAAAATACATACATAAATGTATACATTTATAAAATGTTATAGTTTATTATATTACACATAAATGCTTCCAAAAATATACAAATGGGAAGAAATGTAGATAAAGTTGCAATCTTTATACATTCACTGCAAAAAATATTTCAGGTGGCTTTTTTAAATAGTTAAACATTTAGTTTTAAATTTCCTCTTCTTTATATAGATTTCTTTAAAAAAATGTTCCTCTGCAAAGTCTTTCTTAGACATGGACCATCATGTTCAACAGTCCCCTCATTGAGATCTGCAAATATAAATGCATTTAAATTTAACCAACTACTTAATTCATAAATCAGTGAAGTATTTAACAGATTGACAGCCAACTGATTGAGATAAATATATATCAGCACTTTGTTCATATTTATCCTTCTGTCACAGAATGATAATACAACCTAGGCATATACTGTTCCTATATACTTAATCCTGCTGCTAAGACTCAGAGAAGCACTGTAAGATTGATTGTAGATGGGTTCATGCTCCTGAAAGGAGTTAAACAACTCAAATAATAAGTTTACATCCAACTATTTATATACTTGCTGGGAGTCAAAGGCAAGTGGATGGGACATAATCAATCAATCAATCAATCAATCAGCCATTGAAAAAGGCAAGGCAAGTTGAAGTCTATCAGGGTCTTAGATAGATATTTGTGCTATAGGATAATTAGAACTACTCAAGAAAAGTTATTGATTCAACAACAGTTCAGAGTCCATCATGGCCCGACCTAGTATTAATTCCACTTTCTCTGACACAGCTTTCCAGTGTGCACTAAAACCCAAGAATGACAATAGGGCTCTTTGCTTCCTTTTAACCAAAAGCATCATCATTTAAAGTATCTCCTCATTACAGTTATCCTGAACAATGATGTAAATGTGTGATTACAGAAGACATTATAAGTTCCTTGTGAGAAAATAGGCTTACTTCATTGAATGTCTTCACAGAGATAGTATGGAGAGAAATGACTAAATGACTTGTTTGCATGTTTGCTAAAGAATGTGATGCTTTCTACCTAATGAATAGACATATCAATGATGACTAGAAAACCTTGAATTACGCCGTAATTTTAATCTTTCAACCATATATTCCGCACTGTTCCATTTATATTTTGTAATCAACATTTTTCCCATTTATCACCTATTCTTTCATTTGTTCTTCTGTTTCAAATTCCAATAATAGCAATGGTATGTTCATCATTTTTACACAATTCTATTCCAAAGGTAGTCTTATAATGTTCAAAAACATAAACTCTTTTGTATGATTTAATTCTTTCTAATAATTATAAATAATAATTATAAATCAATTGACAACTGTATTCTTCTGCCACCACTTGTTTGCTTGATTTTATTTTATACCCCCTTTGATAAAATTCTAGTATCTCACAATAAGTTGGCCATTTTTGTTTGCCTATTATTTTTCATCTATAAAAGACTTCAAAAGTATTTTTGGGCACATGCTAGGTTGATGATGGTAAAGACTGCAACGACGACACCATTAAAGCCAACATCTTTAACACATTCTTCGGCTCAGTATTTGTAAACAGCAATGGATCATGCCCAGTATTTCCTAGCCGTACCACAGATAACAACAATGATCTAATACATATCGATTTCACAGAAGACAATGTTGAAAAAGCACTACGCAATCTAAAACCATCCCTATCTATTGGACCGGATGGAATATGTGCCTACTTCTTAAAAAAAGCTATCCACTGCCATAGCCAAACCTCTAAGCATAATCTTTGAAAAATCTTTCAGGACCAGCTCCTTGCCTAACCTATGGTCACAAGCCACAGTCATCCCCATCTTCAAAAAGGGAGACCCAAGCCTAGTTGAAAATTATAGGCCAATCTCCTTATGCTGCGTCACCTGTAAAGTCATGGAATCAATTATTAACCAATCCATCATCCTCCACTTAGAGACAAATAACCTACTCTCCAATAAACAATTTGGTTTCAGAAAAAAACTATCCTGTAATCTGCAACTCTTACACTGCAAAAACATATGGACGACACAACTCGACCAGGGCAAAGCAATAGACGCAATCTACATAGACTTCTGTAAAGCCTTTGATTCAGTGGTACACGACAAACTACTCCTAAAAATAAAATCCTATGGTATCTCTGGACAACTGAATAACTGGATAGAAGCATTCCTGTCAAACAGACAACAAATGGTCAAAATTGGGAGCGTCCTATCAAATCCAGTACCTGTCAATAGTGGTGTCCCCCAAGGCAGTGTTCTAGGACCAACTCTCTTCATACTCTACATAAATGACCTCTGTGATCATATTAAGAGCAATTGCGTTCTCTTCGCTGATGATGTAAAGCTGTTCAATACCACAGACAATACTGCTACCCTACAAAAAGATATTGACTATGTATCAGAATGGTCAAACAAATGGCAACTTCAAATCTCAACAAATAAATGCTCTGTCTTACATATTGGCAAAAAAAAAAATCAGAAAATAAAATACAAGCTGAATAGTCAAGATCTTGTTGATGACCCAAGCTCTGTAAAGGACCTTGGAATACTCACCTCTAATGATCTAAGTGCTAGAGCCCACTGCAACTACATAGCCAAAAAGGCATTAAGAGTTGTTAACCTAATCCTACGTAGCTTTTTCTCTGGTAATATCACACTACTAACCAGAGCATACAAAACATTTGCTAGACCAATACTCGAATACAGTTCATCAGTCTGGAACCCACATTACGTATCTGATATTAGCACAATTGAGAAAGTCCAGAAATATTTCACAAGAAGAGTTCTCCACTCCTCTACTCGTTGTAGAATACCTTATGCCACCAGACTTGAAATTCTAGAACTAGAAAACCTTGAATTACGCCATCTTCGGTCTGACTTAAACATGGTATATAAAATCATACATTGCAATGTCCTACCTGTCAATGAATACTTCAGCTTCAACCATAACAACACAAGAGCACACAATAGATACAAACTCAAAGTTAACCGCACCAAACTTGATTGCAGGAAATACGACTTCAGCAATAGAGTTGTCAATGTCTGGAATACTCTACCCGACTCTGTAGTTTCTTCCCCAAACCCCAAAAACTTTAACCTTAGACTGTCTACTATTGACCTCACCCCTTTCCTAAGAGGTCTGTAGGGGGCGTGCATAAGCGCACCAACGTGCCTACCGTCCCTGTCCTATTGTTTCTCTTATTCTTCTTTTATTTTTCTTATATGTACCCATTTCATGTATTCACAACTATGTATACACTTATACTTATTATCTTGTAAACAATTGGCAAATCAAATAAATAAATAAATAAATAAATAAAATAAATATTTCATCCAACCTATTCAGATTTTGTCATTAGGTTGGATGGATTTTCCTCCTATTGGTTTTGGATTTATCAAACTGCTATTCTTGACTGATATAGAAAATATCATCCAGAATAATAATGTTTCCTTATAATTATAACTTATAAATTGGGCCTAAAACAACAAAGTTGACTTTACTGGTGTTTAAAGAAGTGGTACAATCAGATTAGGGGATATATTGTCAGGTAATTAAAATGACTTTCATAACTATATGCAACAGAGAGAGGGACAATAAACTCTCCACTTGTATGTGACTTTGACAAATCAACCTCAATTTAATTATGTCAGCCCTTCAAAGTAATGAAGATAGAGATAAATCAAAACCATGAGTACTAATACTACTTTGATAGTAATATTAAAATAACAGAATCTTATAAGTCCAAAAGTACATCCTTCTCCCCTGCTTTTCTTTTCCAGAGAACTAGCAAAAATTCCTTATGAGATGCTTTTAACAATCCCATTCCTTCTTTGGATCCAGATTTCTTGCATCAGGCCTTTGTCTAGGACAAGGGTCTCAAACTTGGCAAGTTTAAGACTTATGGACTTCAACTCCCAGAATTCCTGAGCTAACATGACTGGAGGAGGAATTCTGAGAGTTGAAGTACACAAGTCTTAAAGCTGTCAAGTTTGAAGACCCCTAGTCTAGGCTGTGGGTCTTTCTCCTGTTTTCTAAAGTTCATAACCCATTACACATAAACACACACACACACACACACACACACACACAAACACACAGGGAGGGAGGGAGGGAGGGAGAAAGATATGTATCCATATTTTTACCCTTTGCAACATTTCTTGAATTCTTTTCTATGGAAAAGAAGTAGGCCCCAAGAATTTGTGTTTCCTGTAGCATTTGGGGAAATGCATATAAATAATTCTTTCAACTTCTGTGCTTCCCAGCTTTTCTCAGCAGGTAGATGTGAAGAAGTCTTGTTGTAAACAAACTTTATCAGGTAGCTTAATTGTGAATGGGTTATCATGGACCCCATATAGTGCATGGCTTGACTTCCAAATGCAGAATACTTCCACTTTTCTATACATTTGGTTTGGCCAAGGTCATGAAAGGTTGTGAGAGAATAGGCAAACTATTCCTGTCTCTAAATAAGATAACCAATAACTTGACCAATATAAAACTAGGGTGGAATCTTGGAATCAAGAGGGACCCACTCCCCAATGGCAGTTTTTGCTTAACATGATTTGTGTATGCATAGGTCGCTCAGTTTAATAGATCTGATAATTCTTACAAAAATGGTATGGTGCCAAAATCCAAGAGAGTTGTAAGAAAGTTAGCAGGATTGAAAGAATACAACTGCTTTATGATCAAGGGTAAGTACTTTTGATAATGGAATAGCTCACCTTTGCAACAGCTTAAAAGTCACTGAAATGGGAGAAAACTACATTAGTGAAGGAAAAGGAAAAGCTGGAATCTAATCTCACTAAGGGGAACAGGTCACTTTTACTGTTAAACTATTTTCAGTGCAAACAATCATGTGCCACATATAATTTATTGATGTCATTGCTTTAAGAGCAAACGAAAATAAGATTTTCATATTTTTCCCTGATAAGAAGTTCCACTTATTGATCTTAAACTTCATGACTTTTCTACGTACTTAATAAAGTTTATTATCTTTCTCCATTATAGCATCTCACATCAATAATCAAAAAAATGTATTGTGCAATGGTATTTTCCGGGATTGAGAATGTTTTAAGAACAGATTTTTAAAAAATGTTTCTTTTTATATTACTGTCAGAACTGGAGCAAGAATAATCCTTTGAGCAGTCGTTATTGTACTGAGAAGCAGTAAATTAAAGCATAATCATTACCTAATCAATATCATCAAGACTGCTCTTTAATTTACTGATGTACAGTCATTATCAGCAGGTGCTATAGACAGATATTTTCAACACTGGTGTGTTAACACGTCTTTCAAATCAGCCTAAGGAAATTGAAAGCCTTTCCAATATCTGGCATTGGCTTCACTTCAGTAAGTGCTGATAAAGTTTCCAATTTAAATATAAAAGGGAAGTTAACAAAAGGACATGACTCAGATCAGGCAGAAATGGATAAAAAGTGCTCACTCAATTCAGGAAACATTGGAATGTGTCTCAAGCTCTCACAATGATTTGTGCCTTACTAGGGCCATATGGCAACATTCAGACAAATGAAAGAAACAGATTTTTTTTAAGGCATCACATTACAGCAAATATTTACCACTTAGCACCTCTGAGTGATTTAGCATTTCCATAATTCCATTTTTTTCAGTGCAATTAGACAAAATGGTTGTTTTGGAAAACTGGCACAATACTGAGACATATTCACAACTGCCAGGTTTTTTGCATAGTCGGAATGAAAAAGACAAGGATGGGAAAGGCTGCAAACATACATAAAACCAGTCACATACTTTTTCTTTACACATGATTCCTTCTTCATGGCCAGATTCTGGCAAAGATCTAAATAAACAGACCCATGAATGAAAAAAAAATCACAGATTTCTATGAGCAACAGATGTACAAGTTTAATCATCCATTGCATGTATTTTTCTCTCCCATCTCCACCTTTTTACTTTGTGACAAGTTTGGCCTTTCAGTTCATACGTACAGCTTTATTTTCTCAATTTATTTTACCACCTACTGCTTACATTTGAAGCATTACTCTCTTCCAACCATTGACTCACAATGCAAATATTCTCTGGGGCTCCAATCCTCCAGCCTGGGCTTGGCTTTATTCTCTCTCAGATGCTCTGATGGTTTTAAAAAAGTAGTAAATGAAAATGGATATTTTGAAAAGACTGCCTGACTAACAGAGATGTAAAAAAAAGGATAGATTTATACTGATGATTAATACATCAATACTGGACTGTTTACCTGCCTTATCGTGCACATAAGAGCACTGTGTATGGAAGATGTTACCAAGATGAGGTCACCTTAAATTATTAAACTATATTGGACTACGGCTGAGGAGATCTGGATTCAAATCTATTAATGGCTATGAAATTCACCAGGAATCAGCTTTTTGAAATAGTAAAGTCAGAGGCATGTGGCTGATGGCCACTCAAAATGGACATAACTAGAGTAAAGAAGGACTAGGGATGACATGATATTCAAGTATTCCAATTTTTGAGAGGCTGCTACAGAGAAGAAGAGGTCAACTTATTTTCCAAAGCACCAGAAGGCAAGATAAGAAACAATGGATGGAAACTAATCAAGGAAAAAAGCAACATGGAATTACGGAGAAACTTCCTAACAGTGAGAACAGTTAACCAGTGGAACAGCTTGCCTTCAGAAGTTGTAGGTGCTTCGTAACTGTAGGTGCTTCATCACTGGAGGTTTTTAAAAGGAGACTGGACAGCCATTTGTCTCAAATTATATAGGATCTCCCACTTGCGCAGGGTATTGGATTAGAAGACTTCCAAAGTGCCTTCCAGCTCTATTCTGATTGTTTGATTGATTAACTGACTTTGTAGTACCAACAACATGGCCTTTGTATTGTTGTACTTTGATAAGCAGAATGGGTTTTCTAGTATTTCCGCATTTAATGTAGAAAACTTGTTTCCCTGTTAGTACTGATCAGGTGATTGATACATTATAATATTCTCAAATTGCAAGATAAAGTAGCTTTGCTCTCCAGGCGAGGATCAGATAGGAGTGTGTTCGTCTTAACAGGATGTCCATAGTTTGTCTTTTGATTAGATAGAGAACTCTTCAGTATTAATTGACATCTAGTTTGTCTCTTTGTACCCTTAAGTGGAATCTAAGCAAACTTTTGACATTTTTTCTCATTAACACTCTAAATTTTCTACCCACAGGTCTTGGAAGTTCATTTAAATGATCATACTAAGAATATTATGGGTTAGCATTCATTGATACATAGTTACTGAGCATGCTCTCTATATGCCATATGATTCAAATTATATTGCTCAATGAGAGAAAACATTTGAAACCCAATATTCTTCATATATAAAATTATTTCTCCACTTCCTAAGGATGTTTCAAACTTGTACCTGTGAGAGACCTATCCTTTATGCATAAATAAAGAATATTATCTACTTTTTCTAGTTCAGATGCTCTTTTGGGCAGGGACACACCAAGCTAAAGACCTTATCATGATTTATGGCCAAAAAGGCATTCTCTTTATTTTTGTAGGCTGGAATAACAGAATTTTGAAAGCTTATTAGAATTTCTCTATACCTTATATTATACCAAAGAAAATGCAAGTGGGATTACTTTAGATTTCTTTTTGATACTTCTTTTTCAAGACTGAGTCATCTTTTCTGATCTTCTTCCCCCATTAAATAGTTTACTCATTCCTTCCTTATTCTGAAGACTAAGTGTACTTTATTTCACAGTCATGATTCTGGCCCTAATTGATACCATGAGGATGAGAGGTAAGCTGATAACCTTATGACTGAAATAGAAATTAAACTTTCTCCTCAGTCTCCATTTCCAAAGCATTACAGAAAAATGTAGATAAGTGGATCTTTTAAAATAATTAGGAAGCTATGCATACAAAATGTTTTCTAGCAGCATTGTGGAATCCTGTTATCTACTTTCATTAGTTACCAGATTTGGGTTGTGGACAATCTTTCCCCATTTTTGAACCAATAGTTGTGTAATTGCTAATTTCCCAGCCTTGAAGGTTTCTGCCATTTGTCCTTGGTTTTAAAAATAAATAAGGTTTCTGGCATTAAAATCAGAGATCCCATTTCATCATGTTGAAATCTCACATCAGTCACTTTAGATTAAGCTCTTTGAAAAAATGCAGGATTGAGCTACCTGCATTCCTGTCTGCTGATCCATGTCTTCATCTATTCAGGAATCCATTTTTATAATGGTGTTGTTGTGTATCAGAGAGCTTTGGAGAACTCCTTGCAGGTAGTCCTTGGATTATGAATGTTCATTTAGCGACTGTTCAAAGTTACAGTGGCAATGAACAAGAGGGATTTAGATGGGTCTTTAAAGTTCTGCTGCAGCATCCCCATCACATGATCACAATTTAGGCACTTGGTACCAGATTTGTAATTATGAAGCCATAGTGACCCACAGTCACACTGTGATCATATGATCATTTTTTTCGACATTCCCTGCTGGCTTACAACATCAATGGGTAAACCAGAAGGAGTCAGAAATCATGATTATATGACATCCTTGTGTGCTCAAGGGACTGCCAGAGTTGCCATCAGTAGGTGATGAATCACACTTTGCAACTGTGTTGTTTGGTGATAAAGTTCCTAGTCCCAATTGTCATAACCCGAGGAAATAAGACATAAAAATGATATGTGAGTGCTTCCTACATTCTGTGCTATTACTATCTCTAAACTGTTGCCATGATAATCCTAGTGATTACTATTATTACTACTACCTATTACTCAAATACAATTACCAATATTCTATGTTCTAGCTATTACATTAATTATGCACAAATGTTGCTTTCTTAATCCTGTTGTGCCTTAAGACCACTGTCTCTGAGATTCTTCTTTTTCTGTAAATAGCCAGCATGTAGAACTCTTTCCACCTTCTTTATGTTGTGCTTTGTCCTGCTGGCTGCTATTCTTCCTTTCCTTTCTTTTGGACCATCTATTCCAGGGGTGGGCAAACTTTTTGGCTCGGGGGCCGCACTGACTTTTAAAATTTGACAGACGGGCCGGGTCAGCACAAGATTTTTGGGGATTCGCCCCCCCTTCCCCCCCTCTTCTCCTCTGTTAGGTATAACATTGATACCAAATATGGTTTGGGTGAATAAATATATAAAACTTAGATATCATGGTTTAAGTGCTTATCACTTTAAGCAAAATGCAGCAGGCAATTAGCCGATTAAGGGTGCGGTTAGAAGTTACAATATAAGGAAGCATTAGAAGCTGACTGTAACTGACTGGCTGTAACTGTCTGTCTGTAACTGTGTGCTGCTGCGACTTACTGTGTCTTGCTGTGACTAACTGTGATTACTGACTGTGAGTGCCTGTGACTGAACTGTTATTGTTTGCTACTGTTTGCTGATTTACTGCGTAATTCTACTGAATATCCAGCGTTTGTTTCTCTGGAGAGTGAAACCGGAGGAGGAGAAGATATCTTTATCGGCTGATAAAGATATTGCAAGGACTCTTAAATTGGACTATACTAGTGAGTCTTACTGGATGGAAATACTGTGAATGACTTAATGGACTGAATGACAATGCTTAAACTCTAAATGGATTAAAAAACTATTTAAACTACAAACAGTGTTTGTATTCAGTGTGTGTATACTCTGGGGCCCTTCCGCTCTCCTTTGGTTGCCTGGCTTGACTACTGCTGAAATACTCTGCTAGGGGTTAATCCTCAAACCCTAACATTGGTTATGGGCCCAGCAGCATAGTCTAACTAACCAGGATATAGCAGAGAGAGTTGGTGTGAGTTGCACATTACTGTAAAAACAAACTGTTTTAATTAGTTTAAAATAGTCAAAATATCTGAAGAGTAATGGCACAAGTAAATTTGTCACAACTGTCCATGATATCCAGGCTGGATGGAACAAACTATGTTTCATGGTCAATGAAATGTAGTTTACTTCTACGCAGAGAAGGTTTGTGGGACATTATAGCAAACCCACCAGATGTGAGTAGCTGGGATCCTGCTAATGATGATGATAACGAAAAGTTACAAGACTTTAAACTGAAGAATGAGCAGGCTTTATGCATCATAGGACTGACTCTCTGTGATCAGCAGCTTGTCCATATTCGTGGAGAAGAAAATGCTGCAAACTGCTGGGAGAACCTCAGGAAGATTTATGTTCGGGACAGTGTAGGAGCACATATAAATCTTACACGGAAGCTTTTTCGAACGCATCTTCAGAGGAATGGAGATATGTTAGTTCATTTAAACTGTATGAAGAGCATTTTTCAAGATTTGCAAGAAAAAGAGCTTATATTTAATGAACTGCAACAAGTCTACATAATATTATCTTCATTAGATCAAAGCTATGATGACTATGTGACTTCGTTAGAGGTATTGCCAAAAGAAAGCCTCTCATTAACCGAGATTACAGGCAGGCTACTAGAAGAAGCCAGAAGAAGGCGTGAGCGTGACGAGCTGAGAGAAGATAAGAAAGAAGAGAAATTATCTTCAAAGCTTGAAAGAAACCAGATTAGTAAAGTACAGCACCTGGAAGAAGAGAATTTATCTTCAACAGCATACACAATTAAAAAGTGTTTTAATTGTGGAGGCAGAGGACATTTGGCAAGATTCTGCAAAAAGAGAAAAGGCCAGAATGTAAAAAAGCCAAAGAAAGCATTTGAACTAGCCACGTTTAGCAACTCTGATGTGAAGAATAATCTATGGGTGGTTGACAGTGGCGCATCCCACTGCATCACAAGAGATAAGACAAAATTTATAAAAATGTCTACAAGCTCTCAACATATATCTCTTCCCAATGGCTGGAACCTGAAAGCGAAAGGTCAAGGTTTTGCACGTTGTCCGTACATAAACCAGGATATAAAAATGTTGTATGTACCGCAACTAAAGTTTAATTTGCTTTCAGTAAGGGTATTAGATAAATTAGGTTATGTAATTACTTTTAAAGATAATAATTGCATAATTGAAAAAGATAACAAAAAGGTAACTGCAGCTTTAAATGGAACATTATATGTCTTAGATAATAGTAAGAAAGGGGAGGCTCAAACTGTATTTAATAATATAAAGCCTCATGATGAATGTATCCATTTATTGCATAGGCGTTTGGGGCATGTAAATTTTAAAATGCTAAAACGTACAGTTGAGTTATCTGAAGGAATAAGTTTAAAATCTTGTGATAAATATTTGCGTTGTAATGTTTGCTGTGAAGATAAGAGCAAAGTATTGCCTGCAAATAGGCTAAATGGTTTCAAAACAAAAGAACCTTTAGAAGTAGTATTTGCAGACATCATAGGTCCAAAGAAACCCAGTATGGGGGTGCTAGATATATACTGAGCATTATGGACCATTATTCTAGATATGGGTTTTGCTATTTAATGAAAAGCAAAACTGAAACATATCAACATTTTTCAATTGGCTTAGGTTTGCTGAAAGAAAGTCTAAGCGACAACTGATAACCCTGGTGACAGATAATGGCACGGAATTTATTAATAACAAATTCCAGAACAGACTTAAGATAGCTGGAATAGAGCATAAGAAGTCTGCTCCATACAGGCCAGAACATAATGCTTTTATTGAAAGAAGAGGCCAAACACTACAGGCAATGGTTAGAACAATGTTAAATGATTCTGGGTTACCTGATTCTTTGTGGGGGAGGCTACAATGTGTGCTAATAACATATTGAACAACGTTGTTAATACAACAACAGGTGAAATACCATTCACCAGATGGCATGGCAGGAAACCTGACCTAAGTTACCTGCACACATTTGGTGCACCAGCATGGGTGCATATTCCTGCACAACTCAGAAAAAAGGGCAACATAGAGCTAAAAGATTTTTCTTCGTTGGTTATCAGGCAAACCATAGGGCATATAGATTTTGGGAGAAAGGCACATCTAAAGTGTTATGTAGTGCTAGTGCCCAATTTCTAGAACATGAAGGATGGGAGAAATTAGAACAGGATGCCAATAAAGATGTAATTATTGAATCCTATAGAAATCCCATTAGTTATCCCTGTAACTTTAAAAATAAAGTAAAGAGACAAATACAGGATGAAATAGTGCCCATAAAGGAAGAAACAGATTCAATAGCTGAACAGGATGAGGAAGATGAACAGGTAGTAGTTCAACAAAGTCCTCCTGTAAGCCCTGTAATTCCCAGAAGAACTACACGTGTATCTAGACCGCCTGATATGTACCAGGCTAACACATTGTGCCAGATTAATCAAGTTCCTAATTCTGTAGAAGAAATTAAAAAGTATCCTACTAAGGAAAAAGAAAAATGGTATGCAGCAATGAATAAGGAACTGAATTCATTAAGAGATATGAAAGTGTATGAAAATGCCAAATTACCTGTAGGAAAGAAATCCATTGGCTGCAAATGGATATTTAAGGTAAAAACAGATAAAGATGGTAATTTAATCCATAAGGCAAGGTTAGTAGCCCAAGGTTTTAGGCAGAATGCCAATGACTACGATGAGGTGTTTGCACCTAGTCTTAAGGCAGCAACCTTGAGGGCAGCTTTAGTGTGGGCAGCTAGTAAAAACTATATAGTTAACCATCTAGATGTGGAAACTGCTTACTTGCACGCCCCATTAAAACATACTATTTATATGAATAAACCTGTTGGTATTAAAAGTGAAAGTAAGAATAATAATGATTGTTGGTTGTTAAAGAAAAGTCTCTATGGTCTTAAACAATCAGGCTATGAATGGAACCAGTATATTGTAAAGGAACTTAACAATATAGGATTTAAAGCTGGTTTAGCCGATCCATGTCTGTTTAAGAGGGAGACAAATGGGAAAGTATCATTATTATTACTATTCACAGATGACATTGCTTTGATAACTGAAACTAATGATGAAGCAAATAAAATAATAGCATCATTAGGAAAGAGAATAAAGATCAAGCAATTAGGGGAGATAAAGAAGTATCTCGGTTTGAATATAAAGAAAACAAGGAAAGGTTTTAAGATATCTCAGGAAGATAAGATAAGCAAATTGCTAAAAGATTACAAGATGGAGCTTTGTAAGCCAGCTAAGACTCCAATGAGTCAGGAGTTTAGCAACACTGATGAACAAAGTCCTGAGTTTGATAAGGTGATTTATCAATCTTTAATTGGTAGTTTGAGTTATATTAGTAATTGGTCTAGACCAGATATATCGTACTGCGTGAATCAGTTGGCTAGATTCAATTCTGCACCATGTGAAAGACACTGGATAGCAGCTAAGAGGATATTAAGATATCTTAAAAAGACAATGAATTATTCATTGTATTTAGAACCAAAGGGTGATTTAATTCTAAGTGCATATGCAGATGCTAGCTTTGCATCAGAAAGAGACACTAGAAAGTCGACTTCAGGAACAGCCATAATGCTGGGTAATACATTAATAGGCTGGAAGTCAATTAGACAACAGCATATAAGTTTGTCTACTATGGAGGCAGAATTCTCCTGTTTATCATTGTTATGTACAGAATTAATAATGTATAAACAAATGTTAATTGATATAGGTATAACTGTAGATTATCCTATAATTATACATGAAGATAATCAGGCAGCAATTCAAATGGCCACAAATATTGGAGTAAAAACAAGGAGCAAGCATACAGATCTAAGATACCTAAACGTGAGACAATCTGTAAGAAGTAAGATGATTCAGCTAGAGTACTGTATGTCGGAGGACAATTTAGCTGATAATTTTACTAAAGCCCAAGGTGCCAGTAAGCACCAGGAGAGTTGTGAAAAATATGGGATAAGATTGTAAAGGTATTATATATTTATTTCACCCAAAAGGGGAGTATGTTAGGTATAACATTGATACCAAATATGGTTTGGGTGAATAAATATATAAAACTTAGATATCATGGTTTAAGTGCTTATCACTTTAAGCAAAATGCAGCAGGCAATTAGCCGATTAAGGGTGCGGTTAGAAGTTACAATATAAGGAAGCATTAGAAGCTGACTGTAACTGACTGGCTGTAACTGTCTGTCTGTAACTGTGTGCTGCTGCGACTTACTGTGTCTTGCTGTGACTAACTGTGATTACTGACTGTGAGTGCCTGTGACTGAACTGTTATTGTTTGCTACTGTTTGCTGATTTACTGCGTAATTCTACTGAATATCCAGCGTTTGTTTCTCTGGAGAGTGAAACCGGAGGAGGAAGATATCTTTATCGGCTGATAAAGATATTGCAAGGACTCTTAAATTGGACTATACTAGTGAGTCTTACTGGATGGAAATACTGTGAATGACTTAATGGACTGAATGACAATGCTTAAACTCTAAATGGATTAAAAACTATTTAAACTACAAACAGTGTTTGTATTCAGTGTGTGTATACTCTGGGGCCCTTCCGCTCTCCTTTGGTTGCCTGGCTTGACTACTGCTGAAATACTCTGCTAGGGGTTAATCCTCAAACCCTAACATCCTCCTTCCCCTCCCCTCGGAGGCTCCCCTCCCCTCGGAGGCCCTCTGAGTCAGGAGTTGCTACCGCCGGCGCGGCTCCAGTCCCGCGTTGCCTCGGGAAGGGAAAGGCAAAAAGGAAGAGCCGCGGCGGTGCTTTGCAACAGGCTCAGCGGCTCCTGGTTTTGCCTTTTCCTTCCCAAGGCAACGCGGGACTGGAGCCGCACGGAGCTGCGCCGGCGGTAGCAACTCCTGACAGCCCCAGCCGGACACCTGAGCGGAGCCCGGGCGAAACTGCCTCTTGCTGCTGCCGGAGCACCACCGGGTCGCCTCCTCCAAGCAGCCTGCCCGCCCACCGGAAGGAAGCCAAAAGTTGCTGGGAAGTTGCTCGGGTGCTGGGAGCAGGCTTTTAAAGTGCCGCCCAAGCAAAGTTTAAGCCTGGAAGCCCCGGAAATCCGAGCAACTTCCCAGCAACTTTCGGCTTCCTTTTAACTCGCGGGCACTCACGCCTGGCCCCGAGCCACATGGCGGAAGGGAAGTCCGGCGGGCGGGCGGGCAGGCTGCTTGGAGGAGGCTCCGGGCTTCCCCTCCACCAGGCGCGAGCGGCCGCGAGTTAAAACGAAGCCGAAAGTTGCTGGGAAGTTGCTCGGGTGCTGGGAGCAGGCTTTTAAAGTGCCACCCGAGCAAAGTTTAAGCAGCCCACCCCGCCCACCGGGCGGAACCCTTCCCGCTCCTCGGTGGGAAGACGCTCCAGCCTGCAAACTTTACATTTGCAAAGCCCTGGAAAACGGAGCAACTTCCCAGCAACTTTCGGCTTCGTTTTAACTCGCGGCCACTCGCGCCTGGCGGAGAGGAAGCCCGGAAGAGGATACCTAAATCATGGTCAGAAGCTTATATCACACTTGTTCCAAAAGAGGAGGCCTATCCATTACAAATCAAGAACTAGAGACCTATTTCCCTACTAAACGCAGATTATAAAATTTTTGCTTCAATATTGGCAGAAAGACTTAAAAAATACTTAAATAATTTTATCCACCCTGATCAAAATGGATTTCTGCCAAAGAGACAAATTAAAGACAATATGAGAGTAATCTTGGACACTTTGGAATACTATGAGGCACATCCTGAAAAACAAATGGCTTTGATATTTCTAGATGCACAGAAGGCATTTGATAATGTGAATTGGCAATTCATGTTGTTACTGCTGGAACAGATGGGCTTTGCTAGAAAATTTATTCAAGCAATAGAAGCTATATATCATAAGCAAACGGCAAAGGTAACGATAGAGGGAGAACTGACAGACTCTATTGATATAAGAAAAGGAACAAGACAAGGGTGCCCACTATCACCTCTGTTGTTTGTGTGAACTTTGGAAGTGCTAAATAGAAATATTAGAGATGAAAAGAATATAAAAGGGATGAAAATTAAAAAGGAAGAATTTAAGTTGCAAGCATTTGCAGATGATCTGGTCTTTATTTTAGAAGACCCACTAGAAACAGCATCAAAATTGATAGAAAAGATAGAGACATATGGAAAGGTGGCTGGTTTGAAAATAAATAAAGATAAGACAAAGATCTTGACAAAGTATATGCTATCAAGACAAAAGGAAGAACTGGCAGACCTATTGAAAATTCAGGTCATGAATAAGATCAAGTACTTGGGGATATACTTGACAGCAAGATGCAGTACACTAAAAGCCTGCCCGCCTGCCCGCCGGGCTTCCCTTCCGCCGCGCGGCTTGGGGCCAGGCGCGAGCGCCCGCGAGTTAAAACGAAGCCGAAAGTTGCTGGGAAGTTGCTCGGGTGCTGGGAGCAGGCTTTTAAAGTGCCATCCGAGCAAAATTTAAGCAGCCCACCCCGCCCGCCGGGCGGAACCCTTCCCGCTCCTCGGCGGGAAGACGCTCCAGCCTGCAAACTTTACCTTTGCAAAGCCCTGGAAAACGGAGCAACTTCCCAGCAACTTTCGGCTTCTTTTTAACTCGCGGGCACTCGCGCCTGGCGGAGGGGAAGCCCGGAGCCTCCTCCAAGCAGCCTGCCCGCCCGCCGGGCTTCCCTTCCGCCGCACGGCTCGGGGCCAGGCGCGAGCGGCCGCGAGTTAAAACGAAGCCGGAAATTGCTGGGAAGTTGCTCGGGTGCTGGGAGCAGGCTTTTAAAGTGCCGCCCGAGCAGGACCGCCGAGCCGGGAAACGGGGCACCAAGGCAGGGCAAAGCTCCACCAGCAGCGGCATAGCTTTAGGTGGCTCCAAGCAGCCCGCCCCGCCCGCCGGGTGGAACCCTTCCCACTCCTCGGCGGGAAGACGCTCCAGCCTGCAAGCTTTGCCTTTGCAAAGTTTAAGCCTGGAAGCCCCGGAAAAAAAAGTGGGATCGGCGGGGACTCACCTTCGGAGAGGTCGCACTTGAAGGTGATTTCGAACTCCCAGCCGAGGCCTTTGCAAATTTCTTTTCTTTCCTACCCCTAGATCGCTCTGCACTGTTTTGCAGCTTTGGGGGCCACGCGGCACAGGGCAATTACGCCACGCCCAGCGATTTTTTTTCAGGGGCGGGCCGGATTGGACAGACCAATGGCTGCAATTTTTTTTCAGGGGCGGGCCGCATTGGACAGACCAACGGGCCGGATGTGGCCCGCGGGCCATAGTTTGCCCACCCCTGCTTTAAGTGGTTCTGCTTTAACTCTCATTGTAAGAGAGAGAGAAGAGAAAAATGCTGTCAGATTTTCAAAATTCTCTTACTATAGCCTATATTAACAGAGGGTTTTTATTTTATTTCCTTCCATTTTTTTCTTCTAATTACCAAAATAATGAAAAACTCTTTTGTTGCTTTTGTTCATAATGCATCTAAATTATATTTGTGCTTCAGTCTTTCTAAGTTTCCTATTGCAAATATGAGCTTCTTGCTATGCAACTCTTTGGTGGTTTGTTCCATCTTCCATGTCCCAGGATATTCCTTTTAATTCTTTACTAAGTGATGGGTACTCCCAGTACATCCAAAATTATTTCCCAAGTTGCCCTCATTTTTCTTCTCCTTGAAATGAAATGCAATGTTTTATTTTTTAGAAGTTCCCAAATCTTTTGTACTGCCTTTGATTTGAAAATTTCAAATCATTGACTACCTCTTCAAGTTTGTTGAAATATGCTATCCTGAAGTGCAGTGTAACAGGCTGTAAAAATAACCTTGAGAAACAGGAGAAGGAGGCACAACTATGACCATGGTCAGATAAAAGAAATGTAAATCCAAAGCAGAAATGTAACTTGAGAAAACATCTCAGACTTGACTCTCATTCGTTTTCAAAAGATAAAGGCAGGGAAGAAGAAGAACTATTCACACTTTCAAAGTTCTGTTATTATATTCAGAAAATATAGTACCTATAATATACCTATATAACAATAGTATTAACTCTCATAACTTTGGTTTCATAAGTTGTATACTGACATCAAGTGTGAATGCATGACTATGTTCCAGTTTCTGATGAACTTTTAAATGCAAGATGACATATGGATTTCTTTCCAATGATCTCTTAAAGATAAAAGCATTTTCCTATTCCTTAGGATCAAATCTAGAAGAATAATTCCCTTTTAATCTTCTGGAATAATGACATTACAAGTAATCCTCGACTTACAACCACAATTGACCCCAAATTTTTGTTGCTAAGCAAGACAGTTGTGAAGTGAAATTTACCCAATTTTACAGCCTTTCTTGTCACAGTTGTTAAGTGAATCATTGCAATTGTTAAATTAGTAACATGGTTGTTGAGTGACTCTGGTTTCCCCCTTGATTTTTGTCAGGGAATTGCACAGCTGGTGTTCAAATTAAGCCATAGATGTTGACATGAGTGTGTAGTTTTATATATAAATAAATATATTTACAGCAAATAAGATAGTCAGGCAAATGGGTGCATCGTGAGGAAAATCAATAAAGCAAGGATGTCTGAGTTACAAATCACACAGGGCACACAGAGGAAAAAGGTGGGAAACAACAAAACTCCCCCTTTACACTCACAACAACTAATCACAGCTTAGATTTCCTCATTCAGTGGCCAGCTCTCTTCAACCCATTAGCTATAACTATCCGTTCTTACTCATTGTTCAATCCTTCACTGCTCCAGCTTTTAAATTAAATATTTTAACAATTTTGCTTGTCTGAAGATCACAAAAGACGCCAGAACACTGCATGATGATCAGTGTGAAAAATGGCCATAAGTCCTTTTTTTCAGTGCCATTATAATTGAATGGTAACTAAACAAATGGTTCTATGTCAAGGACTACATGTATTGAAGAATTTGGGGGGTCTTGGCTGCATTATTTTCTACACTTATCTGAAGACTGTTTTGAAAAAGAAATCTGTAATCTAGGTCAGGGTTAAATAAACCAGACCTTCCATATGCTTTAGTAATTTATAATACACCCCAACAATAATGCCACTTCTACTTTTCCCTTGTTTAGCTTATTCAATGCAATGCCTTTCTTTTGAGGAAAGAAATAGTAGTTGATTAAATTAAATGATCCTGCTTATTAGGATGCTTTATTTTATACAATTTCTATGGCTATTATTGAGTTAAGTTTAATCAAAACTGCATTTAACAGCAGCTATGGGAAGGTTTTGCACCATTCTAGCCTTAATGAAACTTTATCTTACCACTGATGGAGGAGAATAAGAAAGATTCTGATTTGGGGAGGAGTTGCCTAGCAACCTTAGGAGTATAGCCTAACCTCACCATGATGACCTGAACATACATCTAAGCTTTGAACTGTTTGTCACATACAAAAAAAATAAAATCTATACTCTTTCTTCTAGAAATTTGGTATTTATTCTGTCAAGGACACCAATGAGAGCTTATCAGGAACTATTGTTTAAAACGGATAAATTAACCCTAGCATTAAAAGATAAAGAAACATCAATGTATTATGACAGCTGGAACTGCTGGTATGAATGGTTAGATCAAAGATGGGCTACATAACATTGTAAAAGAGGATAAGCTATAACTGTACTGGTAATTATATATTTGCATTAAGGATTACTTGTAAATATGGCATAAAATAAGGATAGAAATAATGACCCACAAACTGTCGAAGATGAAATTGTTTTTAATCACTTTTTGATTACTTTTTACTTTTACTTCTTTTTTCTTTTTCTCTCCTCTCTCTTTTACTTCTCAACTCTGTTTCGCTTCTTCTTTTCTACATTTGTGTATGTGTTGTTTGTTTATTTTAATTGTAAAATTAATAAAGTTTGTTTTTTAAAAAGGAACTATTGTTTAGCTTTTGAACTGCCTGTGCAAAGGCTAGCCCTGCTACAAGTCAAGGATAAAATACAAACAATACAGAACAGAAGCCTTTGGATTTATCCCACAAAGTAAAATTGCCAGCTGATTTGTCTACCCACAGCCATGGCCAGATAGTCCAATTGAGTGTACCACTGGAGGAGATTATTGGCAGGCAGCCCTCATGGCAGCTGTATTTTATTTATTTATTTTATTTAGGGAATTTATATTGCCACCTATTCATACATGGCGACTCAAGGCGGCTTACAGAATATAAAACCCTATACAAAAACAATAAAACTAAGAAAAGAGATCATATAATAAATTAATATACTAAAATCATCCCCCTGCCCCAGTGACAGCACCTCACATGAGCTATTTAATGAGCTCCATCCCGCTCTGGGTTCCCCGGGCCTGCTGGCAGAACCAGATCTTAGCGCCTTCTGGAAGAGTGCTAGAGTGGGGGCCATTCTAATCTCTGTGGGGATGATGTTCCAGAGAGAGGAGGCAGATGTACTATATACAGATATACAACGTTTGCATTTTTGTAGCATCCCAAGAGCATTAATTTTCTGTAGATGCATATATCTGGATTTTGGGGGGTTGGAGTGGGGTTGGTTGCAGACAGTGTGTTTTATTCTAGATTCAAAATCTAATCCTGTAAACATGACTTCTTGACAGTCACATATTATTTTGTAAGTTGTGCAAAATACTCAAATGGTCTTTCTTCACTGGATTTTCAGGCTCAAATTCCTGAATCTCTGTATGTGTTTCTTTATACTCCTCTCCTTTTGTCTGGCTTATTTACTTTTAAATTAATTACCTCCTTCAGTCCCTGCATTCCACTTACAATTTTCATTCCACTAGGTTTTAATAGTTCCTTTGAAACAATATTAGCTTCCTGCAGTCCACTTACAAACTTCTAGTTCTTCTTATCTGCTTCTCAGCTCCATATATTTATACAGGGATCCTGAAAGCATTGGATCAAATAATCTGACATTCCTTGTTACATTTAGCAGTTCATTACTGGATGCTGACACATCCTATATATTCTGTATACATATCCTATGTATCCCTCCCATCCCTCTTTCTCCTAGTCTCAATTGCAGTATTTGGTGTCACTAATTTGTAGGCTGGGTCCACCTTTCCCTCTAGCATTTGACTGAAGGAATTCTGTCATATCTTTTCATGAACCACATGAAAAAGATTGACATAGCTATCTTGAAAAATGTCTCTGCATAATTCCCATCCCAATTTTTTTTTACCCTTGAAGAATGCCTTATTAAAATGTTATTCCTCTGAGTACTAAAGTTAGAACTGTTCAGATTTAACTTATCCCCAGGCCTCTAGAATATAAAACTCTCAAAAGTAAATGGACTTCCCTAAAGGATGTAAAATAATTCTGTCATTAATTTCCATGGAGATGAATCTGTAATATCAATCAGACTAGACTAGATATTTATATCTGTAATATATATCAGACTAGACGGTATCAGAGAAATCCATGTAACTAGATTGACATTAGGGAAATCTGTCTTTAAGCAAATTATTTTTCAGGGAGTTCATAAGAAATATGGATATTAGGGGGAATGGTTTGCAAACATTTATGTATTACTGAAATCTCTGAATAAAAATAGGTTTCGATTTTTTGAAACATTTAGAAAAAATAAAGAGAAATCCCTTGGAAATGCAATGTAATTCTGCTGTTGCAAAACAGATGTATTGTGATTCGTGCATTCTTAGTATCCATATTCATGAACACTACTATGAAGTAGACCTGGGTATCAGATTAAGACAAATGTTAGTTAGAAATTAGAGTTTAGAGAAATTAGAGCTGGTAGATGCAACACAGAGAGTCAGAGTTTATAACTTATCTGGGAACTGACTGGAGCTAAAAACAAACAAACAAAAAACCTTCCTAGTTTGCTCCCATCATAACTGTAGCATAGACTCTCTGATCCAACCTTTTTGCATCCTCTAAATTTCCACTAAACTGCAAATTTAGTCCTATGGGTTAGATGGTGACTCAGTCTATATATTTATAAATCCACTCCCAATGAAAGGCAAAGTGGTGGGATTCAGAAAGGTACTATTTTCCCAGTAACTATTGGCAGGAAATCCTGACAGCAACAAAGACATTAATACTAGATTTCCTACCTAGGACTTTGGTTTATGCCATCTGTTCATAAGCCCTGAGAGAACTGGAACCAATATAATAAAAATGTTAGGAAAAAGATAGAAGTGTTTTATTTTTTCAGTGCTATTTGATTTTGCCCACATCCCTCACTCTCTTTTTTAAAACTGGTTATGTCTGACATATAGATCTAGGCTTCTAATAAAAGTCCACTTGCTTGCATGTTATTAAAATAAAACAAAAACATCCTCGTTTTGGCAGAAAAATAAGAGAAAGTGTAAAATAATAGAATATAAAGATTGGCTGATCTTGGAAATAATTTGTCCAATCCCTTGCCTAGCATAGGGATTTTTTTCTTGATTCCTGCCAGACATTGTAATCAACAAAGATGGGGAAACTAGTTTGTGGGAAAATGTGTTTAAAATTACTGTTATATCCCAAACCAACAACCAGGAACCTTGCAGGTACATGGCAAAATGAACACCAGTGTAGTTTTTTTGAGGGGTCAGTCTGGGTCAAAACCCAGAAAACTGAATGAGTTTAGTAAATTACAATTCAGATAATGGTGAAAAAGGAAATAACATTATCATAAACCTCAATTCAGGGCTGCCCTACATTCCTATATTGATGCTTACTAAGCTTCTACTCTTAAATGCAGACAAAATATGATTGAGTGAGAATACAGTATAATAACATAGACCTACAATATACAACTTCCAAAATATTTAATCTCATCTGCCTAGTACAGTGTCCTTGACAGATGACCCTGCAGATTTTCTATATAAACTATAGAACTATATCCAGTAATATAAAGGCCCCTATCTTCTCATGGTGCTGCCTTAAGGGTATATGGTACCTCTAGACCATATTGATTTATGATGCCAACTCCCAACAATGAGGAAATTGGCAGTCATGGTGGCACAGTGGTTAGAATGCAGTACTGAAGGCTACATCTGTTGACAGCCAGCTGCTGTGATTTGGCAGTTTGATTCTCACTTGCTCAAGATCGATTTAGCTTTCCATCCTTCCGATGATGGTAAAATGAGGACCCAGATTGTTGGGAATGTTACTGCTATTTTTAGAATGATTCAGAGGAAGATGTCCCATTGGTGCCATCTAAGCTTTGGCACCCTAGCTCAGGGGCCATTCAGCCTGAGCCTGAAGCCATCCCTGCCTAATCTAGTTCATTTAATTTATTCATGGACTTATGTGTTATATCAGTTCCACTGGAATATCTAAAGTAAATCAAGCAACACAGTTTTTGCACATGCAGGAATGTTTGTATGATCAAAATCAATTGCAATTGGTAATTTAGTTCAACCTATTGATTCCATTTGTCACATCAAATTGACATGAACTACACTGTTGTACTACAGTGATGTTCACCTAAGAAGTATAGCTGATTATGGCTGAGCTTATAAAGCTAAGCAATTAGTACTTGGATGGAAGTCAACAAGAAAATCTGGTGTTATAAAATAGATTAGAAAGTCAAGAAGAAATAAATGATTCTGGAAAAAAGGCAATGGTAAGCCACTTATATATTGTTACAGTATGGCTATTACTTTAAAGTGCAGTCTCACTTGGTTTAATGGCCCATAAAGATCTCATATATACTTCCATTAATTATATTTTGAGAGAATTAACTAGTAACTTGTAAATTCTGGGCATAATGTTCTATGTCGAGGTACTATCACCAAAAAAGAACAGGTTATAGAAGAAGGATAGCTTGCTATGAAATGTATTTTTCTATTTCAACATATGCCCACACTCCTGATGTAAAAGAAGTAATCACCAGAAACATTATTTCCATTGTTCCTAAAATATATTTTTATATTTCTAATCTTTTCTTAAGTTTTCTTTATATATTCTTTATATCTCTATTCTTTTCTTAAGTTTTCGCGGGTACTTACATGTATGGTATTCAGCTTTGTTCGGGTATTTTCCCATGTCATTATAGTTGTGCTTTTAAAGTTGTAGCAACGTTTCGGCAGAATCTCATCTGCCATCATCAGGCTTCTGTATTGTGTTCATCTGTGAGTCAGACTTTTACAGTGGTTTGAGTTTTAAATTTGGGGCTAGCCTATTGCTGTGCCAGAATGGTTTTTTCTTCATCCTGATTGGTTGGGAGTCTTGGTCTGTGTTTATTGGTCTCGGAGTTTGCTGTGTTCTGCTTGATTGGTGTTTCTAATATCTTCTGTTTGTTTTGTGGCTCTTTTTGTGTCTTGATTGGCTGGCAACATTGTGTTCCTTTATTGGAGGCCTTTAGTGCAGCTTGGCTCTGAGTAAATGGACGGCTATCATTTGTTAGGAAGCTAGGTTTCATCTGGGTGCCTGGTTGGGGTGTGTTTGAGCTGGAGGTATCAGGGGGGATCTCTTTGTGCCCAGGTATTTTCCTGGCTAGTGGTGTGGAGATTTGTTTGTTTGTGAGTGCAGGCTTCCAAATGATTGACAGTCTGGTGGAATCATCTCTTCTATTCATGCTTTCAGGTCTTTTTTCAATCTCCATGGCTTCTCTGACGATTCTGTGGCTGGGGTTTTCTATAGTGGCTAGGGTTTTGGTGCCATTGAAGTTGATGCTATGACCTGTGGCTTTCATGTGTTGGACTAGTGAGGAAGTGTGTTCCAGCTTTTTTACTGTATTTTTGTGTTCATCCAGGCGGGTACTTATTCTTCTATTGGTCTGTCCAATGTATGTGGCCGGGCATGATGCACAGGGGACTTCGTATATGCCTTGGTTTTCCAGGTCAATTTTATCTTTGGGTTTTCTAAGGATGGCTGCTATTTTTCTGTCTGTTTTGAAGGCAGTCTTGATGTGATGCCTGTGTAGTATCTTACTGATTTTGTCTGTAGTACCTCTTATGTAGGGCAGGACAGCTGTTCCATAGGTCTGTTCATCTTCTAGGTCTCCATTATGTCTCAGTGTGTTTTTGTGGATCAAGCCGGTGATTTTGCTTTTGTGGAAGCCGTTGGCTGTCAGTACTTTAGTCAGGGTGCATAGTTCAGTCTTTATGTGTGTCTTGTCTGTCAGGAGTTTGGTTCTGGTGATTAGTGTCTTGGCCATGGAGTTTATCTGTGCTGGGTGGTGGTGGGATTGGGCATTGAGGTAGCGGTTGGTATGTGTTTTCTTCTGGTATATGGTGTATCCTAGTGTGCCATCTGTTTTTTTGTAGATTAGTACATCTAGGAATGGTAGTTGTTTGTTTGTTTCTGTTTCCACAGTGAACTTGATTTTGGGGTGTGTGCTGTTTAGGTGTGTTAGAAAATTGTTTAGGTTTTCTTTTCCATTGGGCCAAATCACAAATGTGTCATCGATGTATCTTAACCATAGTTTGGGTTTGTGGGTGGCATTGGCTAGGGCTCTGGATTTGAATTCTTCCATGAACAGGTTTGCAATGACGGGTGACAGTGGTGATCCCATAGGGGCTCCTTCAATTTGTTTGTATCTTTGTACTTTGTATATGAAATATGTGTTGGTTAAGCAGTGTTCTGTTAGTTCCATGAAGTGTTTAGCTGGTTCGTATTTATTTTTGATGATTTCAAGGGTTTCTTTTATCGGGACTTGAGTGAATAGTGAAACCACGTCGAAACTTACAAGCAGATCTTCTTGCTCCACATGTAGATCTTTGATCATTTCCAAGAAGTGGTATGAGTTTTGTACATGTGAAGCTGCTGTTTCAGCATGGGGCTATAGCTGTTTTGCTAAGTGTTTTGCTAGGTTTTGTAGTGGTGCTCCTCTGGAGCTGACTATGGGTCTGAGAGGTATGCCTTCTTTGTGTATTTTTGGGAGGCCGTATAGTTTGGGGCATCAGGAAGATTTTTCTCTTGGTATGATCGTCTGTTGGATCTCTTTGCTCATGTGGCTGGTTATAATTTTCTTCTTGGTTAATTTTTCCAGATATGTGGTTGGGTCTGTGTTTATGGGCTTGTATGTGGAGTCTTGGAGTAGGTCTGTCAATTTTGTTTCATAGTCTTTTCTATCCATTACTCCATTAAATGCCACTACTGTGGCATTTCCTTTGTCTGCTGGAAGTATGATTATGCTGCTATCTTTTTTCTGGGCTTGCAGTGCTTTTATTTCTTCTTTCTGCAAGTTGGTTTTGGGTGGTTTGCTTGTGCATAGGATGTTAGTAACTTGGTGTCTTATTCTATCAGCTTATATATATATATATATATTTGTTTTCTTAAGTTTTCGCGGGTACTTACATGTATGGCCTTCAGCTTTGTTCGGGTATTTTCCCACGTCATTATAGTTGTGCTTTTAAAGTTGTAGCAACGTTTCAGCAGAATCTCATCTGCCATCATCAGGCTTCTGTATTGTGTCCATCTGTGAGTCAGACTTTTACAGTGGTTTCAGATTTAAATTTGGGGCAGCCTATTGCTGTGCCAGAATGGTTTTTTCTTCATCCTGATTGGTTGGGAGTCTTGATCTGTGTTTATTGGTCTCGGAGTTTGCTGTGTTCTGCTTGATTGGTGTCTCTAATATCTTCTGTCTGTTTTTTGGCTCTTTTTGTATCTTGATTGGCTGGCAGCATTGTGTTACTTTATTGGAGGTCTTTAGTGCAGCTTAGCTTCGGGTAAATGGATGGCTATCATTAGTTAGGAAGCTGGGTTTCATCTGGGTGCCTGGTTGGGATGTGTTTGAGCTGGAGGTATCAGGGGGGGATCTGTTTGTGCCCAGGTGTTTGCCTGGCTTGTGGTGTGGAGATTTTTTTGTTTGTGAGTGCAGGCTTCCAAATGATTGACAGCCTGGTGGAATCATCTCTTCTGTTCATGCTTTCTGGTCTTTTTTCAATCTCTATGGCTTCTCTGATGATTCTGTGGCTGGAATTTTCTATAGTGGCTAGGGTTTTGGTGCCATTGAAGTTGATGCTATGACCTGTGGCTTCCATGTGTTGGACTAGTGAGGAAGTGTGTTCCAGCTTTTTGACTGCATTTTTGTGTTCATCCAGGCGGGTGCTTATTCTTCTATTGGTCTGTCCAATGTATGTGGCCGGGCATGATGCACAGGGGACTTCGTATATGCCTTGGTTTTCCAGGTCAATTTTGTCTTTGGGGTTTCTGAGGATGGCTGCTATTTTTCTGTCTGTTTTGAAGGCAGTCTTGATGTGGTGTCTGTATAGTATCTTACTAATTTTGTCTGTAGTGCCTCTTATGTAGGGCAGGACAGCTGTTCCATGGGTCTGTTCATCTTCTGGGTCTCTATTATGTCTCAGTGTGTTTTTGTGGATCAAGTTGGTGATTTTGCTTTTGTGGAAGCCGTTGGCTGTCAATATTTTAGTCAGGGTGCATAGTTCAGTCTTAATGTGTGTCTTGTCTGCCAGGCGTTTGGTTCTAGTAATTAGTGTTTTAGCCATGGAGTTTATCTGTGCTGGGTGGTGGTGGGATTGGGCGTTGAGGTAGCGGTTGGTGTGTGTTTTCTTCTGGTATATGATATATATCTGGTATATATCCAGAAGCCTGATGATGGCAGATGAGATTCTGCTGAAACGTTGCTACAACTTTAAAAGCACAACTATAATGACGTGGGAAAATACCCGAACAAAGCTGAAGGCCATACATGTAAGTACCCGCGAAAACTTAAGAAAACAAATATCAAACCTCTACGGGGAGGGATTAAACAGCCAGATCAAAACCTACGAGAAACTGGAAATTAAAAGAGCAGGACTACTATGTGACCTCCAATTCCTACGCAGCTGCAGAGATAACAATACTACACCAACCTGCTTCAAATTAAAATTTCATCAAAGCACAGCAGCCACTAAACGTATCCTGAAAAGAACTGAAATGGCTCTACTAAGGAACGAGCTCCACAGTAAGAGATTCCAATTAGATCAGTTAAACAAAGATTTGCTAGCACTACACCTGGAATTGAGCAGCAAAATCCACCCTCTACTTTGGGACAAGATAAAACAACTCACAACTTGGAGATCAGAATCTGCAAGCACTTACAAACAGGCAAAGCTCTTGAAAAAATTAAAGAAATTAGAACATGACAAGAAAACCCCCAACAACTCACAACAACACCTGAAACAATTAGTGTACAATGTTTCCAACAGAGAACTCACCAAAACAGAAACAGAAGTCCTAACCAAAGGATTCAACTATGCTATAGCACCCCAAAAAATCCCCACAGAATCCATCATATGTGCAGTAGAATCCAGCCTAACTAAATTAAATACAGATGAAGCTGATAAAATAAGACACCAAGTTACCAACATCCTATGCACAAGCAAACCACCAAAAAGCAACTTACAGAAAAATGAAATTAAAGCGCTACAAACCCTGAAAAGAGACAGCAGCATAATCATCCTCCCAGCAGATAAAGGGAATGCCACTGTAGTAATGGACAGAAAAGACTATGAAACAAAATTGACAGACCTACTCCAAGACTCCACATACAAACCCATAAACACAGACCCAACCACATATCTGGAAAAATTAACCAAGAAGAAAATTATAACCAGCCACATAAGCAAAGAGATCCAACAGACGATCATACCAAGAGAAAAATCTTCCAGATGCCCCAAACTATACGGCCTCCCAAAAATACACAAAGAAGGCATACCTCTCAGACCCATAGTCAGCTCCAGAGGAGCACCACTACAAAACCTAGCCAAATACCTAGCAAAGCAGCTACAGCCCCATGCTGAAACAGCAGCTTCACATGTACAAAACTCATACCACTTCTTGGAAATGATCAAAGATCTACATGTGGAGCAAGAAGATCTGCTTGTAAGTTTTGACGTGGTTTCACTATTCACTCAAGTCCCGATAAAAGAGACCCTTGAAATCATCAAAAATAAATACCAACCAGCTAAACACCTCATGGAACTAACAGAACACTGCTTAACCAACACATATTTCATATACAAAGGACAAAGATACAAACAAATAGAAGGAGCCCCCATGGGATCACCACTGTCACCTGTCATTGCAAACCTGTTCATGGAAGAATTCGAATCCAGAGCCCTGGCCAATGCCATCCTCAAACCCAAACTATGGTTAAGATACATCGATGACACATTCGTGATTTGGCCCCATGGACAAGAAAACCTAAACAATTTCCTAACACACCTAAACAGCGCACACCCCAAAATCAAGTTCACCATGGAAACAGAAACAGACCCATGGAACAGGTGTCCTGCCCTACATAAGAGGCACTACAGACAAAATTAGTAAGATACTATACAGACACCACATCAAGACTGCCTTCAAAACAGACAGAAAAATAGCAGCCATCCTCAGAAACCCCAAACACAAAATTGACCTGGAAAACCAAGGCATATACGAAGTCCCCTGTGCATCATGCCCGGCCACATACATTGGACAGACCAATAGAAGAATAAGCACCCGCCTGGATGAACACAAAAATGCAGTCAAAAAGCTGGAACACACTTCCTCACTAGTCCAACACATGGAAGCCACAGGTCATAGCATCAACTTCAATGGCACCAAAACCCTAGCCACTATGGAAAATTCCAGCCACAGAATCATCAGAGAAGCCATAGAGATTGAAAAAAGACCAGAAAGCATGAACAGAAGAGATGATTCCACCAGGCTGTCAATCATTTGGAAGCCTGCACTCACAAACAAAAAAATCTCCACACCACAAGCCAGGCAAACACCTGGGCACAAACAGATCCCCCCTGATACCTCCAGCTCAAACACATCCCAACCAGGCACCCAGATGAAACCCAGCTTCCTAACTAATGATAGCCGTCCATTTACCCGAAGCCAAGCTGCACTAAAGACCTCCAATAAAGTAACACAATGTTGCCAGCCAATCAAGATACAAAAAGAGCCAAAAAACAGACAGAAGATATTAGAGACACCAATCAAGCAGAACACAGCAAACTCCGAGACCAATAAACACAGATCAAGACTCCCAACCAATCAGGATGAAGAAAAAACCATTCTGGCACAGCAATAGGCTGCCCCAAATTTAAAGCTGAAACCACTGTAAAAGTCTGAGTCACAGATGGACACAATACAGAAGCCTGATGATGGCAGATGAGATTCTGTTGAAACGTTGCTACAACTTTAAAAGCACAACTATAATGACGTGGGAAAATACCCGAACAAAGCTGAAGGCCATAAATATATATATAATATATATTTATATATATATAAATAATATATGTTTTCTGAGGTTCTCGCGGGTATTTGTATGTGGATCTTTGGTTATTCGGGTTTTCTCCCGCGTAAGATTGGAAGTATCTAGGCAACGTTTCGATGAAGTCTCATTCATCATCTTCAGGCTTCTGTCTTCAGCTCGGTGCTTCTCAGAGTGATGTGAGCTTGCAGCTGCTTCTTCCTTTTAACTGCTAGTGGGGGTGTGACTTGATTGGGTGGGGGCTTGGCTGTGTTCTGATTGGGTGGGGGTGTGTTCTCATTGGTTGGGGTTTTGGCTGTGTTCTGATTGGTTGGGGGTTGGCCATGTTCTGATTGGCTGGAGGTGTGTTCTGTTCAGGTGGGGGCTTGGTTGTGCTCAGGTTGGTCTTAGTTACTTAGTTACTTCCTTTTAACTAGCAGTTAAAAGGAAGAAGCAGCTGCAAGCTCACATCACTCTTAGAAGCACAGAGCTGAAGACAGAAGCCTGAAGATGATGAATGAGACTTCATCGAAACGTTACCTAGATACTTCCAATCTTACGCGGAGAAAACCCGAATAACCAAAGATCCACATATTATATATATATATATATATATATATATATATATATATATATATATATATATATATATATATATATATATATATATATATATGGTGTTCGGCTTGGTTCGGGTATTTTCCCACGTCATTGTAGTTCTTTTAAAGTTGTAGCAACGTTTCAGCAGAATCTCATCTGCCATCATCAGGCTTCTGTATTGTGTCCGAACAAAGCTGAAGGCCATAAATATATATATAATATATATTTATATATATATAAATAATATATGTTTTCTGAGGTTCTCGCGGGTATTTGTATGTGGATCTTTGGTTATTCGGGTTTTCTCCCGCGTAAGATTGGAAGTATCTAGGCAACGTTTCGATGAAGTCTCATTCATCATCTTCAGGCTTCTGTCTTCAGCTCGGTGCTTCTCAGAGTGATGTGAGCTTGCAGCTGCTTCTTCCTTTTAACTGCTAGTGGGGGTGTGACTTGATTGGGTGGGGGCTTGGCTGTGTTCTGATTGGGTGGGGGTGTGTTCTCATTGGTTGGGGTTTTGGCTGTGTTCTGATTGGTTGGGGGGTTGGCCATGTTCTGATTGGCTGGAGGTGTGTTCTGTTCAGGTGGGGGCTTGGTTGTGCTCAGGTTGGTCTTAGTTACTTAGTTACTTTCTTTTAACTAGCAGTTAAAAGGAAGAAGCAGCTGCAAGCTCACATCACTCTTAGAAGCACAGAGCTGAAGACAGAAGCCTGAAGATGATGAATGAGACTTCATCGAAACGTTACCTAGATACTTCCAATCTTACACGGGAGAAAACCCGAATAACCAAAGATCCACATATATTATATATATATATATATATATATATATATATATATATATATATATATATATATATATATATATATATATATATATATATATATATATGGTGTTGGCTTGGTTCGGGTATTTTCCCACGTCATTGTAGTTCTTTTAAAGTTGTAGCAACGTTTCAGCAGAATCTCATCTGCCATCATCAGGCTTCTGTATTGTGTCCGTCTGTGGGTCAGACTTTTACAGTGGTTTCAGATTTAAATTTGGGGCAGCCTATTGCTGTGCCAGAATGGTTTTTCTTCATCCTGATTGGTTGGGAGTCTTGGTCTGTGTTTATTGGTCTCGGAGTTTGCTGTGTTCTGCTTGATGGGTGTTTCTGATATCTTCTGTCTGTTTTTGGCTCTTTTTGTATCTTGATTGGCTGGCAGCATTGTGTTACTTTAATGGAGGTCTTTAGTGCAGCTTGGCTTCGGGTAAATGGACGGCTATCATTAGTTAGGAAGCTGGGTTTCATCTGGGTGCCTGGTTGGGGTGTGTTTGAGCTGGAGGTATCAGGGGGATCTGTTTGTGCCCAGGTGTTTGCCTGGCTTGTGGTGTGGAGATTTTTTGTTTGTGAGTGCAGGCTTCCAAATGATTGACAGCCTGGTGGAATCATCTCTTCTGTTCATGCTTTCTGGTCTTTTTCAATCTCTATGGCTTCTCTGATGACTCTGTGGCTAGGGTTTTCCATAGTGGCCAGGGTTTTGGTGCCATTGAAGTTGATGCTATGACCTGTAGCTTCCATGTGTTGGACTAGTGAGGAAGTGTGTTCCAGCTTTTTGACTGCATTTTTGTGTTCATCCAGGCGGGTACTTATTCTTCTATTGGTCTATCCAATGTATGTGGCCGGGCATGATGCACAGGGGACTTCGTATACACCTTGGTTTTCCAGGTCAATTTTATCTTTGGGGTTGCTAAGGATGGCTGCTATTTTTCTGTCTGTTTTGAAGGCAGTCCTGATGTGATGTCTGTGTAGTACCTTACTAATTTTGTCTGTAGTACCTCTTATGTAGGGCAGGACAGCTGTTCCATAGGTCTGTTCATCTTCTGGGTCTCTATTATGTTTCAGTGTGTTTTTGTGGATCAAGCTGGTGATTTTGCTTTTGTGGAAGCCGTTGGCTGTCAGTACTTTAGTCAGGGTGCATAGTTCAGCCTTAATGTGTGTCTTGTCTGCCAGGCGTTTGGTTCTGGTAATTAGTGTTTTAGCCACGGAGTTTATCTGTGCTGGGTGGTGGTGGGATTGGGCGTTGAGGTAGCGGTTGGTGTGTGTTTTCTTCTGGTATATGGTGTGTCCTAGTGTGCCATCTGTTTTTTTGTAGATTAGTACATCTAGGAATGGTAGTTGTTTGTTTGTTTCTGTTTCCATGGTGAACTTGATTTTGGGGTGTGCGCTGTTTAGGTGTGTTAGGAAATTGTTTAGGTTTTCTTGTCCATGGGGCCAAATCACGAATGTGTCATCGATGTATCTTAACCATAGTTTGGGTTTGAGGATGGCATTGGCCAGGGCTCTGGATTCGAATTCTTCCATGAACAGGTTAGCAATGACAGGTGACAGTGGTGATCCCATGGGGGCTCCTTCTATTTGTTTGTATCTTTGTCCTTTGTATATGAAATATGTGTTGGTTAAGCAGTGTTCTGTTAGTTCCATGAGGTGTTTGGCTGGTTGGTATTTATTTTTGATGATTTCAAGGGTCTCTTTTATCGGGACTTGAGTGAATAGGGAAACCACGTCAAAACTTACAAGCAGATCTTCTTGCTCCACGTGTAGATCTTTGATCATTTCCAAGAAGTGGTATGAGTTTTGTACATGTGAAGCTGCTGTTTCAGCATGGGGCTGTAGCTGCTTTGCTAGGTATTTGGCTAGGTTTTGTAGTGGTGCTCCTCTGGAGCTGACTATGGGTCTGAGAGGTATGCCTTCTTTGTGTATTTTTGGGAGGCCGTATAGTTTGGGGCATCTGGAAGATTTCTCTCTGGGTATAATCGTGTGTTGGATCTCTTTGCTTATGTGGCTGGTTATAATTTTCTTCTTGGTTAATTTTTCCAGATATGTGGTTGGGTCTGTGTTTATGGGTTTGTATGTGGAGTCTTGGAGTAGGTCTGTCAATTTTGTTTCGTAGTCTTTTCTGTCCATTACTACAGTGGCATTTCCTTTGTCTGCTGGGAGGATGATTATGCTGCTATCTCTTTTCAGGGTTTGTAGTGCTTTAATTTCATTTTTCTGTAAGTTGCTTTTGGGTGGCTTGCTTGTGCATAGGATATTGGTAACTTGGTGTCTTATTTTATCAGCTTCATCTGTATTTAATTTAGTTAGGCTGGATTCTACTGCACATATGATGGATTCTGTGGGGATTTTTTGGGGTGCTATAGCATAATTGAATCCTTTGGTTAGAACATCTGTTTCTGTTTTGGTGAGTTCTCTGTTGGAAACGTTGTGCACTAATTGTTTCAGGTGTTGTTGTGAGTTGTTGGGGGTTTTCTTGTCATGTTCTAATTTCTTTAATTTTTTCAATAATTTTTCCTGTTTGTAAATACCTTCAGAATCAGCTCTCCAAGTTGTAAGTTGTTTTATCTTGTCCCAAAGTAGAGGGTGGATTTTGCTGCTCAGTTCCAGGTGTAGTGCTAGCAAACACCTGGAAAAATAGCAGCCATCCTTAGCAACCCCAAAGATAAAATTGACCTGGAAAACCAAGGCGTATACGAAGTCCCCTGTGCATCATGCCCGGCCACATACATTGGACAGACCAATAGAAGAATAAGTACCCGCCTGGATGAACACAAAAATGCAGTCAAAAAGCTGGAACACACTTCCTCACTAGTCCAACACATGGAAGCTACAGGTCATAGCATCAACTTCAATGGCACCAAAACCCTGGCCACTATGGAAAACCCTAGCCACAGAGTCATCAGAGAAGCCATAGAGATTGAAAAAAGACCAGAAAGCATGAACAGAAGAGATGATTCCACCAGGCTGTCAATCATTTGGAAGCCTGCACTCACAAACAAAAAAATCTCCACACCACAAGCCAGGCAAACACCTGGGCACAAACAGATCCCCCCTGATACCTCCAGCTCAAACACACCCCAACCAGGCACCCAGATGAAACCCAGCTTCCTAACTAATGATAGCCGTCCATTTACCCGAAGCCAAGCTGCACTAAAGACCTCCATTAAAGTAACACAATGCTGCCAGCCAATCAAGATACAAAAAGAGCCAAAAACAGACAGAAGATATCAGAAACACCCATCAAGCAGAACACAGCAAACTCCGAGACCAATAAACACAGACCAAGACTCCCAACCAATCAGGATGAAGAAAAAACCATTCTGGCACAGCAATAGGCTGCCCCAAATTTAAATCTGAAACCACTGTAAAAGTCTGACCCACAGACGGACACAATACAGAAGCCTGATGATGGCAGATGAGATTCTGCTGAAACGTTGCTAAAACTTTAAAAGAACTACAATGACGTGGGAAAATACCCGAACCAAGCCGAACACCATACATGTAAGTACCCGCGAAAACTTAAGAAAACATTATATATATATATATATATATATATATATATATATATATATATATATATATATATATATATATATATATATATATATATATACATACATACATACATACATACATACATACATACATACATACTCTGAGGTTCTCGCGGGTATTTGTATGTGGATCTTTGGTTATTCGGGTTTCCTCCCGCGTAAGATTGGAAGTATCTAGGCAACGTTTCGATGAAGTCTCATTCATCATCTTCAGGCTTGTGTCTTCGGCTCTGTGCTTCTCAGAGTGAAAACCTGAATAACCAAAGATAGATAGATAGATAGATAGATAGATAGATAGATAGATAGATAGATAGATAGATAGATATATTCTTAAGTTTTCGCAGGTACTTACATGTATGGTATTCAGCTTTGTTCGGGTATTTTCCCACGTCATTATAGTTGTGCTTTTAAAGTTGTAGCAACGTTTCGGCAATTTGTACAATACAGAAGCCTGATGATGGCAGATGAGATTTGCTGAAACATTGCTACAACTTTAAAAGCACAGCTATAATGACGTGGGAAAATACCCGAACAAAGCTGAATATCTATCTATCTATCTATCTATCTATCTATCTATCTATCTATACACACACACACACACACACACATGCATACACACACATAACTGCTATTGGTCAGTAGGACAGAGTATCTCAAAAGACATGGCACTTTCACTTCCTATCCTGCTTATTTAAAGTACACTTATTTAGTATTATAAGTAAAGGTCTTTATAATATGCCCTGTATATGTATATGTTATACCTCACTTTTTCCAAACATGCAAATATATTGAATCTCAATTTCTTGTAACTCAATCTTTCCCAATATGGGTCCTTCAGTAAGGCAACGTTTTTTCTCCCCTTATTACTTTAAAAGGCAGTAGATTCAATTTTGGCAATGAGAGTGGCAGATTATTGTTTTGTACAGCACATAATTTATTTATGGAATTGGAAATTATAACATATGGAGATGGCTATTTAGATATCTTTGAAAGGAGATTGGACAAGTTAATAGAGAAACTGTCAACAATGTGAGTCAATGAAACTTCCTTATCATCAATTCCCATCTTCAGATGGTTGTATTGCTTATAATTTGCCCATTGTTCTGCAATATTCTGCTTATAAATCTAGGCCATTGTTTCGAAACTAATACTTGATAAAATTGGGCATTTAATTTCCTCAAGCAAGTTTCTTATGCTCTTTTCCATTTCAAAGGTAGAAACTAAATATTCACTTCTATTTAAAAAAAAAGTTTACATATACTCTGCATGCATTAAAATCAACCTGACTGAAATTTATTCCACTTTCACATGATTAAACATTTTTCTTTGGAGTTTATTCAAAAGTGGTCATTAAATTATCTGGAGCAGGGATTTGGGTATAGCTAAGGTCTACTGTTACAAAGAGTTTGATGGGGAAAATATAACAAATATTTTATGCCCAATTTTGTTTTCCATTATTTGTACATCTGGGTGGGAGGTGGAAGAGTTTGAAGGAAATTGTGAAATGATACTTAATGGTGCAATACTGAATAATCAAGTGGTGCATGACTGATGAACATGTTTGAAAGGCTGAGAACCAGACTGGCACAGGCAATTATCATCACAGTGACCTTACAAATGTGAAATGGGAGTTGAACATTAGAAATGCAAGTGATGAGGCATGGCCTTGCTAAATCTGAACATTTTTTTAAAATATTGTAATTTAATGTTCAGGATTAATGACAGCCTGTAAAAAGACATGATTTTGTAAGTCATGGTAGCAGCTAGTTTGAAAGATGGGAGAAGAAGAGGCAAGGAGTAAAGGAACTAGAAGAGAACTAGAAGGAAGGAGAATATATATGTCCCAGGATAATGTTGCAGGATCCCATCTGGTTCGGTCATCAGGACCAGAAGTTTTGACTTCCAAGCTTTTGTACTCATGTTACAGCCCATCTTCAGGGAAATTCTCTCTAGTAGAGTGTATGCTGTTCTCTGTGTGGTGTTTATAGTGTCTGTTGTAAGTGGTTTTTTAGATGTTGATTGGGGTGTGTTGATGGCTGGCTTTTAAGTCATTAGCTGTCATTTGCTTGTGCTGCCCAGCTCTCACTTTTTAAATATTTGATAGGCTGGTGGTAAATCAACACTCCTATTGACTGATGAGGGCCCTCTTTCCCAGGCTTCAATCTGTTCCCTGGCTGTTTTTATGCCTGCTCATCCAACAATATTGGTAGCTTCACAATTAAATGTGTATTGTTTGTAATGTGAGGTAATAATGAGTTTGGGTCTCCTCGTCTGACCACTCACTTGTGTTCTTGTAATCTTACAAGAGTTAGCTGCCTTCCTGTCTATCCTACATAGTCACAGGGACAATCCATGCAGGGTGTTCAGTAGTTTACATTGAAAATATCTCCCATCTCCAAAGGATCTTTACAATGCATAATTTGTCCTCATATGGTAGCCTCTAGGTGTGCGATGCCCACTTGCAAATCTCAGAAGCTATGTTCTACAACTTCCAAAATGTTTTTGAGAACTAGAAAGGACAAGCATGCCTTGAGCTGGATATTATTTATGTATTGATCCAGCCATCCATTCATTCTACATCTTATGTAACCACCCACCTAAACAAGATAAAAACACAATGCAATAAAAATCATTTAAAACAAGAACGCCCTGTTGCTTAAAAAGGCAAAGATCTGACCACTTCAGAATTCTGTCTCTCAGCCAGCACAAGAATCTCAAAAGCAGTATATAGGCACATCCTACCACTAAAAAACTACCAGAAGCTTTGGACTTCTGATGCCACAGGTACTAGACTGCTGCAAGTCATCATAACTAGCAGCCAGTGATGGATTGTTTATGGAGATTCTCAGTTATCCAGATCATGATTGTCCCAAATGTGTTGTTTCAAGAGGCAACTGGACTTTTCTTGAAGACATTTTGCTTCTTATCCAAGTAGCTGTGTCCTTCATGACTTTATTTAATCTCCTTTCTAAGCCATCCAAATTTGTGATCCCATTTTCCTATCATGGCAATCAAATTAGCAATTGCAACCCCAAAGAATAACAGAGCACCAGAGCTTGATGGGTGAGGTGTTCCTAATAGTGGAAATCAAACATTGCCAACCTGCCTGCTGTTCTCTGAAGCCAAAAGAGACTGGCTTTTTTGTATTAAGCAGCAGCCGAAGCAGCAGCTTCAGTGACAATGCTGTGTGTATATAATTCTGTCCTGATTTATCCACTCATGCTTTCTTGCTTACTGACAGCTTTTATTTCTAGATCTCATATATCATCCCCAACTTCAGAGAAGGCAGGGGCTCTCCTAGGCCACTCCTCAAGTATCATGGTGGGAAGAATGTAAGCCAGGGGTGGGATTCTACCAGTTTGCACCTATTCGCTAGAACCGGTTGTTAACATTCTAAGCAGTTCGGAGAACCGGTTGTTAGAAGAAATTATTGGCCTAATCCTGGGAAGGCAGGAAGGAAACATTCTGGTGTTGCTTACAGAAACTGCCTCTCCGTTAACCCTTTTTACATTCTTGGCAGGACTAGACTTCCTGTTTCAGGAACTTCTCTGGATTTTTCTTCCCTCCTTTGCTGGTACTTTGCTTGTGTGGAGTGACCATTCAAAGTTACAATGGCACTGAAAAAAAGTGACTTATGACCATTTTTCACACTTATGACTGTTGCAGCATCCCCACAGTTATGAAAGGCCAGGCGAGGAGATGCGTGCCTCAATGTGAGTGATGTTGAGTTGGCCACACCTAGCCAATAACATGACCACCAAGCCACTCCCACCAACTAAGCCACGCCCACAGAACCAGTTGTTAAAAAATTTGAATCCCACCCCTGATGTAAGCTAACCATTCTATATTATTTCCAGGCTCATTAACTGGTTTTTGTTGACAAGGGTGATTTAATTTGGGAAAACAGAAAACACATGGGTGCTCACAAACATTACACTGAGAGGTCAGCTCAAAAAACTTTTAAGTTAGCAGGATTAATTTTTTCTAAGGTGCAGAAAGAATATAGATATGCATTTTAAGCCAAGTTGGTGAAATGTAATAACAAAGTAAAGAAGCTCTGGGATTATTTTTATCTTGGACAGTTTCTCAGTCTCCCCTTCTCCAACCCATGTCAAATAACCCCACACGTAAATACATTACTGTCATTTAAACAGCATGATCACAAAAGAAAACATACAAAAAGAAAAGCTAAATGCATTCCCCTTCAATGAACAACATCGGGAACAATTGGGAAGAAATGACTAAAAGAATAAAGGAATAATATTGTTATTTCAACAGGTGCAGAGAACCAGTAAGGCTTGTACTGTGAACTGCAATGGCTTGTGGAGGTGCACCATTCAGTGCATTATTAAGTGACATATTTGCTTTCAATGAATTATATGAAATTAGTTCTTTTTTCTCCATTCCCCAAGCAAAACTTCCAGAAAATTGAAAGAATGTCTTCAGCAGATCTGAGGATGCAGGAACCTATAAGTTAATATATTATTACACTGTAGTAAGAAAAATGAAGTTAACTGGCACCAGTGTGCTTCCAGAAGTAATTTTACATCTACCAGATTTCACGTCACACTTCAATGTATATACCTTTTTAACTTAAAAGAAAAGAAAAAAGTTGAAATGATAAAACCCAAATACTACCTTGTAGCTTATTTTTCAGCCTCCGGGAGGATTCTACTGCGTTGATAGAGAATAAGATAGGATGAACATGAAATAAATAATGGAGAATTAGATCATCATCTGGTAAAAGAGTGATTTCTGCTTAGACATGTGCATCATGGGAATCATTTTCTTAGCATATCCATTATTCACTAAGTTCCAAATATTACCTCAGACTAGGAGCATCACTACATGATGAGATGATGTGACTGATACTGGCAATACTTTTAGGTCAATATCGATCAGCCACTAGATACCTTAAATGACACATCTGGTAAATTTGTCAAACATGTTTTTTCTCCAGTTCTACTTTTTCCAATGAAAATTTGTTCCAATCTATTTTTACTTAAGAAAAAGAAGGGGAAAATATACTTGAAAATTTGTAGCCATTCTGAGGTATATTTTCCTTATATTTCAACTGGATGATGAAATAATCCAAAGGGATCTCAATCCTGATTGGATCCCTCCACACTTTCTCTATAGTAATTAAAAGCAAAATTAGTTGCATGCTACTTAATGGACATAGCATTAGTTTGATCTTTGGTATAATTTGAATGACAGATATGAATACAGATATAGATTTAAGTATACTAAAAATACAGTTTTTGTTGAAAAGAACTTAGAACTTAGATCTTAGAGGATTGTTTTAAGCTATGTTTAATCATTTGAAATATCCAAATGGTCAATAGTTTTTGCTCAAGACTGTAAAATTAACCAACTAAAATGTAGCTCCAGAGTTACAACATTTCAATATTTGTTTTCCCTGAATATTTCTCTTTCTCAGAATGTCAATGAATTCAACAAATAATTTTACAGATTTACAGATAATCAGAGTTGGAAGGGACCTTGTAGGTCATCTAGTCCAAACCCCCGCCCAAACCCTACACCATTTCTGACAAATGGCAGTCCAAAATCTTCTTGAAAGTCTCAAGTGATGATGCTCCCACAACTTCCGAGGGCAAGCTGTTCCACTGGTTGATTGTTCTCACTGTCAGAAAGTTTCTCCATATCAAATCTCTCCTTGTTCAGTTTCCATCCATTATTCCTTGTCTGGCCTACAGGTGCTTTAGAAAAAACTTGACCCCTTCCTCTCTGTGGCAGCCCCTGAAATATTGGAAGTCTGCTGTCTCCCCTGGTCCTTCTCTTTCCTAGACTAGCCATGCCCATTTCCTGTAACCGTTCTTCATATGTTTTAGTCTCCTGTCCCCAAATCATCCTGGTTGCTCTTCTCTGTGCTTTTTCTAGAGTCTCAACATCTTTTTTATAATGTGGTGACCAAAACTGGATGCAGTACTCTAGGTGTGGTCTTACTAAGGCTTTAAAGAGTGGTATTAGTACCTCACTTGATTTCAATTGTATCCCTCTGTTAATGCAACTTACGATTGTATTAGCTTTTTTGGCTGCTGCTGCACACTGCTGGCTCATATTTAGCTGGTTGTCCACTAGGACTCCAAGATCCCTCTCACAGTTACTGCTATTGAGCCTGGTTTCACCCAGTCTATATGTGTACTTTTGGTTTTTCTTGCCAAGTATAGGATTTCACTTTTCTCTACATTGAATTTCATTTTGTTAGATATGGCCCAATGTTCTAGTCTGTCAAGATCCATCTGACATAATGGGGAATAATGGGGGGAAAGCCCACAATGATATGGAATGTTATGAAAAGTAGGGATCTCTAGAATAGAATAGAACAGAATAGAATAGAATAGAATAGAATAGAATAGAATAGAATAGAATAGAATAGAATAGAATAGAATAGAATAGAATAGAATAGAATAGAATACTTTATTAGCCAAGTGTGATTGGACACACAAGGTCTTGGTGCAAATACTCTCAGTATACATAAAAGAAAAGATACATTCGTCAAGAGTGAAGAATCATAAGGTACAACAATTAATGATAGTCATAGGGTACAATAAGTAATCAAATCATAGTAGGAAACAAGTCATTATAAATTGAAACGATACATGTGACAAAGTCACAGTCATACAGTCACAAGTGGGAGGGGATGGGTGATAAGGAGTGATGAGAAGATTAACAATAATAGTAGTGCAGACTTTGTAATAGTTGAACAGTGTTGAAGGAATTTTTTTTTAGCAGAGTGATTGGCTTTTGGGAAAAAAAAACTGTTCTTATGTCTAGTTGTTCTGGTGTGCAGTACTCTATAGCAGGGTTGCTATGGACTTTACGTTTCGGCAGAATCTCATCTGCCATCACCAGAAGCCTGATGATGGCAGATGAGATTCTGCCAAAAGGTCGCTACAACTTTAAAAGCACAACTACTATGACGTGGGAAAATACCCGAACAAAGCTGAATGCCATCCATATATATATAAAACTCATACCACTTCTTGGAAATGATCAAAGATCTACATGTGGAGCAAGAAGATCTGCTTGTAAGTTTTGACGTGGTTTCACTATTCACTCAAGTCCCGATAAAAGAGACCCTTGAAATCATCAAAAATAAATACCAACCAGCTAAACACCTCATGGAACTAACAGAACACTACTTAACCAACACATATTTCATATACAAAGTACAAAGATACAAACAAATTGAAGGAGCCCCTATGGGATCACCACTGTCACCCGTCATTGCAAACCTGTTCATGGAAGAATTCGAATCCAGAGCCCTGGCCAATGCCACCCACAAACCCAAACTATGGTTAAGATACATCGATGACACATTCGTGATTTGGCCCCATGAAAAGAAAACCTAAACAATTTCCTAACACACCTAAACAGCACACACCCCAAAATCAAGTTCACCATGGAAACGGAAACAAACAAACAACTACCATTCCTAGATGTACTAATCTACAAAAAAACAGATGGCACACTAGGACACACCGTATACCAGAAGAAAACACACACTAACCGCTACCTCAACGCCCAATCCCACCACCACCCAGCACAGATAAACTCCGTGGCTAAAATACTAATTACCAGAACCAAACGCCTGGCAGACAAGACACACATTAAGACTGAACTATGCACCCTGACTAAAGTACTGACAGCCAACAGCTTCCACAAAAGCAAAATCACCAGCTTGATCCACAAAAACACATTGAAACATAATAGAAACCCAGAAGATGAACAGACCTATGGAACAGCTGTCCTGCCCTACATAAGAGGTACTACAGACAAAATTAGTAAGGTACTACAAAGACATCACATCAGGACTGCCTTCAAAACAGACAGAAAAATAGCAGCCATCCTTAGCAACCCCAAAGATAAAATTGACCTGGAAAACCAAGGCATATACGAAGTCCCCTGTGCATCATGCCCAGCCACATACATTGGACAGACCAATAGAAGAATAAGTGCCCGCCTGGATGAACACAAAAATGCAGTCAAAAAGCTGGAACACACTTCCTCACTAGTCCAACACATGGAAGCCACAGGTCATAGCATCAACTTCAATGGCACCAAAACCCTGGCCACTATGGAAAACCCTAGCCACAGAGTCATCAGAGAAGCCATAGAGATTGAAAAAAGACCCGAAAGCATGAATAGAAGAGATGATTCCACCAGGCTGTCAATCATTTGGAAGCCTGCACTCACAAACAAAAAAATCTCCACACCACAAGCCAGGCAAACACCTGGGCACAAACAGATCCCCCCGATACCTCCAGCTCAAACACACCCCAACCAAGCACCCAGATGAAACCCAGCTTCCTAACTAATGATAGCAGTCCATTTACCCGAAGCCAAGCTGCACTAAAGGCCTCCAATAAAGTAACACAATGCTGCCAGCCAATCAAGATACAAAAAGAACCAAAAAACAGACAGAAGATATTAGAGACACCAATCAAGCAGAACACAGCAAACTCCGAGACCAATAAACACAGACCAAGACTCCCAACCAATCAGGATGAAGAAAAAACCATTCTGGCACAGCAATAGGCTGCCCCAAATTTAAATCTGAAACCACTGTAAAAGTCTGGAACCTCACCGAAACATCACCAAGATACTCTTAATCTTACACGGGAAAAGACCCGAACACACCTAGACCTACATACCTGTACCCGTGAAAATCTACGAATATATATATATATGTTTTCTTAAGTTTTCGTGGGTACTTACATGTATGGTATTCAGCTTTGTTCAGGTATTTTCCCACGTCATTGTAGTTGTACTTTTAAAGTTGTAGCAATGTTTTGGCAGAATCTCATCTGCCATCATCAGGCTTCTGTATTGTGTTCATCTGTGAGTCAGACTTTTACAGTGGTTTCAGATTTAAATTGGGGCTAGCCTATTGCTGTGCCAGAATAGTTTTTTCTTGTAAGAAGAGAGGCAGTGAGGGCTGGAAAAGTGGAGAGCTGCACATGGCTCTGTCTCTCTTTCCTTGCCTGCCTGCACATGGGTGTGGGGGAGGGCAGCAAAGAGAGAGAGGCGGGAGCAATTCAAAACTAGAGAACTAATGGGGAGAGCTAACAGTGGGCATTGGGGGAGGGGACTGTTGTTGCCGCTGCCCGCCGTTTGTGGGAGCTGGTTGGTGTGTGCATCTCAGGGACCTGACTCCGGGGTCGTTGAAGAGCCGGGTGGCATGAGAACTGCACAGCCCAGATTAATTGCTTTCAGGGGCCATTTCATCTGTGGCCCACCAAAAATTTTCCATGTCCCACCAGTGGGCTGCAGCTCACCGGTGGGCAACCGCTGCTCTATAACATTGTTTGGAGGGAAGGAGCTGAAACAGTTTACGTTCAGGATGTGAGGGGTTTGTAAATATTTTCACAGCCCACTTTTTGACTCGTGAGGTATACAGGTCCTCAATTGAAGGCAGATTGGTAGTAATTTATTTGATTTGATTTGATTTGTCAATTGCTTACAAGGTAATAGTATAAACATAGTTATGAATACATGGATACATATAAGAAAAATAAAAGAAACAATAGGACAGGAACGATAGGCACATTGGTGTGCTTATGCATGCCCCCTACAGACCTCTTAGGAAAGGGGTGAGGTCAATAATAGACAGTCTAAGGTTAAAGTTTTTGGGGTTTGGGGAAGAAACCACAGAGTCAGGTAGAGTATTCCAGACATTGACCACTCTGTTGCTGAAGACGTATTTCCTACAATCAATTTTGGTGCAGTTAACCTTGAGTTTGTAACTATTGTGTGCTCTTTTATTGTTATGGTTGAAGTTAAAGTATTCATTGACAGGTAGGACATTGCAAAGTATGATTTTATATACTATACTTAGATCAGACTGAAGGTGGTGTAGTGGGCTCTAGCATTTAGATCATTTGAGATGATCCAAGGTCCTTGACATAGTTTGGATCATCAACAAGGTCTTGACTATTCACCTTGTATTTTATTTTCTGATTATTTTGCCAATATGTAAGACAGAACATTTATTTGTTGAGATTTGAAGTTGCCATTTGTTTGACCATTCTGATACATAGTCGAGGTCTTTTTGAAGGGTAGCAGAATTATCTGTGGTGTTGAATAGCTTCACATCATCAGTGAAGAGAACGCAATTGCTCTTAATATGATCACCGAAGTCATTTATGTAGAGTATGAAGAGAGTTGGTCCTAGAACACTGCCTTGGGGGACACCACTGTTGACAGGTACAGAATTTGATAGGATGTTTCCAATTTTGACCATTTGTTGTCTGTTTGATAGGAATGCTTCTATCCAGTTATGCAGGTGTCCAGAGATACCATAAGATTTTAGTTTTAAAAGTAGTTTGGCGTGTACCACTGAATCAAAGGCTTTACAGAAGTCTATGTAGATTGCATCTATTGTTTTGCTCTGATCGAGTTGTGTAGTCCATATGTTTTTGCAGTGTAAGAGTTGCAGATTACAGGATAGTTTTTTTCTGAAACCAAATTGTTTATTAGAGAGTAGGTTGTTTGTCTCTAAGTGGAGGATAATGGATTGGTTAATAATTGATTCCATGACTTTACAGGTGATGTAGCATAAGGAGATTGGTCTGTAATTTTCAACTAGGCTGGGGTCTCCCTTTCTGAAAATGGGGATGACCATGGCTAGTGACCATAGGTTTGGCAAGGAGCTGGTCCTGAAAGATTTTTCAAAGATTAATTATTTTTTCTGCAGTCCTAATTATCCTCTGAAGTCCAAGTCTGTCCTGTTGGGTTGCAGAACCAAACCAGACAGTTATAGAGATGCAGATGATAAACTCAATAATTCCTCTGTAGAACTGTTTCAGCAGCTCCTTGGGCAGTTTGAGCTTCCTGAGTTGGTGCAGAAGGAACATTCTTTGTTGTGCTTTTTTGATGATGTTTAATTAATGTCCTTCCCTTAAATCCCCTAAGACAGAAGGAGACGGAAGAAGAGAGGAAGGGAAGGAGGGAGGGACGGAGGGAGAGAGAACTTTAAAAACAAAACAAAACTCATTTGCTGTCAGCAGATTTATGTCATTTCCAATTCAGACAAATTGCTCTAAAGATGACTTCATTTCAGGTGAAATTGGTAGAATTTTAAAGTGCTTTTAAAGTAATTTCAGTTGTGTCCAGTATTTTTAGAGCCAAGAAATTTGCAAATTACCAAGTCTGGTTCATGGATCTGACCACATGTTTTTTTCAGGGTCATTTCCAAAACTTCTTGAAAACAGACACTGAGAGGATAAACCTTGCCAAAGGCTTGGATTCTTGAATGTGGCTTAAGATTTTAATTGCCAAACTAATGGCTTTCTTACCCCCATGCATGGCTGTCAAGTTTCAGATTTAGTCAATAGAAAATCTAATAGCAGCTCCCAGAGGAGAGAAGTTGTCATGCGATATCATATTTTCAATCCACTTGTTCTCTTGCCCTATGAATCCTAATCAAGAAATAAAAGTAAATTGCAGTAACCTACCAGTTATGAGACTTTCCAGTCACATAAAACTGGCTGGCATCAGATTTATGAACAAGAAGTAAGGAGTCGTGGAGTATAAAGCAACTGTTTAAAGGACTATGCTAATGAAAGAAAAAACAGAATTACATTTTGAAAGAGTTCAGATAAAGAGAAGCTAGAGCTTTACATAGGACATATTTGAGGTCTTTGCCAGTAAATGATTCTTGAGAGAAGAAACACTAAGGGTTATGGTGAATTGCCACTTAGTGAAACAAAGATATTCCAAAGCACACATTTAATTCCAAGATCTAATCTTTTGTAGTAGGGGTCGCCAACCTTTTGGATCTCAGGGACCACTAAACTCATATTTTTAAATACCAAGGACTTTTTTTTAACATATTTAATATAATTTTTTAAATTAAATATAAATTTTATATATATATATATATATATATATATATATATATATATATATATATATATATATATATATATATATATTCTTAAGTTTTCGGTATTTACATGTATGGTATTCAGCTTTGCTCGGGTATTTTCTCGCGTCATTGTAGTTGTGCTTTTAAAGTTGTAGCAACGTTTCGGCAGAATCTCATCTGCCATCATCAGGCTTCTGTATTGGAAGCGCAGGCAAAGGCGCCACAGCGGTAGTGCCCTGAGTTGCTTGCTTCTCCACTACTGCCTCCTCCTCCTCCTCCAGCACCACTTCCTTCTCTGGGTAGGGTGATTCTTAACTAACTGAACATGCTAAGGCAAATCAGGACACTACTGCTGCGGTAGCTTTGCCTGAGTTTCCAAGGCTTTGATGTTGGGAGAGGCAACAAGGGCTGGAAAAGGGGAGAGCTGTGCACGGCTCTGTCTTCCTTTCCTTTCCTGCCTGCACGTGGCGGGGAGGGGGAAGAGAGAGAGCCAGGAGCAATTCAAAGCTAGAGAACTAATGGGGAAGAGCTGACAGCGGGTGCTGGGGGAGGGGACTGCTGTTGCCACTGCCGCCGGGTTTTGGAGCTGGTTGGCGTGTGCATCTCAGGGGCCTGACTCCGGGGTCCCTCAGAGAGCTGGGAGGTGCAAGAACTGCGCGGCCCAGATTAATTGCTTTTGGGGGCCATTTCTTCTGCGGCCCACCAAAATTTTTCCATGGCCCACCAGTGGGCCGCGGTCCACCAGTTGGCGACTGCTATTATAGAAGAAAGTTGGATGCAGCCAAGATGTAAAAGTTACAGATATGAATAGCTGTTTTGTGGAATATATCTCAGAAGGTTATGGTTCTTCTGAGCCACACAAAAAACAATACCACCACTTGCCTTTGGTTATCAGATGATATTCAGGCACTCAAAGTAGAAATGGCCATGTAGACATAGAAATCTGAGAGTCTTTCTGCAGGCACCTGGAGCACTGCAGATTGCTGGCATTCCAGATCTATCTTCTCTTTGTGACTTAGAATGTTCCACGGGAGATAGCAATAGCACTTAGACTTATATACTGCTTTACAGCCCTCTACAAGCGGTTTACAGAGTCAGCATATTGCCCCCAACAATTTGGGTCCTCATTTTACCACCTCAGAAGGATGGAAGGATGGGTCAGCCTTGAGCCTGGTGAATTTTGAACTGCCAAATTTCAGGCAGCCAGCAATCAGCAGAAGTAGCCTGCAGTACTGAACTCTAACCACTGTGCCACTGTGGCTCAGATCTTGTTCTTTGCTGTAGAATCACTTGATCCAGCTTCAGCCTTCCTCAAAAGTGGTCTGGCACTGAAATGGTGCCACCACAGTGGGGATATTTCCTCTGGAAAATGTAAGTGAAAATCAGTTTGGTGTACTGGATAAGGCATCAGGCTTGAAATTGGGAGACTGTGCGTTTTAGTCACACCTTAGGCACAAAGCCAGCTGGGTGACCTGGAACCAATCACAGTTCTAGGAAGGTCATAATGGCAAACTACTTTTGTAAAATCATGCCAAGAAAATTAGAAGGACCTTTCCAGGTTGTCTCTGAGAATCAGACACAATTCAATGGAAGGAAAATGGAAGTGGTCTGTCTTGGAAAAGAAGCACAGAGATTTACAGAGACTTAAAGGAAGTCAACAAATTGATTACGATCCATTACCTGCCACTGTCAGGAACTACTCAACAATTGAGTAATTCATTGGTCTATTAGCTAACAGCCCCATATGATTATTATCAAATATAAACATAATTTTAGTATAAAAAATAAATGCAATAGTTTATTTCAGTGTTATTCAGATTTTCACAGGATAAATGAAGTTAGGTGTGTGTTATGTCTGAAATGAAAACCAGCATGCAATCAGTATGAAGACAACAGAAATGTTCTAAGATATTGATGTTTGATTACAATCTTCCGATCTGGCTATACTCACTAAATGCTAGATAACATAAAAATGAATACGGCCCATTTATTGAACACTTGCTTTATATTGTCTCATATTTTGGACTTTATCAAGGGAATATTTGGTGACAAAAAGAGGGATAGATTATGATGAAAGCTGTGATACAAGGTGTTATATCAACGATGCAGGCAAACACATTGGGGGAAGCCTTTAGGATTAATTTTTATGATTAATTCTAGTCTTTATATGATAAGTCTTTTTTATCTAGCAGGGAGAAAAGATCAGCTTTCTAATTAATTGTTTCCAGTGTATCTTCTGTGTTGAGACATTACATTATTAATGTTCGCTAAGTGATTAAGCAATGGCAAGCAATGCATTTAATTGATTCAGAAACCTTATCTGATGGCCCCTTCATTCTGAGAGCTGAACCAACTGTTTACCACAAAATTCCTATCTCAATTAGCCTGACATAAAATGATTCAAAATTATGTCTTTTATTCTCTTTCTCTTCTTTTGTTTTCCTATGTTCGTTATCAAAACAAACCTCCCAAGACAATATGAAGTAGATACATCAGCCAAACACAGCTTTTCTTCCATCCTTACCCTAGCCACCACTCCCCGTAGCACACACAAACTGTGTGTCTGCTTGCTATCTTGTAATTGCTTCTTCTCTGATGAATATAAATGCAAACTATTCCATTATTGTTAATTATCCCAGTGCTAAGGTGAGCATTCCAAAGGGTGGGGGAATGGTTAGGAGACAAATAAAAGTTATAGGTGTAAAACTGGTTATTCTTGCCACTTTTGATCTGCCTACCCTCCGTATGTCACTTTGATGTAGTGGTCAAGGCATCCAGCTAGAAATTGGGAGGCTGTAAGTTCCAGTTCTGTTTTAGCTACAAAGATGGATAACCCTGGGCCTGTCATTCTCTCTTGGTCCTAGGAAGCAGGCAATGGCAAACCACTTCTGAAATCTTGCCAAGAGTATTACAAAGACTAATCTTGCAGTTGCTACAATCAAAACTGATTCAAAGGCACAAATACACATGCACACACCCAAACACACACCACATGTCACTATGGTGTGTTATGTTGACCCATGTAGTGTCTTTGTACATTGTAGCACATGGGTGTTAAACTCATAGTGTCACGTTGCTGTTCCATGACATATCACAATGTTTTTCCCCTTCACAGAGCTGGGGTGGGTGTGGCTTGCATGTGATGCATCTGGCCCATGGGCTGTCAGTTTCACACACCTGCTGTACAGAATCCTTAATCATGCTGGGAATTTGCTTGGACAAAGCATGTTTCCTTCTGCAATCATTTATCAGGATTTAGCATATTTCCAGAAAATTATTGAGAAGGAAATACAATTTCTCCTTCTTTACCATTGTCATCCACAATGCTAAGTCTTTAAATGAATACAGAAGCTGCCAAACCACTACCAGAGCCCCCAGCTACTTGCAGATGTGACCATAATTATTTTAAAATAGACAAATGCTGCCAGTGGGAAGCATTATTTGTCTCAGGAAGTTGCCTATCCTTTAATTTCCTTCCTGTTGTCATTCCCACTTTTTTTTTCAATCTCAGTATTAAGTTCTTCAGTTGTGAAATGGCTCATTCACTCTCTGGAACTTGGAGGACAAGTAAGGGATCTCTTGAGGAAAATTGACTTTATTTCCATCCTTACATAAATAACTCAGTTATAAATATTATTTTATAAACTTCCTCAGTGACTGAGCAACATCTGTTTTCAACATTATCCTGAATTCAGAGATTTGGGGGAAAGTCTTTTTTATGGGCTATCAATGAGAGCTATGTAGTAGAGACCTCTTGCTAAAATAATACCTTTGTCACAGTCAATTCTCCCCATAAATTGTGAAGTATGTAATAAAGAAGACTTGCTGGCTGGTTTTCCTATTTTTTTCTCTAGTTCCCCCACTGAGAAATATTCAAGAGAAACACAGCTGAACCCCTGGGGAAATGAGTTAGAGTTCTAGCACAGAACTGTCAAACTCCAAATAGTTGTGAATCAAAATGTATATATTACAAAATTCACTTTTTTATGATTTATGGTTCAGTGTGCAAATGGAATAATTTTGGAAAGTGATGTTTTCCTTTTTCTCAGGATTCAAAAATAAACATTGATTTTTAGTTTTCATTTCAGTTTATTTGTTGCTGTCAGCTTTGGATAGGTTTCTCTTTCCTGTCTCAATGAAATGATTTATATTATGTTTTTTTTATTTGTTTGGAGTATTTGAGATTATTTTTTTGGCAAAGAGAGAGGGGGGAAAAACCTTAGACTTTTATTGGCATTCAGTAGGTAAACCAGCAAAAATTTTCTCTATAAACATGCATGTTCTCATTCAACATAGTGGAAATTTGAGCATTGGAGAAGAAGTTAAAACTGATAGGCACATTACATATTTCAATCCTAGGTAATAGATCTACAATAAGGTTTCTTTCAACAAAGCTTCATATAGTAAATGAAAGGTACCCAAGCAAATGTTATGATGCTGTTTATATGGCTAAGATAAACTATAGGAACAATTACCATAAGATCATTTGCCAGAAAGGGATGAGTAGCATTACCTTCAGCTAAAATTTATTCTGAGATTTAATTATTAGCCACCATAAGTTGTTGGAACTATTCATTCTTTATCAAATAATAAACACACTTAACTAGTTGCTAAATGTCTTCCAGAATACGTTAAATTATATATTTTAGATGCATGGAATAAGGAATTTAAGTTACAGGTTTTTTTTTTAATCTTGACAAATTACAAAATTACTCCAGGTAGCTCACAATATAAAATCACAATAGCCATAAAACCATTTTGGATGTATTGTGTGAAAACCTAACTCTCGGACAAAGGCTCCAATGCTAAGAAAGAAAAGAAGATGATTGTTAGGGATAACATTGGTTACCTAACTTAGTTTGGCTAAATATAATATATGTTTGTTAGTTTAAATGTGTGTGTCACTTTAAACTGTAAGCCAAGTATTTGGGTGCGGTTGTAAATCGCCATAAGAGGGAGCAAGAGAGCTCACTGTTCCCCGGCTTTTACTGGAATGCTGACAGAGAAGGATTGATGGTGATTACTGCGTGCGTTTGCTGAGAGAAGAAAAGAAGGTTTGATTTTGCTTCATATCTCTGACTGCAAAAGAGATACATCACTGGACAGATTGTTTGTAAGTTGAACGACCTATTTTCTACACTGGACTTTGCAAACTGAATAACCCTCGGACTGTCTGAACTTAGTGTATGACATATGGACTGCTTTGACTATGCTATAACTCTTGCTGGAATAAAAACTATTTAACTGCACAGTGTATCTGTCTTACTGAGTGAAAGCTACAACAACGCTTTATCTCACACACACTCTCTGTCTGCTAGACTGCCGTTGCACGTTCTGCTAGGGTGTTGTATCCCTAACACTGGTTATGGGCCCAGGTGCACAGTCAGTCTAACCAGTATAACAGGCTTGTGAGTGAGAGTTTGTTTAGCAACACAATATTGTAAACAGAAAGCTGTGTTTTTATTAATATAGTTTTATATCCAGATAAAGATGGCAGGAGTCAATCTACAAAGTTTGTCTCTCATATCCAAGTTGGATGGAACAAACTATGTTTCATGGTCTATGAAATGTAGCCTACTTCTACAAAGAGAAGGTTTGTGGGATATAATACAAAACCCACCAGAAGTAGATGCATGGGATCCGGAGGATGAGGATGATGCCCAGAAGATAAAAGAATATAAGTGAAGAATGAGCAAGCTCTCTGCATAATAGGACTGACTCTCTCTGATCAACAGCTTGTCCATATACGTGGGGAAGAGACAGCTGCGAAATGTTGGGAGAACCTAAAGAAGATTTATGTTCGGGACAGTGTAGGAGCACATATAAATCTTACACGGAAACTGTTCAGAACACATCTTCAGAAGGATGGAGACATGCTAAATCATATAAACTCAATGAAGAGAATTTTTCAAGAACTGCATGAAAAGGAACTTATCTTCACTGAATTGCACCAAGTTTATATCATTTTGTCTTCATTAGACCAGAGCTACGATGATTACGTAACTTCGCTTGAAGTATTGCCAAAAGATAGTTTATCTTTAACTGACATTACTGGCAGATTAATTGAAGAAGCCAGGAGACGGCTTGAAAGGGATCAACTCAGAAGTGAACCATCACAATGTGAAGAAGAGAAAATATCTCCGTCAGCGTATACAATTAGAAAATGTTTTAATTGTGGAGCAAAAGGACATTTGGCTAGATTCTGCAAGAAAGCAAAAAGCCAAAGAGCCAGCCAGAATGCTAAAAAGCATCGAAAGAATAAAGAAAGCATAGAGTTAGCCATGTATAGCAACGAAACTGTGAATAGTAATTTATGGGTGATAGATAGTGGAGCATCTCACTGCATAACAAACGATAAGAAAAAATTTGTTAAGATGTCCACAAGTTCACAGAAAATATCGTTAGCTAATGGATGGAAACTTAAGGCTAAAGGTGAAGGTATAGCATATTGCAATAGCATAAGAGAAAATGTAAAAATGTTATATGTACCACAACTTAAGTTTAATTTGCTTTCGGTGAGAGTTTTGGTTAAACTAGGTTATGTAATTACCTTTAGGGGAGACAATTGCATAATTGAAAAAGAAGATAAGAAAGTGACTGCAACTTTAAGAGGTGAATTGTATGTGTTAAATGATAGTTTAGAGGTGGCTAACACAGTTTATGATAATGTTAAACCTCACAATGAGTGCATACATCTGTTACACAGACGTTTGGGGCATATAAATTTTAAAATGCTTAAACAAATAGTAGAACAATCTAAGGGTATAAAACTGAAAACTTGCAGCAAGTATTTGCAATGCAATGTATGTAGTGAAGAGAAAAGCAAGGTGATATCAGCAAATAGAGTAAATGGATTTAAAACCAAGGAGCCTTTAGAGGTAGTATTTGCTGATATCATAGGTCCTAAAAAACCAAGTGTGGGAGGTGCTCTATATATTCTTAGTATAATGGACCATTATTCTAGATATGGTTTCTGTTATCTAATGAAAAGTAAAACTGAAACTTATCAAAATTTCTTTAATTGGCTTAAATTCGCTGAAAGGAAAACTAAAAGGAAGTTAGTTACACTTATTACTGATAACGGTACGGAATTTACAAACAATAAATTCCAAGATAAGCTGAAGTTGGCAGGTGTAGAACATAAGAAGTCTGCACCATATAGGCCACAACATAATGCCTTTATAGAGAGACGAGGCCAAACGTTACAGGCAATGGCTCGTACGATGATCTCAGATTCAGGATTACCTGATAATTTGTGGGGAGAAGCAATTATGTGTGGGAATCATATACTGAATAATGTGGTTAATTCTACAACTAGTGAATTACCATTCACACGGTGGCATGGCAGAAAACCTGACCTAAGCTACTTGCACACATTTGGTGCACCAGCATGGGTGCATATCCCTACTCAACTGAGAAAGAAAGGGCAACATAGGGCAAAAAGATTGATTTTTGTAGGATATGAATCTAACCATAGATCATACAGATTCTGGGAACAAGGTACATCTAGAGTTTACTGTAGCGCTAGTGCACAATTCCTGGAACATGTAGGATGGGAGAAACTGGAACAAGATTCAAGTAAGGAAGTAATTATAGAATCCTAAAAAAGGCCAGAAAAAACCAGTAATAAGAAGAGAGCAATTAAAGAGGAAGTAAAGGAAGAGCATATAGGACCAGAACAAGAAGAATTATCAGAACAGGAAGAAGTAGATAATCAAGAGCAGGTAGAATATGTAAGTCCACCTGTAAGCCCTGTAATACCTAGATGTTTTACACGTGTAACTAGACCACCTGATAGGTATCAAGCCAGTATAGTTTGCCAAGTGAGTAAAGTTCCTACTAGTATAGATGAACTTAGGATGTATCCTGTAAAGGATCAGGAGAATTGGCAAAAGGCAATAGAAAAGGAGTTAAATTCATTAAAGGAAATGAAGGTTTATGAAGAAACCAAATTACCTCCAGTTGAAAAGTCCATTGGTTGCAAATGGATATTTAAGTTAAAAACTGGTAAGAATGGGACTGTTACCCATAAGGCAAGGTTGGTAGCTCAAGGATATAATCAAACGGCATGTGATTATGATGAGGTATTTGCACCAAATTTAAAGGCTACAACTTTAAGAGCAGCGTTAGTGTGGGCAGCTAAGAAGAATTATATAGTTAACCATTTAGATGTGGAAACTGCCTATCTGCATGCACCATTGCAGCACACTATATATTTAAGAAAACCAGTAGGTATTAAGGATGGTAAAAATAATAATGACTATTGGCAACTGAATAAGAGTCTCTACGGATTGAAACAATCTGGTTATGAATACAACCAATATATTGTAAAAGAGCTAAACAATATTGGATTTAAGGCAGGTTTAGCTGATCCATGTTTATTTAAGAAAGAGACAAATGGAAAGGTATCATTATTATTGTTGTTTACAGATGATATTGCTTTAATAACTAAGACTAATAATGAAGCTAGTGAGATTATATCATTATTAAGTAAGAGAATAAAATTAAAGCATTTAGGAGAAATCAGACAGTATTTAGGATTGACAATAGACAAAACCAATAGTGGATTTAAGATATCACAAGTAGATAAAATATACCAATTACTCAAAATGTATAAAATGGAACTGTGTAAACCGGCAAAGACTCCAATGAGTCAGGAATTTTGTCGTACTGATGCTCAGAGTTCAAAATTTGATAAGACTATTTATCAGTCATTAATAGGAAGCTTATAAGTAATTGGTCAAGGCCAGATATTGCATATGGAGTTAATCAAATGGCAAGATTTAGTGCTGAACCAAATGAACGTCACTGGCAAGCGCTAAAGCGTATATTAAGGTATCTTAAGAAAACAATGAATTATGCATTGTATTTAGAGCCAAAAGATGATTTGATTTTGAGTGCATATGCTGATGCAAGTTTTGCAACAGATATAAAAACAAGAAAATCAACTTCTGGTATGGCTATACTATTAGGTAAAACACTAATTGGTTGGAGGTCTATTAGACAGCAACATATAAGTATGTCCACAATGGAGGCAGAATTTTCATGTTTATCATTACTATGTACTGATATAATTCTGTATAAACAGTTATTATTAGATATGGGAGTAACTGTTAAGAATGCCATTGTTGTGTATGAGGACAACCAAGCAGCCATACGGTTGGCTACAAATATTGCTGTAAAGACTAGATCTAAGCACACTGACCTTAGATATTTGAATGTTAGACAATCTGTGAAAAATAGTCTGATAAAATTGGAGTACTGCATAACTGATGAAAATATTGCAGATGGATTTACAAAAGCCCAAGGTGCAGTAAGGCACAAGGAGAATTGTGAAAAATATGGGTTGAAATTGTAAATAAAGATATATATTATGATGTTACCCAAAAGGGGAGAATGTTAGGGATAACATTGGTTACCTAACTTAGTTTGGCTAAATATAATATATGTTTGTTAGTTTAAATGTGTGTGTGTCACTTTAAACTGTAAGCCAAGTATTTGGGTGCGGTTGTAAATCGCCATAAGAGGGAGCAAGAGAGCTCACTGTTCCCCGACTTTTACTGGAATGCTGACAGAGAAGGATTGATGGTGATTACTGCGTGCGTTTGCAAAGAGAAGAAAAGAAGGTTTGATTTTGCTTCATATCTCTGACTGCAAAAGAGATACATCACTGGACAGATTGTTTGTGAGTTGAACGACCTATTTTCTACACTGGACTTTGCAAACTGAATAACCCTCGGACTGTCTGAACTTAGTGTATGACATATGGACTGCTTTGACTATGCTATAACTCTTGCTGGAATAAAAACTATTTAACTGCACAGTGTATCTGTCTTACAGAGTGAAAGCTACAACAACGCTTTATCTCACACACACTCTCTGTCTGCTAGACTGCCGTTGCACGTTCTGCTAGGGTGTTGTATCCCTTACAATGATGACCAACAAGAATGATGAACTCGGTTACAGTGGCAATGATGTCAGTATTGGAAGACTTGAAAGACCAAATGAGGCACAGATCATCATGGAGACCAGATCATCTGTCTACGTGGTCACTAATATTGTCTTCCACTTCTGAGGACAAACTGCAGCGCATCACTAGTTAAAACCTAGACTAACATATTCTAGCATAGTCTATCCTAATGTATAATTAATCCCTGAATCTACTCTACCTCCAGGAGTTATTTATTCCCTGAAAGAAAAAGCCAGAATTGTCCACACAAATCCAGTATGTGTACATTTATAGGCAAAATGTCTATGAATGTATAATTACAACTAATTCAGTAAAAATTATAATACAGGGCTTTGGATAATTTTAAAAGTATTTGGAAGACATATTTTGGAATGCAGTGGAATACAAATACATGTTAACGCAACTACATCCTTCCCATAAGAAAGGAAAAGAACATTTTGATCACTAAAGCAGTCACATTTAATGTAATTCATTGAGACAGCTACAGGATTCTTCAGGCTCTTGCAAAGCTAATTTTATGATGAATGTTGGACTCCTTAATTTTAATAAGTTCAAGAATGTACTATTTCCAGTTGCTCAAGACAAGTGGGTTTCTGAACTAGTATACAATTAGACCTATTTAAAAAAAATCCAAGAAAAGGCAGGTACTTCCCAAAAAGAAAAGATAGTTTCTCTTTGTTCTTCAAATTAAAAAGAAAATCTATTTACATAGAAATGTTATAAATATTGTGTAATGATAGCATTCTTGGTGAAAGTAGCTCTTAGAGACCCGCATGGAAGTGAAAAAGAAAATTTTGTTTGCTGCCATTTGTGGTTTCTGTTTGGCCATTTTGATTTTGTAACTTGTATATATAAATTCAGTTTTACTTTATGTTATCTATCCTATCATCTATCTATCTATCTATCTATCTATCTATCTATCTATCTATCTATCTATCTATCTATCTATCTATCTATCTATCATCTACCTACCATCTATCATCTATCCATCTATCATCTATCTATCTTCTATCTATATATCTACTCATTAATCATCATTTCCTGTCTTAAACCAATTTAAATCAGTCTGGAATGATCATATGGAAGAATCATTTAAAAGTGCAGTGAACATGCCCTAGGTTCAAAGGGTCTAATAGGGTGGTATGCACCACAGATAATTAATTGAGCTTACAATAATGAATGATACTGTATTCAGAGGGAGTAATTTTTGAGGAGATATTGCTATGTTGGGCTTTTCAATTATAATTGGATCATTTTTTCCCCCAAATCACTCAGGCCATTCATTAAAATCAGTCACCTGAAGGCTTTTTTCCCCTTCCTACAAATATAGAAATAACCTTTTCATTGGGTTTTATTAATTTCTGGTAATACCCACACTGTAGGAAAGTTTGCTTTATACCTAAACATTAAGTTTTAAATTACTTTTCATGCATTAGGACATTGATAGTAATTTTGGAATTCTGGTATAATTCAAGTTATTTAAATGAATTGTTTCTTTATTTTTGTCTGTGGTTCTATATTTATATTTGATCTATATTCTTCATCCTGCAAACATAGATCAATTTTTGCACAATTACTTATTTACAAAAAATAATTATATAAGTTGTTGAATAATGAAAAAAAACCAAAGCTTTCTGTCAATTATAGTAATTATAATTATAAATTATAAAATACATGTAAATATTCTATGCATAGGAATATTTATATTGCAGAAATTTATTCATAAAAATCATTCTATCCAGATGTTGAATAATGAAACAATCCCAAAGTACATTGTGTCAATCATAGAAATAAAAATATAAATGTAAGCATAAGAGCATAGGATATCAATTATATAAATATATGTAATTATATACTATTGTTTCTCTCTCATAATAGTGTGAACAATTTCTCTCTGAGCATTTCAGAATGCCATGAAAATACTGAACTAAAGTTCTGTTGGAATACATTGTCCCTTGTGAATTGTCTTAGTATTTAGTTTATCTGAGAAAATCTCATAAACTGGTAAGGCCAGTTTATCAATGTACTTACCAGTCAAAAACACTTTTGTCATTGAAAGATTTCCAATTACTAGCTTAGAATTTGTCGCTATCCAAAATCTAAGAAAGAATCAGATTGGTTTAGTGGTTAAGTCAGCAGGCTAAAACCAGGAGTTCATGGGTCTTAGTCACACTACGAGCATCGAACCATTGGATGACCTTTCCTCTCAGAAAGAGACAATAGCAAGTTACTTCAGAAAAAAAAAAAAACTTACCAAGAAAAATGGCAGGGAACCTGTCCAAGAGGTCTCCAAGAATTGGACACAACTGAATGGAAGAAAGAAAAAGCCCAAGTTGTGGGAAAAGAAAAGCTAAGGAAAGATCACATGACATTTTATCTCATTTTAATTTTATATGGGGGCCTTTCTCGTTCAAATAAAAAAATCTGAAATGTAGAATCTGAGCCTTCATGCCCTGTTAACTCCAAGTCTGGAATGGGAAAACATGAAAAGAAGAAAGACTAATTGTCCATCAATAACATTCTTCCTCCTCCCAGTTGCATCCCTGCTAGTACATTTAACTAAATAAATTATACCCTTGAAATAGACTTGGTGAAAAACTTATGCATCACATTTGAATCTATAAAAAAAAGTTAAATTTTAAAATATGGCTGACTCTTTTTTTAAAAAAAAGAAAAATGCATTCTACTGTCACTCCTCTATGTTTCCGTGTGCATATTTCTTTTCTAGCATTAAAATCTGGCAATGAAGAAAACAAATTCAGAACTGACTGTTTTCTCAGTTCATCAAGCACATCCAGAACTAGAAAAAAATCTATTCCAAAATTATTTCCACCTCTCAGATTCATTTCCTTCTTTTTTTCTGCTCTTTCTCTATATTCAGTAAAATGTGAAGTTTGGTTCCTCAATTAAAAATAGATAAATATAACGTTGTAACCATTGAATAATCATATCTGTGGAATAGACCAATATTTAAAAGTGTGAATTATATCAGCTGATATATGAAGCTTCTTTATATACTACAAAGAAAAAAAAGCTAAGTCATTGAAAATTTGCATGATGCTATGCACTTATTTTCTATAGAATATTCCTCAACTTATGATTCTTATTACTAGATATACACATATTGCATTTAATTCATTTAGTCTTATCCATTTTTATTTTTATTTTTAGATTTTATTGTTATTCAGCTCTGTCATTTTCTGTTAATGTTGAATTTTACAGGCCATAAAGCATCCTTTCCTCGGTCATCTTTAATCCCAACTGACATTAAGTGAATGAACATCAGTTGAAGACTATATTTGTGTCAATGACCATAAATGAATAATCACTCAACATTCATCCATTCCAAACAAGAAACATTAGATACCTTTTAAAATAGAGTATATGTATCAATATTTTTCTTTATTGTAATGCATTCCATTTCTATATTGAATATACGTATGCATTGCATTTTCAAGTTGCTTTTAAAAATGGATAGGTAGCATGCAGCTTACATCTCTTTGAAATTTGTGTGTCTTAAAGTACACATTGTTTCATTGGGAAATAAAATTAGAGTCTATTTTGGAATGCCTTACTCATTTCAATTATCTTCTGAGTAACTTAGTCAAAATAATTCCTCATAATAAAGAACAGTTTTTAAATTTGACATTAACAGAAAATGGCAGAGCTGAATAACATCTGAAATAAATGAAATAGATGAGATGCAAAATTAAATTAAATGCTACAATGTGTATATCTGGAGTCACCTTGTGGATAGATGGGTGGCAAATAAATTTAATGAATAAAATAAAATTTAGCAATAAGAATATCTGGGAATGGAGTCAATTAAAAAATCAACACAGTGGTTGCCACCACATAATTGAGCTTAATTGAATTTTTTTGGTGCCTTAGATCAGGGTCCCCAACCACGGGCGCGGACCGTACCGGTCCGTGGAGCACTCTGCACCGGGCCGCAAAGAAAAAAAAAAAAAATGGCGGCTTTCTTCGCCTTCGGTGAATGCTGCTGGGATCAGGGATCAAGGACACAAATGAAAGAAGGGGAGGGAGGAAGCAACCAAAGCCTGTCCTGCTCTCTGGCTCAGCGGCTTCGGTTTCCTCCCGCCTCGTTCCTCTCTCAGTCGCTCTCTCGCTCCTCCACCAGCCCAGGAAGAAACTGCTTCAAAGGAGCTGGCAGGGTGGCTTTTCCTGTCGGTGCAGCTCCCCGAAGCGCCTGTTCACCCCCCCGCCGCCAATCAATCCAGGTTCAATCCAGTGCTCCGTTCTGCCTGCCTGCCTGCCTTCATTTGTTTGGAGCAGCTTCGGCTGAGAATAATAACTATTCGCCTCTTTTTATCAGCTGAAGCTGCTCGAAACAACCAGAAACACAGGCAGGCAGGCAGGCAGGCAGGCAGAACGGAGCACTGGATTGAACCTGCGTGGGCGGGCGGGGGGGGTGGGGTGAACGGGCGCTTCGGAGGGGCTGCGGCGCAGGAAAAGCCACCCCCGGCTTCTTTGAAGCAGTTTCTTCCTGGGCTTCCTGGATGTTAGAGGTCCATCGTAGCTCGAATGATCCCTAAACAAGGACTACAGGTGCTTCCTAGGAAAACACACTGACTAAATGCTCCTCATTCAATTCCTGTTTTCACCAAACGGAGATAAGAGAAACATCTGCATGAAATTTTGTAGCTACACAGCTGGGCAAGAGCTAGAACTAGAGAGACTGCAGTCAGGTGTCTTTAATGCTAGTTGTAGGGTAAACATAAAAGTTTTGGGAATGGAAAATAGAATCCCCCCGCCGGTCCTTGAAAAAGTGTTTCTGCTTGAAACTGGTCCCTGGTACAAAAAAGGTTGGGGACCACTGCCTTAGATGACTTCCCCTTCTCCACAAAAAACATTCCTGATGAGCTTAAAATGAAATACTGTATTTTAATCTTAATAAAGAACTATTCCTTTAATTCAGATAAGGAGACAAGGCTTTCCTTTAGTGCTATTACAGGTATCTGCTTTATGTTTGCTATTCAGATCTATCCATAGTCTTTGAAAATTGCCAGAATGCTACATAGGTGATTTGTTGAAATAAGTGGAATGCAAACATGAAGGCACTTAAATTGTTAGGATGTCCCTCAAACCCAGAGTCAGCCTTGAATTTGCTTCAGAATTCAAAAAAAAAAAAAAAAGCACAGAACCGCTAGCAGTGTATAGCATTCAAGTAACATCCAAATTTACTTTTTGAAAGATATGTTTAATATATGTCTCGAAGGAGACAGACTTATTTTTCTGAATCAAATACAAATAAATGTTATTGAGTAGAAAAGAGTTTAGAAGCATCTCTGAGTCTCTTGATTGATCCTATCTTATATAGGTCCTATATAGCAGAAAGTATTCTAGAATAATAAGAGAAAGGAAAGGGGAAGAATTCCTTGAGAACATATTTTTTTCTTGATACCATAGGTAGACAGAGGTAGAGACAGTGATAAAATAAAGAATGTTAAAATAGCCTAAATCCATGCTGCTTAGAGACCTTGGCGTCTTATTTATTTTTATTTATTTATTTGATTTGTCAATCACTTACAAGATAATAGGTATAAGTATAAACATGAGTAATAATACAGGAAATAAGTACAAATAAACGGGGACAATAGGACAGGGACAGGAGGCACAATGGTGCACTTATGCACCCCTCTTACAGACCTCTTAGGAATGGGGTGAGATCAATAGTGGATAGTCTGAGGTTAAAGGAGTGGGGGTTTGAGGATGTAATAATAGAGTCAGGTAGTGCATTCCAGGCATTGACCACTCTGTTGTTGAAGTTGTACTTTCTGCAATCAAGTTTGGAGAGCAGTTAATCTTCACAAGTTTTACCAAGATGGCAACCAGGGCAGAGTTACGGTGCAATTGTCATTAGATAAGATGCTGAGACCTGTGGGCATTCTAAGCTGAGAAAAAGGAAAAATGATTTTTTTCCCCCTTAGGACCTGAAGTAGCTACAAACTGCAAGTATTAAAATGCATTGTAATTTGTTATCTGAGATTGGCAAATTTCATTTAGAGAGATACATATCTAGAGGGAATGATTTTGATCTTGCTGCAAAGAAGTTGTTGCTAAAATGCAAGCTAGCTCTTTTGTTGCAAAATAAAGCAATAATGGAGCACAGGCTGCAGCTCAGCTATTTTAGATTTCCAGGAAATAAAATAAAACTCATGCAGTATTTTTCTCAGGAAATAAAACTCATGCAGTATTTTTCTCAGTAGATTGAAGCAGCTAGGAGCTGACTGACCAAAGCAGCCCTAACCATTCCTCAGTTTTATATCTGAGTGGTATTTTTCACTCCACTTTGTTTGGTCTTGAAGTTCTGACACAAAGGAGTACATAAACCACTCTTTCTTCCCACTGTATTGATTGGGATTTCTAAGCTGGCTGCTCCCACTGACATCTAGTGCAAGGGGCTTGAGCCCTTACAAGTGAAAAGCAAACAAATCCCTGGCTTTGTAAAAGCTTTCATTAAGGTCAGTTCACCAAACTTAGAATATACCCTGTTTGGGGGATCTCAGAATAGCAGCCATCAGCATCAGTCCAGCACTTTTCTGTCTCTGTTTTCTGCTATACTGCCACAACTGACTTGCTTTTCATTCATCAAGTTCTACCACATGGCAATCTTGCTTGGAAACCGTTGGTTGTTCTTGTTGAAAACTCTTCATCACAGAATTGGGTGACTTTTAAAAGATTGATCATGGTGGAAAGGATGGGTAGTTCAAATGGAAATGACAGGGGGAGGGAGGCAGTGTAAAAGAAAATTTATCATTATGCCCATATAATCTGCTAGAAAGTGATCCATTTCTTTATATGTAGCTGAAATGTATCACTAGTTCATGTTTAACTTCACTTTTCACTTGCCGATCATTTAGGATGAAAGCCAGAATTTAATGTATCACTTTCCTTTGTGCTTCTTTTTTGTTCCATTACTAGAGGAGGCATTTTTAATCAAAGTTGCTAAACAATGGGAAACTTTATTTTGCAAGGAAAACATTTCAGTTACCACTGGATGAAATTTCTTCCTCTAGATCAGAGGTGTCGAACTCACATCATCATGGCAGTGTCACGTGATATATCAGGACTTTTTCCCCCTTCGCTAAACCAGGCATGTGCATGGCCAGTGTGTGACACATCCAACCCACAGGCTGGGTGTTGGACAGCCCTGCTCTAGATTAATCTGTACTTCCTGGGAAAATCGTGAAAAAATGAAAGCTTGCTAGCTAAATTAAATGTTTGTTTTATTTTTGCATGAATGGAACAGTCATATGTGAAGATGGTCCTAGGAAATGTTTGGGGAGGGGGGGATAAAGTAATCCAAGATGGTGGCCTCATCCATGGCTTCAATCATGAAGGTGTGGCTGCCACTTTGCCTTTTTGATACTCCTTAAGGATACTACTGATAGAAAGAGCATGAGATTTATACAGTAGCAGTGGTGGGATTCTACCAGTTCACACCTATTCACTAGAACGGTTGTTAACATTCTAAGCAGTTAGGAGAACCAGTTGTTAGAAGAAATTACTGGCCTAATTCTGTAAGGAAGGCAGGAAGGAAACATTATGGTGTTGCTTACAGAAACTGCCTCTCCGTTAACCCTTATTACATTCTTGGCAGGACTAGACTTCCTGTTTCAGGAACTTCTCTGGAGTTTTTTTTCCCTTCCTTTGCTGGTTCGTTGCTTGTGTGGAGTGACCATTTAAAGTTACAATGACACTGAAAAAAGTGACTTATGACCATTTTTCACACTTACGACTGTTGCAGCATCCCCACAGTCATGAGAGGCCAGGCGAGGAGATGCGTGCCTCGATGTGAGTGATATTGAGTTGGCCACATCCAGCCAATAACATGACCACCAAGCCATGTCCACCCAGTCACATGACCACCAAGCCACGCCCACCACCTAAGCCACGCCCACAGAACTGGTTGTTAAAAATTTTAATCCCACCCCTATACAGTAGATATTGATTGTCTACTTTTTCCTGATTCTTGAGCTAAACTGTTTTTAATGCTTTCTTTCCCACTCTTAATTCAAAGGAAATATTCTTGTAGTAAAAAGAAAATGAGTCCCTCAAGTAGCTCCTGATTATTTTATCTATAGTCCTTTTTAGCAGTATTGCAAAATTGTTGGCTCTTTTGGGATACTTTTTTTTTTTAACTTTCAAGTCTCACCTATAGCTCTGGGATTTCTTGGTCACTTTCCATCCAAGTAATAAGCAGAGCTAAACCTCTTTGGGTTTTGAAGTTAGCCAAGCTCAGTTAGATGCTAAAATCTGCTGAAGAGTGGGCTTTTTCCTTCCTCAGGCCCATTGGCCTTTGCTCCCAATTGCTTTTCACTTTTCTGTTCTGCCTTTCAGGTCTGTTTGAGGGAATCAACTGACTTTCATATGATTCTTACAGCTGAATAGAAGAATCCACTGGAATAATTGAGGCTTACGTTGGCCTCAACTTGGCCTATATTTAGATGGACCTGATCTCTGATTTCAAAGACAAGGATAGTAACAATACCTAACAAGATTTATTGCCTCCACCTCCTGAAATGAAGACATCAAATACTGAATTATAAATTTAAAGAGAAAGGAAAAAGAGAATTAAAGTCTTTAAATCAGGGGTTCTTCCATCATTTGCGTTATGGTAAAACATATAGATCTTCATTATGCTATGTTCAGATGTTTTTATCAAAATCTTTAAAAAAATAACAAATATGTCATATAATAATTTATGTGAAAATGAAGGTGTATTTTTCACCAAGTTTTCAGATCCACTGAAATCTATACAAGCACCCCAGGTTAAGAACCCTACTTTAAACTCTGAAATACATCTTTATATCTGATGAGTTCATTTTTTTGTATTGGAGCAGAATTCCAATCACTAGTTTTAAATAATATACACTTAAAGACAATTAAGATGCACATATAACAATAAGAACTGAATGTAATGGGCTTTATTTGCTTGTAAGTGAATACAGCAATAGCACTTAACCTTATATACCACTTCATAGAGCTCTCTAAGCAGTTTACACAGTTAGCATAAAAGATTCTTTATTCTTTATTTAATAATCTACAAATTAGAACACACTTCCAATGCTTAGCAACTTTTTTAATATCCAGTTTTTAATTGTAGAAAATATAAGAATTTCAGAGACATCTTGTACCTCTAAATGCGTGCCTCTAATACAATTTACGACTATTGCACTAAAAGTACATTAAAAATCTAATGCTGCCCTAAAGACAGAGAAGTTCATTGTGGCATAAGCCTACATGGAGTATAGTTCACTTTTAGACATTAGTATTAGTTGTATTGATATGATTATTAAACTATATATATCTTGCTATTGAACCCAGAGTAGGTTATATTAAAGAAAACCAATAACTTGAAATGCCTTTTCAATAAAAATGAAAAGACTATAATATTAAAACACTCCAGACATAAATATGTGTTCTGAAATAAGTACTACTGAATTCAATAAAACTTAATTCCAAGTAGCTATCTATAGATTGGAGATGTAAAAAAGCAAAGTGGTCCATGGAATGAAAAACTAAATCTGGTCATATCTAAGAGATGGAATTTTCAAATGTCAGTTTTGCTTTGTGATAACAGGATCACTATTGTCCCTGAAAACAATTTAATATTACTAAGTTACTTACAGGAAAATAATATAAGCCAGAGAGATGAGAACCATGGAACATGAAAACTGAAATCCAGTTTTTTTTTTAAAAAATGCAGTGAAATAGAATGTATGAATCTGCAGCTCCCAGTATCCATCATCATTAGCCATACTGCTAGGGAGAAGTTGGATCAACAACTCTGTCTGAGATGTTACATTTCTGAAGCAGAGTTGTGTACAGTTAGTGCTTATTGAGCTAAAAAGATAAGACAGACAATATAGAAACAGAATATTTCACTTCAGGTCTTGATTTGAAGAATTATTTGGATGAGAATATTTCCCTGGCACATAGCCATGGTAAGCAATTGATAGCTATTAGCAACTTCTCTTGTTTGACTATCTGAAGATGCAGGGGGAAAAAAACCAAGTACAATGGCAAATTAATTTCTATTTTAAGCTACGTCATTTTCACAATAGTATAAAATAAAATAGCAGCCCAACACCTGTAATTTATAAGCTTGCTAATAGTCTAGCAAAAAATAACGAAGAGATAAAGATAGATTTTGAGGAAGGGAAAGCTAATAAAATTATGATAATTAAAAAAAACCACTTTACATAAAAAATGATAGAATAATTTTGCAAAAATGAGGGCAGTATAAAATTAAAGATAATAAAAATTCTAGCATTGTTAGCACCATCTAGTCAAGCTTAAAAAGAAAGCAGGGTCAGACTTACACATTAGACTGAGAAAGGGAGGAGGAGCAGGAGGAGCAGGAGGAGCAGGAGGAGGAAGCATATCCTGTTTCCATATTAAAGTCACATCCATAAAGCACTAGGAGCTGAGTTTGAATCAAGATAGCAGTATTAGAATGAAGATGCACACTAAGATTTGAGTGTTTAATGGGATTTCTCATACTACTAATACAAGGTTCCCTGCATATGAAAACAAATAAACAATAGTATGTTCCCATTGCAGAGTCACATACTTCTCAATCGAAAAAAAGAAATTCACACTGAAGAGCTACAGTTTGTATGAAAAATAATACATGTTTCAGAAATCAAAAAACAAAAAGAGATAATTATTTTAAAATAACTTACTCTTCTAAAATTGTACATCAGAGAAATTTTCATCACAACAAATGTCAGGGCAGTGTGAATTAAAATAGTTTATCAATGTGATAAAGTGCACATTAGGAGTTAGAGAAGTGAATGAAATTGGATGATGGTTCTTGGATATCTTTTTTGAAAATTTGATAAGAGAGGGGAGAGGAGGAAGAGGAGTGGAGAGAGAAGGAAGAGAAGAGAAAATAAGAAAAGGAGAAACAAAGCGTTAGCATATTTTAGTTCAGTATGCCCAAGCTCAAAATGGAACAGTAGTTGTTGTAGCCTTGAAGTTTATGTTAAATGTAGCACAGCAGTGCCCCCTGGGGCAAAACCATAGCTGAGATGCTGCATGTATTTTGAAATCACTGACACTGTGGAGGCTATGCAGCAGCTACTTGTCTCAGCTATGCAGGGAGAGGGGTGGTATTTTTGCTTTTGTTTAATTTTTTTAAAGCAAGACTTCAAGGAAACTAATACATGATGGACTACCCTTGGCTTACTACACAGACCTTGCTTGATCTCACTGCTGATTGCCATGACCTTGATATTGTTGTTAAATTTTTTCCCCTCTTGTAAAAAACATCTATGTGACATGTTGCAAAATGAAGACCTGCTGCAGGAAATAAATGGATGGGGGGGGGGGGGTAAAATGTGATTTATGTACTACAGAGGATGACAAACCCTTTATTCAGTGCCTAGATACTTGACTTTCAGTATTGTTAAACACATGACTCCCCCTCTTCCAAGGGATAACCTGTGAATTAATCTTTCATCTGAACTTCACCAAAGTATATTGTGTGATCAGCTCCAAGAAATAGACGGAGTATTTATGGGAACTAGCCAAGGGAAGAGACCATGCCTTACTTTTGCATGCTGAAAGCCAACAGTAAGCCATGCAAAGTGATCTAGTTTCACTTAAATAAAGAGAATTTGTGCTCATATCCGTTTCTTGGCTGAGGGAGTCAGTGTTGTCCAAAGATGCCAAAGGCATATGGAACATTGTTACCTTCCCATCAAAGTGGCATATATTTAATCTACTTGCATTTGCATGCTTTTGAGCGGCTAAATGGGCAGGAGCTGGAGCAAGAACTGGAAGTCATTCCATTGCATGGTGCTCGGGTCTCGAATTTGAGCTGTCAGCTTTCCATCTAACAAACTCAGCATCTTTAACCACTGAGCCATCACCCCCCACCCCCAATAGTACAAGATATTATGTGAGCATCTTGTGTCTTGAATGCCCTACCCAAAACAGTGGATATTACAAACTCATCTCTGTTAACTCACTTAGAACCAGAGGGATCCTTAGATTTTTCCCCCCTCCAATTCCTTAACAAAATGAGATAGATTGTCAGCACTGTCTTACTTTCGACAATTGCTCAGTGCTATTTATTAGTCTAGGATTTAACTACATAACACATGCTTCCCTAATCAGAAACACTTCAAAATAAAAGGGATTTAATCTAGAATTTCTTATCAAATCAAAACACTGAGCAAAGACTTGGAAGCTGTAGTTCTAATATTTTTGTTTCAATCATCTTTGTCCTACTATAAATTATTGATCCTTCATTACACATTTCCTATATGGTGGGCAATTTTTCTTTTCAATTTTTTATCATTCTCCCACCTTACCCTATCCCTTCAGCTGTAACATCTAACCTCATTCTGCCAAACAAGCACATTAACAATACTATAAATGAAGCAAAATTTCAGGAACTGGGGTTTACATCAATGCAGTAATGAACAATCCATTTGCTTGAGTGGAGTTTATACCACAAGACTGTTACAGCAACCAATCACTAGATTAAAGTTGTGATCTTCCCTGGGTCTATGCCTGATCAGCAGAGAGTTGAACTTCAAATAGGCATACATGGAATATACATATATGCAGTTAAAAACACACATTTTAACTGAATGAAAGTGGTATGTCTAAAAGATCTCAGATGATTTAGTCAAGCCTCCTATTTTTCCACTTATTTTATCTTAAAAAATGAATGCTCCTTGATGGATCTATGATAAGAAATACTTGATAATAAATATTAAATATTTGATTAATTGTAAAAAAAAATCTGGCACAAGGATAGACAAGCAGGTGTTCTTTCTAAATCTTTTAGAATACAATTTTTAAAATCCGCAATCAATGGTCATAATGGCTAGGAGGTTATATGAACTGTACACTGACTAGCATGATTATTCCTGGTGTGGAAGATATCTGATAAAGAAATTAGGGTGATTCATATTTTAACTCAGGCCTAATTAATTTCACTTCCTGAAGCAATACATTAGACAAAATATCTGAAAAATATTAAAATCATAGCAACTGGACCAAAGTTTGTTAATCTGAGATGTTTTGTTACTCATTCAAGTAAATTCTTCAGTCAAAATTTTTAAATATCCAAGAGCTGCTTTTTGCTTGCAGGAGCTTTTATTAAAAGGATAGCATTTCCCCGCAAACTGAATTCCTTCCCTTTAACTTTGTACATGATTTGAAGAAGATAATGTGTCTGATCTGCCTAGGTTAGATATTGGCTTTATATTATTTCATACACCCTCTGGGTTGACTATGAAAAAAAGGGAACGTGTAGAGCGGCAGCACAGCCCCTCAAACAATTTGCCTTCCAAAGATGGAAATAATACTGCCATAGCTTCAGAAATAGCTCAGGAAAGGCCACAGCCATGTTATTTCTTGATAATATAAGAGTGAAGCCTGACATTTCTTAGAGATTTCAGAGAGAGCAAGAAGTCCTTAGAAAAGGAAAGCAAGTCATAGAAAAGTTAAAGGGAAGGAATTCAGTTTGCGGGGAAATGCTATCCTTTTAATATTTTCAGTCATTTTAAAGCAAGCATTTGGTCGTGGGGTTAGAGGTAGTTCTGTAAAAGATGCACCAGAAGCTTCACATGCTCAGTTAAAATCAAGGTTTAAAATGGATAATAAAATAAATGGAATTGAAAAACACAAAAGATAATATGAAATTGGAATATGCATAAATAATGAACATGTAATAGCAAAAGTGTTTAAACTTCTTTTAAATTTTGAAATAGAAGACACACAGGGTAAAGATAGGTTATTAATTTTGAATATAATATATAGATGGAGACGGGACAGAATGTAGATAGCTGATGTTAAATTTACACTGTATCATAACTTAAAAGTATGTAAAAGTAAAAAGACATCAGACAGCAGAGAAATTATCAAAAAGTTACAAAGCTAATTCAAACCAGGGGACTGTTTATAATGCATGGTGGACCTGCAGGTTAGCTAAGAAATTTTGGATACAAAATTCATAAAACAATGCAAAGAATTTTAAAGTTAGACATTATGAAAAAACCAGGATTCTTTTTAGTGGGACTTATGGATGAGTTAGGGGGAAAATATTGGAATATTAATTTTATATATACTATTTGAAGCAAGATTACTGTATGCCCAATAAAGGAAGAACAATTAAATTCCCACAGTAAGAATCTAACTTTGTTTCTATTTGGAAATCACCTTTGGGGGTTTTTTGTCTTGAAATTGAAAGCAATGAAATTTTAACCTTGGGATTTTATGATTAGATTTGTTTATGATTATAGAAGTACATGTTATGGTTTATTCTAACTCAAAGAGTCATTATATTTTATTTATGTGTTTCGTGTTGATATCTGTAGTGAACAAAGTTAGAAATTACTTTTTCCTATAACCTTTTTCCTTTTTGTTTGCACTACCCAATTTTGATTTCTCATTGTTCCCTCTTTTTGCTCTGTTTTTCTTTCATAAATACACATTCACACAAACATAGAGTAGTATATCTATATCTATACCTATATCATCTATACCTATACCTATCAATCCATTTAACCATCCATCCATCCATGCAGCTATTTATCTACACATACACATTATTGTGTGTGTGTGTGTGTGTACACACACACATACATACACACACACACATAGATGGAGGAGTAGATTATAAAATTATCAGAATTTGATGAAATGGCAAAACTGACCTATTTAGTCAGAAAAAAATGAAAATAAAAACTTTTCTGAAACAGTGGAAACCTTATATGGGTATTTTTGCTGAAAGAAGAAAACAATAATATGCTTTATCAGTTAGGAGATTTAAAGAGATGTAAATTAAATGAAAGGCTAAAGGGATTTAATATCTGAGAGGGACAATGGATTATAACTGTAATTATCTGTTGAAGCAAAGATCAGAAGTCATTATATTTCAAAACTTCGTTTTCTTTCTTCTCTTTTTTCTTTTCTTGCACATTTTCCCTTATTCTTTTTTTTTTAGATTTGTCTTTTACTTTACATAAAAGACTCAATAAATATAAAGAAAGCAGATACATCAGAAGCCACAATCATATCCAAGTTAAATTGGTTACATTTACCATCCACCAAAATCACAGACTATCATATATCTTATGAACTTATATCTTGTTCATTTCAGGATCCAATTATTTTATTTTATAATTTATATTTTATTTATTTTATTTTATTTTAGGGAATTGCATACAGCAAGAATAGGCAAACTGTCATCTATCAGTTGTGGCTGAACTATAGTTAGTAGCAACCCAAACAAATGTAACAAGAAGTAAGTAATGATAGAAATTAAAATTGTTACTAATGCTATTGAAGATTGCATTTTTCTGATTCCAAAATATAAATTTCAGCACCGATTAAGCACACACATATACTCTTCCCTCAAACACACACACACATACACACACACTTCTAGTTTGTTATGTTGAGCTATACAAATAGCTCCTGAACATGAGGTTAGGTGCCTGGAGACCCAAAGTTTGTTGTTATGTCTGGTGTAAATCTTGTCACATTTTTAACAGGTGCATATGTGTGTGTAGGGGTATGTCTTTGAGTCAGTCTGAACTCTTGGTGGATTCCTCGACAAGTCTCTGCAGTATTCTTGGCAATATTTCAGATGCACCTTCCTCTCTTACAGAAAATTATTAATGTAGTATAAATGGTTGAATATAGCTTTAGGGATATGAAATATATTCTTCTTTAAAGGATGTGGGTGGCTTACAAAGATATAATAGGAACTCTATAAAAATTACATTAAATATGTGCAGATAAAAACATGGATTAAAATAGAATAGAATAGAATACTTTATTGGCCAAGTGTGATTGGACACACAAGGAATTTGTCTTGATGTAAATACTCTCAGTATACATAAAAGAAAAGATACCTTCGTCAGGAATCAAGAATCATAAGGTACGACACTTAATGATAGTCATAGGGTACTATAAGCAATCAATCATACTAGGAAACAGTCAATATAAATAGTAAGTATACAAGCGACAAAGTTACAGTCATACAGTCACAAGTGGGAGGTGATGGGTGATAAGGAGTGATGACAAGATTTAACAGTAATAGTAGCACATACTTTGTAATAGTTGGACAGTGTTGAGGAAATTATTTGTTTAGCAAAGTGATGATGTTCGGGAAAAAGCTGTCATTGTGTCTAGTTGTTCTGGTGTGCAATGCTCTATAGTGTCATTTTGAGGGAAGGAGTTGAAACAGTTTATGTCCGGGATGTGAGGGCTGTGTAAATATTTTCACAGCCCTCTTTTTGAATAATGCAGTATACAGGTCCTTGATTGAAGGCAGGTTGGTAGTAATTGTTTTTTCTGCAGTTCTAATTACTCTCTGAAGTCTGTGTCTGTCCTGTTGGGTTGCAGAACCAAACCAGACAGTTATAGAGGTGCAGATGACAGACTCAATCATTCCTAACTATAATCCTATATAATCCTAACTATAAATAATTAGAAGGTCTGGCTAAATGTCTTTGATGCCCTACTTCATCTGAATCAGTGAAGGGCTGCCTCAGTTTTAATAATAGTCTATTCCACAGGGGAAGAAGCAGATTTATCTGTTGATAATATCTAAGGCAAATCCTGCAAGACTTGCCACCTGAAAATGCAGGCTTGATGAGACCATTTTAGGTTGTCCTATAGATAACTTGGATCTAAGCCACTGTATTCCAAAATTAGCTTTTTGCATTGGATTTAGAAAATAACCAGGGTGTTTGTTTCAAGACAACCACTCAGTATACTGGTTGTTGCATTCTGGTTCAGCTCCATTGCTAAATCATCTTCTAGCACCAATCCCTGAACAATGCATTGCAATAGTTCACTCTTGAAATTGCTGCTGTGTACCTCACTGGTGGTAGATCCTTTCTCATCCAGGGAGGAGCACAACTTATGAAAGTCCATCTCCATATCACAGATATTTTGTAGATTTCTATTTGGGTCAAGAAAAACCCTCCCAAAGTATATTTCTCCCCTCAGGAAGCATCATAGTCTCAATTTGAAATCAGCAATATAGTAAGAAGAACTTCATGGATTTCTTCTCTCCAATAATTATTGTCAAAATGGTCAGCTGTTTCAATTTTTTTCAGCATGTGAATCAATGTTTTATAAAGTCAGGAAGGAATCAGATTGCAGACATCAATGAATAATTGCAGATAGCCATGAAATAATCAAACAATTTGAAGCAAGGAGAGGCAAATATAGTAGATGCAAAAAAACATTTGTTGTCTACTACTTTATTCCCGTCATCCCTGCCTCCCTCTCTGTTTATCCCGATGTTCATTTATTCATTCTCACCAGGTTTTTGCTAGTACAGAACAAATTTATAATATGAAATTTGCATTGCTTTCTGTTTGGGCTTTTTTAATGCCTGTGATATGTATCGGTTTTTATACTCAACAGCAATTAGACTGACCTAAGCACTGCTATAGCTATTTCGTGAAAAATTCATGAGGCTTTATTGACAAACATGAATTTGACCTGAGCTTTCAGAATTCTCAAAAGCTGGAAGCAGAATTCCAAATGAACCAGATGATTGGTATTAAAAATCTAATACTTGTAAATATTAAATGATAAATAAACTTTTAAAAATCCCAAATAAACTTTAAATACTTAGATTAAAAAAACCTTAATGATACATAACACAATAAAATACCACACATAAAGTAGGATCAGTGAAACAAGAGCATGTTATGGCATCCATTCAAGATATCAAGTGGAAACCATTAATTTAATCAAATTTTTCCACATCTAAGCACTGAGATTCTTTTGGAGAGGGCTCGTTCCTCCCCTTTGCCTGCCTACAAATATGATGTCATTCTATTGGGATTGCACTTTTAAACAAAACTATTGTCTTGAAAAACTCAAAAGTACAAACTTCCAGGGAAGATACGGTGATCTGAAAACTGCAGCAAAGATCAAGTAACTTATGAGTAGATAAGGAGAGAATGGGAGATCACCCACTTGCATTCTAGGCAACTGTTCCTCACAAGAAAACAGCAGTACAGTGGTTTTCTGCAGGTTTGAGTCTTGGGAGAGAGTGAGATCAGCCATTTTGCCTGCAACCATGGTGGAGCTTTTTAAAAGGCACTAAGTTTGCAAAGCTCACTTTTAAATCACCTTCAGAAATGGCCTATCAGTTAAGTTAATGTAATTAGAGACCTTCAGAATATCAAGTTTGAAAAAGTCTTCATTAGGTAAATTTATCTTCAATTCTCAACAAAAGAAAAAAAATAATTATAAGCATAAGAATTAAAGAATTTAAAACAAACAGCAAAAATCTCAGTAATATTTTGAAGTAAGAAATTTATAAATGAATAAATTTCAAATATTAACTTTTACTGTTAGATTTTGAAATCAGTTTAAAGAAATAAACAGCTACTCATTTATTTTTGTTATTCTGGTTTTTGCAAATCACAACAAAAAATAAGTTATTAGTTTAGAAACTAGACGCTAGGGGCTAAAGATTTTAAGCTATATACACAAGCCTGTTCTTTATATCACTTAACACCATGACTTACAAAATTACATAAAATTACACTCTATAATATTATTGGTATTAAATGAACTCTTTGAAGAATGCAGTAAGAATTAGTAATCAAAGTATCACAGGAAAATTCAACAAAGTCAAGAAAATAAATAATTTGATTTAAATAAATCAGTAGGACAGTTTTCTGAAATTAAGTAGTTATAATTACTGTATGTGTGACCCAAAACTATTCTTGTTCAGCAACGTGACCTTTCCTCCAAAGAGAAGTGGAATGCCACTTGGATTCACAGAAAGTGTTCTGGAGTAATGTTTGTTCAGATATTTGTTAACATGAAGCACCATTGGAATATTTTCACAGTTTTTTTAGTAATATTCATATTTGGGTAATAGAGTTCAAGCTAATCCCTTTTTGATATTGCTCTTGTGACATCTGCAGAAGAAAAGCTTATGCAATTGCACTTAGGTCTTTTCCCTGCAGAATCATTGTCAAGTAAGTGGCCTTAAACATTAATTAATAGATGCATAAATAAATATTATGCTGAATATGCAAGAGCCTCCAAACCTCATTTGAATGACATTGGTAGGGAATGAATGTTCCTTGGTTCCAGCACCTGGTTTTTGAATGCCCAAATGAGGCTATAAATCAGCTTGAGCCTGGTAGTACCTTTTTCAATTGAAATGTTTTATTAAAAAGCACAAGCTTTTGTATGCTGCAGCATATTTCATCATATTCTGTGTATCATACTCTGTGCATGAGAACATGGCTTTCCTACTAGAATGTCTCCAGCAAGGATATATCTCTTGAAACACTTTTTTTTATCACCTTTTATTTTAAATAGAGGAAACTTGCTCTTAAAAGTGTGTTTCTACCCACTTTGTTATGCAAAAGTAAGAGTTGGTGCTGTCAAGGGAAATGTCAAAGTAAGTTGATGCAATGGGAATGGATTATTATTCAAGACAAGGGTGCTATAAAAGAAGCAAAGATAGGGTCTAAAAACAATGGGTGTGAATGAATGCAAACCTAATACATAAGAGGAAATTAGTACAGAAGAAGTATCTGTGGTGGCTTAGCCGTTGAGAAAGAATGAATGAGGATCAAATTGCAGAATAAAGATATGAAGAATGAATTGGTCAAGAAGAAAAGAAGGACCATGAAAGCCATGGTTGCATGGAGTTGATGAGATCCTCACGAAGAGAGATGGTGAAGGATTTTACAGAACAGAAATCGAAGTCTGAAGCAGCATATGAATGCGATATAGAAGTAAGGACAGTTTTCAAGGATAAAAAGATACCCACAGTGCTGCTGACAACTAGATTTATGAGCTTTTTTCTTCATCATCTGCTTTTACCTTTTTTTGCCCTACAATTTTATTCTCCTTTCTTCATTTCTTTCTTATTCTCCTTTATGATGTTGTTGTTTACAATGTTGTTTATCCCCAATGAGAATTATGTACTGCAAAAATGTGGAAAAATACCCCCCAAATATGAAGTGATTTCCCCCTCCCCCTTAAAATTGCACAACTTTAACTCTTGAGTCATTTCATATCCAAACACTTCCTTAAAATAGACTTTTCATGTAAAATTGACATTTCTGGAAGATGTCCATCATATCAGAGATGAGGAGGATGAGATGTTGAAGGTTAGGGCTCATTGAAGATTAATACTTATACAGAATGGGCAGGTCATATTCTTTAAAATATGGCTGCCATTTTATCAGGATTACATTGTCACTTCCCCCTCTCAATCCCCAGAATACTTATCACATTGGCTTTCCTTTTCTGGGCAGATTGATATATTTCTGAAGTGCCCATGCCAGTGTTCTTTTTTATTTTATATACCTATTTGGAATACAGTGGGGATAAAGATGGGCCTTTGCTGTGCAGCATGCTGATATATCACTTGTTTAAACATTAAAACTTCTTTTATTGTAAAGACCTGGAGGAAAGGAACTGGTTAGGCAAAAAAAAACAAAACACACACACACAAAAAAAACAGATGTCTCTATTAGGGCACTAGCACCCTGGATTCCATCTTGTGGACTTCAGTCATATTACTTTAAGATTTGGTCACACAATTTATAGTTAAAAACCTGTGAATTTATGAACACATTTCTGCAAACATAATCAAGATATATGTAAGGTAGATTTTTATAAGCAGCTTCTGATAATTCTAGTACACACACACATACACACACACACACACACACCTATACATACATATACATATACATATACATATACATATACATATACATATACATACATACATACATACATACATACATACATACATACATATATATATATATAAAGATATTTGCTATTGATCACTGATCAGTAGGAGTGAAAATGACTAATTGGCATTACCAGAAATTCTAAAGTTTTCAGACTCCATGCTATTAAAGATTCTAAGTTCCTCACCCAAATCCTTTCAGTTTCTGGGCATATGTTTTGCTTCAAATAAATTTGAATAAACTTTTAGTGCAGACAGGAAACATGGATGATAAAAATATCAACAGATATGACAGCCATATTTTAGAGACAAAAGGTAAAAGTGGAGAATGATTAGGAAAATGAAGCATTACTCTTTTCAAGATGATAAAACTTGATTAGAATGCGTAGAAAAGAAGAAATGTTTCAATTCTGAAGATTCTCTTGACTATCTGTATATCTCTTGAAGAAGCATTTGACAATTTGAATTTTACAGGAAAGAAAAAAGTGCAGACTCATACATATTTCTGGAAATTAATCAACTTGAAACATCATAATCATTAGCTTGAGAAAAAATGGGTGTTTCTTAGTATAAGATTCTTCTAACCTTCCAGTGATAGTCTTAGCTTAAAAAACCCCTCCTATATGGCAGGGGTCCCTAACCACCGGTCCGTGGAACAAGTCCTACCGGGCCGCTCGTTTGCTGGGCGCCGCCATCTTTTTGATGAAAAAGTGCTTCCGGTGAGCTTTTCCGGGTGAAAGCTCACCGGAAGCACTTTTCATCAAAAAGATGAGGCGCAGCGCTTCGTGAGCTTTTCCGGGTAGAAAGCCATTTCTACCTGGAAAAGCTCATCGAGCGCTAGCGCCGCCATCTTTTTGATGAAAAAGTGCTTCCGGTGAGGTCACCAGAAGCACTTTTTCATCAAAAAAGATGGCGGCGCCCAGCTAATGCCGGTACCGGGCCGCGCCATAAAAAAGGTTGGGGATACCGGGCCGCAGCATAAGAAAGGTTGGGGATCACTGCTATATGGGAAATTTAATTTAAAGTTTTATGCCAACCTTATAAGTTGAAGATTCATTTCACACAACCGATGTACTTTTTCTGAACACATTCACACCAAAGTGATTGAACTAATTGGGTTTCAGAGGGATCGAGGCTGCCCATCCCCATCAAAATGGTATCAAGCATATATCTTATTGTTCTGTAGGGTAGTTTCTATGTAAAATAAATTTGATTAACAATTAGATGAATCAGGTTTGCTCAAGGGGTTTCAGTGTCACTCTGGCAAGAATTCACTTCAGTTCCCTTTTTTATTGCAAATATACTTCAAATATTTATTTGTTGGAGATCTAAACAGATTTGTTTCATTGTACAAAATGAATGAAAAATGTATTTCCTGCAGGGATTAAGATTGTAGCATTGTGCCTATGGTGAGAATTGCTGAAATATTTATAATATATTTATGAAAGGACAGAAGAGAACTATGGGATACTTTCTTATTTTCCTGTTTATTATTGTATTCACATACACTGCCATCTATAACCAAGGATCTGGAGGGTTGAGTGGCTATAGCCAAAGATTTGGGATGTTAGTCTGATTTATTTATCTTTATCTCTATCTTCTTAACCTCTGAAATTCTTGATTGTTTCTCTTTCTCTGTGGTGTCTATAGATGTTTGTATGTCTAACTGGCAAGGCAGTGGACAGAACAGTGCAATGCAAGCCTTACTTTTTATGTGTGTTGATTTGGATTACTTATTTATTTAATCTATAGAGGATCTCACATGCAAATAATACACAAGAAAGTACTTTCAGATGTTTCTGCTAATCTTTTCCATCTTACTTTTCCCTTTGGCCTTCATTTTGTATTTCTCATTTTCAACTTAAGCAACTTACCTCTTAGCATTGATTCACAGTTTTTCCATTTGGACTACTTCCTTAAGGATTCTAGGTGAAATATTTGAACTTCTGTGCATTTGTTAATTTATCATATTTCCCCAATGATTAGCTATTATTTTGCTTTGTTCCTTCCTGTTGAAGTTAAAATCACCAGAAAGAAAAAGTAGCAAAAGAAACTCTTTCATATGGGCTAGATAAGCATATAATATAACTTGCTATTAAATCTGCTTCTTAGCTTCTTGTATTTTCCTTACCAGGGTAGGATCTGGAGATAGGTTTGTAGCCAAAACTACTGATAAACTGACTTCATTTTTCATATACCCCAAGAAATTAGATAGAAAATATTTATTCCATTTTTCCCTTACATAAACATATAATGTGGAACCCTATGCAAATTATTTAAGTGGACTTGGAATAGCAACATCTGCAGATTTGGAAACTACTACTGTCAAACAAGTCAAAATGATTACAATCATACTATCAAAGGTGCAATTTTTTTTCATATGGATAATCTATGCAACATTAATACATACATAAAAATGTTAAGATTTCAAATACATGGAAGCTGCTATCTTGACCTGACTATGTCAACTATCTTAACATAATTGTTGTAAATATGGAACACAAAAAACCCCACTTTATCTTTAAAGTTCTTTTCAAAATTAACTACATTCTTATCACAAATCCTGATTCTCTCATGGCTGCCAAAATGGGGATGGAATTAATCTCATTTTGATCTAAAAGTGATCTACTTGAACAGTTATTTATAGCTGTATATTTTGTACTGACTCAGAGTTTTAAAACTAAGTTAATTGTACTCATAAGAAATAATTTGGTCAATCATCTTTTTTCCTCCACTGTAGAGTATGCCTCATTCATATTAAAAAATGCCAGTTTGAGCAGTTTTCTTACCATTGTGCCAATAAATTAATTGGACAAATGCTTAATAAGTAACAAACACCCCTCTGAGTTGACATATTGAATTTATGTTGGTTTGGCAAGCTGAGCAAGCAATTACTAATACAACTGAGTGCTGCTTTATTTAATGCAGCACTCCCCCCCCCCCTTTGAATATCATTATAGATGGAGAAAGAGGCTTTTGTTTTCTTCTCAAGAGAAGAGTTGTATGAACAAGGAAAAATGATAGCTATTAAAACCAAACAAAATCATTCTTGGAAGCCAACAAACAACTTCTGTGTTTGCCATTTATCAACAGCCAAACTTGATATTCACTTGACTGATATTCACCTGATTGTCAAAAGATTAGTGTCACACAGATTGTGACTATTGATATAGCTAGAGATGGAGATAAAGACATGTAAGTTATACAGCTTTGTTCGGGTATTTTCCCACGTCATTGTAGTTGTACTTTTAAAGTTGTAGCAACGTTTCGGCAGAATCTCATCTGGCATCATCAGGCTTCTGTATTGTGTTTGTCTGGAAAATACCCGAACAAAGCTGAATAACATACATGTAAGTACCCACGAAAACTTAAGAAAACAAAGACATGTAAATATATACATTATATAGAGACAGTCAGATGTAGTATTCACTATAGCAGACCATACAGCCAGAAGGTGATTTTCTTCTTCACTGAATTTATAAATTCTTTGAAACCATATCCCATTTATGTTTCAGTCTTAACAAGTATTTACTGTAGTGTTTTTGAAAGATATCCTGACAACTGATGTTTCAGTGATGGTATGTGCTTTGTCTTTGATCTAGTCACAGAACAGGGACACTTTTGTGTTGTTATAGAAAACTAATCTCTCACCTCCTGTAGTTGATAAATCAGGCCTGAAATACCATATCAATTTATAAAGTACTAGTAGTTTTAAGAAATTCTGTCAACAAGTTAGCTTTGTTCTGAGCAATATCTCTATACCCCAGCCTTTATTCTTCATGGCACAACTATTATTAGCAGGTGATGTTTTTAAAAAATGTGTCCTTACTTCCTTTTCACTTCTGCATAATGTTGACTTCTCTCTTCATTCCCCAGAAATGGGAGTGTTATTATTTAGTGCCCTGTGGTTACTTTTGGAAATAAGAGAAAATATTATTCCATATATGATGACCACCTTCTATCCCACCAAATTCTTTCCAAAATATATGCCTATGCCTTGTACATCTACTTTTTCCATGCCTTTAACAGCAACTTAGTTAATTGACATTTTTCTGACATCTTTGTTTACAGTATATTATGGGACGCTATTAAAGCAGGGGGGGAGATTCTACCAGCTCTGACTGGTTCTATAGAACCCCTTGTTAACTTTCTAAGCAGTTCAGAGAATGGATAGTTAGAAGAAATCTCCTTTTGGTTTTTTTCCACCCTTACTACATTCTTGGCAGTATGCCTAGACTTACTGTCTTTGAAGGAGGGTTTTTTCTTTCCTGGTACTTTCTTAAAGGGGAATGGTTGTTTTAAGCTTTTTACACTGCTGTTGAGAGGAAATACTCTCCTGGAAATACTTCTAGCTGGCATGCAATGATCAGCACTTTGAAGAAATAATTAAATAACGAAGCAGAGCTGCAGAAAGAAACTTTTTAATGACAAGGAACCAAGATGAGTGACATTCAGCAAGGCTTCTTGGCTAGCTAGAAAGATTGACATTCAAATGTGAGTTTACATACCCTTTCTGAGTTTTGGTCTAAAACTGGTTTTTAATTCTGTCCTTGGTAACATTTAATCCTGTGTTTATTGGTGGGATAATTTTCCCTATTCAGCTTTGGATTAACAAGCAACAAATACTGTTGTCATTTAATTATTTGTATTGTGTTTGAATTTTTCCTCCATCGTGTTTTTTTTTTCTTTCTGGGGAGGGGGTCTTCCTTCACTGCTTTAGTGATATCTGGCACTGTCCTTTTGGGGTGTACTTCCAAGAGGCAGGATGCAAACTTGGCATGACAGCATCCCCACTGTCATGAGAGGCCAAGTGAGGAGAAGCGCCACATGATGTGAGTGATGTTGAGTTGGCCACGCCCACCCAATTACATGACCACCAAGCCACACCCACCAAGCCATGCCCACAGAACCGGTTGTTAAAAAATTTGAATCTCACCCCTGTATTAAAGGAACAAGAGCAGCCTCCTCCACTTAACCACTTCATGGCAGTTAGAGAAGATAAAGTGACTTAAAGAGCAACTGTTGACCTATCCAACCTTAACCAACTGATTTCATTGTGGTTTATTTCCCAATAGGCATGCTTTTGGTTGTAACAGAATACCAACTTCTTTAGACTGTTCAAATGCACAGTCTATATACAGGCACCTTTATATTGTTTTTTTTCAAATAATTTTAATCATGTTGTTCTCAAGTATTATTTCACCCATAACTATTTTTCCAGTTTTCTTCTAATGCAATCTCTTCAAATTTTGGTTTTGTTTCTGTTTTTATTCTTTTTTGGCAATGTCTTTCAAAATAAGATATTCAAATTATATTCCTTTTCAAGTGGTCATCCAACTCATACCCATTTTTAAATATTCAAATGTTCTAGGAAAGGCATTAACCCTTTATATAATTCAAGAAAGAAAAGGCTATTCTTTTGTGTTGCCAAAAGAACAACAACAATCAATCCTATAGGTAAACAAAGCTACAAAACAGATCCACAAAATCACAAAATGATTTTTCTCCAAATGAAGATTGACTAATGTAGAAACTGAATCTTCTGTATGATGTTACTGGCAGCATTAACTAGTCTTTGTCCATTCAGTGGATTTGATTAGTAATTACAAATCAGTTAAAAAATAAAACATGCTTTTGCCAGGTTTGGGGTGTGTGTGTGTGTGTGTGTGTGTGTGTGTGTGTGTGTGTGTGTGAATCAGTGTATACTTATGACCAAATCCAAAACAAACCACAGGTAACTTCCTCATCACTAGAATGTAATGACTGTCTTTTGAAAATACTTGATGCACAGATGTTTTCCTTTCTCTGACCATGCTAGGTAAAACATGAAGAATAAACACTCTGCCTGTTCTCAGCCATATTAAAGCTGGCTCTCCTGCTGAGAATTGATTGAAAGATTAAACTCCTTATCATATGCAATGTTCAATCCAGTGGTGGGGTTCAATTTTTTTTTACTACCGGTTCTGTGGGCATGGCTTGGTGGGCGTGGCAGGGGAAGGATACTGCAAAATCTCCATTCCCTTCCCACTCTTGGTGGAAGGTTACTGGAAAATCCCATTGCTTCCCCACTCCACTAACCTGCTTTCCAGCTCCATTCACATGTGCAGGGCAACAAAAGAAGACCAGCTGCTAAGCTGGGACACAGGAGGCAGAGAATAGATGAGGGCAGGGCCAGTCAGAGGTGGCATTTGTCGATTCTCCAAACTACTCAAAATTTCTGCTACCGGTTCTCCAGAACTGGTCAGAACCTGCTGAATACCACCTCTGGTTAAATTATACTAAAAATAACACAAATGACTTATTCTGTGGTGTGATGCCCACATACACATGCACACATATTTATACAAGCCCATACGTGCTGTGTTTTAGTTTCTATTTTTAGTTTCTTCATTTATAATAAAATATAAAGCTGCCTGTATATAGACTGTGCATTTGAACAGTCTAAAGAAGTAGCAAAACTGTTGGTATTCTGTTACAACCAAAAGCATGCCTATTGGGAAATAAACCACAATGAAATCAGTTGGTTAAGGTTGGATAGGTCAGCAATTACTCTTTAAGTCACTTTAACTTCTCTAACTGCCATGAAGTGGTTAAGTGGAAGAGGCTGTTCTTGTTCCTTTAATACAGGGGTGGGATTCAAATTAATTTCTATTTTTACTTCTATGTAACCATAATTCTTCTGGGAAGCCTTTTCCTTCTGAGTGCAAATAAAAGCAAAGAATGCTTTTTGATTTGAACATTATAGAATACTTCATACTGAACGTTCTTCAAACCAAATGCTAACATCTATAAATACAGAACTGAATATCTCATATACTCCCCTTTATTCCATATTTCCTGTCAAGCAATAAGGAAATCAGGAAATCCAGGCAATTCAAATTAATATAAAAGTCTATTGCAAGCTTCAAAACTACTAATGGTTAAAAGTAAATTGGCAGTGATAAGGGTCAATGGAATTCAAGGTGAGCTGGACTTAAATCTCTTGTGAGTATGAAGGGACTACAGACTGATGATGGCATTTGGCCCCTCCCTCGGATTCAGCCTGGCCATCTCCTACGTATCTCAGATTATTTTCAGAATAACTTGCAGAAAATGCAGGCAGTTTGCTAACGTTTTCAATTCCGTCAATTCATTTTTATCCTTTTTTGTGCAGATAAACACATGTGGAATGTTTTGGAAATCAATCTTCTGTCTGTATGATGAAATAATCTCACTAAGTTATACAAACTTTTATTTGCTATGCTGACTGAGGTAGACATTAAAAAAGACTTTTATAAATAGCAAATGGTAATACACTAGGACTGGATGAATTTCCTATTGAGTGGTATAAAACATTTATAGCTCTTTGGATGCCAAAACATTATCAATTGTATGATATTTGATAAGGAAATTCTATCAGCAACATTAATCAAGGTTACATTACAGTTGTATTAAAAACAGGTAAAATCATATTCAGTGTGCGTCCAATCTTACTGATTAATGTTGATACAAAGATTTTAAGCACTGTTAGCAAATAGATCATAGCAAGTGATATTGTTTGTTATTAAGAATGATCAAAAGAAATTTATAAAAACTAGGCAAGTGGCCAACACCATTACATTAGGTGCAGATTTAATACAGTTGAATAAAAATAAAGATCAATTTGTAATAGTATTATTGGGTGCTGAAAAAGTATTTCATAAAATATATATACAGTATATGTTTGTCATACTAAACAGATTCGGTTTCCTTTAGAATTTATAAATAGATCAAGATATTGATCTACCATCACCTATGTAATGGTTCATAGCATATTTTCTTTTACTTTCCCACTATTTAGAGGATCTAGACAAAGATACCTTCTTTTACCCTGACTCTTTAATATTTGTGTGTAGCACTTGCTCTTTCTACTGGACAACATAAGGAGATCTACAGACTAGTAGATAATACAGATAAACACAAATAGATTTTAAATGGTGATGACATTCTTTTACCTATGTCTTATGTCTATGAAATAGACTAAATAGTCTATTTCATACTACAATTCCAATGTTGATACAAATAACAGATGCCTTTTGTAAGCAAATATTGTAAAAAATATTGTTATATAGCAGGATGCTATATTAATAGGTCCAAATTGGAATTGATGCTGATAGATTAAAATGTAATGACTCATACATTTAAGGAATATCAGTTCCGTATTTGTACTGAATCCATGAAATATCTAGGAAAGTATGTACTGAAAGATATAATTCAGTGACATATAATATAAATAAATAGCTGGAGAGAAAGTAGAATATGGCTGGATGATAAAAGCTAAAATTTTCAGAGGATATTATTCCAAATTGTGTACCCCAAATATGGCTAAAAGACTAATATTTCAACATTGGAAAGATAAATGTATTTATCTATGGACTTAAGATCTGATTACACTTATCATGTGATAAGTGTAGAATCATATAAAAGCAGATCACCTATAGCTGTAAACTTTGTATGGATAAGTGTAATAAAAAGTGGAATCTATTTATACAAAATACAGTAGTTAAAAAAGAATGATATTTAGGATTACATGAATGAATGTATCAGAAATTAATATAGACATACTTGAATATAATTTACATTAGAAAAGCATTGTAACTGTTAATTTTTATAATGATATATTATACTTTTTCTTTTTCCTGTTATATTTTTTTACTTTTTAAAGCATTTTATGCAGTTTTTTTTCCTTTGAAATGTATTGTATTATAATCATAATGTATATAATGTTATAATATATATTATATTGTTTAATATTATATTATAATATATAATATACTGTAATGTAATCAAAAATGTTTTGTTTCTTTTCTTATTACTTTAAAAGCAATTAAATTAAATTAAAAAGTGACATATGAAGTTTACTAGGTAACTTCAAGACAATCAATAAACAGAAGTAAAAATGGTTGAAGAAAACATTTAACCTGTTTTGAACTCATTAACCAAACTGCAATATTCCAGGTCAAAAACATCAGAAATTCTTAGAATATGAGTTAATAAACCAGCTAAAAGCCAAATTTTATTTTTATTTATTTATTTATTTATTTTTGTCAATTGCTTACAAGATAATAGGTATAAGTAAAAACATAGTTATGAATACATGGATACATATAAGAAAAATATATATAAAAGAAACAATAGGACAGGGACAGTAGGCACATTGGTGCGCTTATGCACACCGCCTACAGACCTCTTAGGAAAGGTGTGAGGTCAAAAGTAGACAGTCTAAGGTTAAAGTTTTTGGGGTTTGGGGAAAAAAACCACAGAGTCAGGTAGAATATTCCAGACATTGACCACTCTGTTGCTGAAATCGTATTTCCTGCAATCAATTTTGGTGCGATTAACCTTGAGTTTGTATCTATTGTTTGCTCTTGTGTTGTTATGGTTGAAGCTGAAGTATTCATTGACTAGTAGGACATTGCAATGTATGATTTTATATACTATACTTAGATCGGATCGAAGTTCCAGGTTTTCTAGGTCTAGAATTTTGAGTCTGGTGGCATAAGGTATTCTACAATGAGTAGAGGAGTGGAGAACTCTTCTTGTGAAATATTTCTGGACTTTCTCAACTGTGTTAATATCAGATACGTAATGAGATGTATTCGAGTATTGGTCTAGCAAATGTTTTGTATGCTCTAGTTATTAGTGTAATATTACCAAATAAAAAGCTTAAGATTAGGTTAACAACTCTTAACGCCTTTTTGGCTATGTAGTTAGAGTGGGCTCTAGCACTTAGGTCATTAGAGATGAGTACTCCAAGATCCTTGACAGAGTTTGGATCACCAACAAGGTCTTGACTATTCAGCCTGTATTTTTTTAACTTCTTCTTCTTCTTTTTCTTCAGCGTTTGTCTCGCGCTCTGGCGAGGTCCGCTAATGTCCTTGAGTACTGCTTCCACGCCTCTCTGTCTGCCACGTATGTCGGGTCTGCCTTCGCGATCTCTAGATCGGCCTTGATCGTGTCCATCCAGCGTTGCTTAGGTCTACCACGCGGTCTCGCTCCTCCGACAATCACCTTCATCGCAGATTTGATGATGGATTCTTCCTTGGCGCGACTCACATGGCCGAACCATCGTAGCCGGGACTGCCTCATGACCGTGGGGATGGGCACGACGTTGAACCGTCTGCGCACTTCTTCATTCCTGACGCGATCGAGTAGGGTGAGGCCTACCGACCATCGGAGCATTCGCATCTCCATTGTCTGGAGTCTGCTTTCGACTTCTTTGGTCGTCGGCCAGCACTCTGCGCCGTATATGGCCACCGGGCGCACCACAGAGTTATAGATTTTCGCCTTCAGGCGCATCGGCATCTTCTTGTCACAGAGGACGCCCGTGACGGACTTCCATTTGCCCCACGCTGCGTTGATCCTGGCTGCCACCTCAGTTTGTAGTAGGCCTTCTTCCCCAAGAGTAGTTCCCAGGTACTTGAAGGTGGAGGCGCGCGGTAGCTCCTGCCCGTTCACGTGGATGGAGCCTGTCGTTTCATTGTCAGTGGTCAGGTATTCGGACTTCTTTAGGTTCAACCGGAGCCCGAACTGCTCGAGGCGGTCGTGCCACTGTTGGACTAGGTGCTCAAGTTCAGCCTTGCGCAGGTTGGCCAGGAACACATCATCGGCGTAGAGCAGCGTCCATGGGGCGGGCGTGTGCAGGTCGTGTGTAATTGTGTCCATCACCAGAATGAACAGCAGTGGTGAGAGAGCAGAGCCCTGGTGTACGCCGACGGTGATATTGAACTCCTCTGATATCCCAGCTGCCGCTTTTACACGGCTTTTGTGACATCTGTATAGGAGTTGGACCCATTGTACGAGTAGCTCGGGCACGCCGTGATCTCGCAGTGCGTACCAGATGAGATCGTGCGGGACTCGGTCGAAGGCCTTTTCCAAGTCCAAGAAGGCGGTGTGAGCGGGATTTTCTTCTCTCTGTGAGCCTCCATCAGCATCCGCACACCGAAGATGGCATCGGTGGTGCCGCAGTTCTTGATGAATCCGGCCTGGTTGACGCTGATGTCGACGATGTCCCGAATGCGCTTATCGAGGACGCGTTCGAAGATCTTCATAGTGTGTGACAGTAACCTGACCGGTCTGTAGTTGGAGCAGTCCGCTGGGCTGCCCTTTCCCTTCCAGATCGGAACAGTGGTGCTGCGGTACCAGTCGTGTGGCACTATTCCCGTGGAGACGATGTTGTTGAACAGCTCGCACAGCCACAATGCCGAGCCCGGTAGTGCCTTTTTCCAGAAGTCGGCAGGGATGTCGTCTGGTCCTGTTGCCTTACCGTTTTCATGGCCTTGATGGCGTTGGTGACCTCGCTGGCGTGAATGCCTGAGACTGGGCCTTCGACGGGGTCACCTCGCGGGGTTCGTGGGTGTGGGAACTCCTCGGTGGAGATCTTCTCGAAGTATTGCCGCCACCTCTCGGCAGCGTCTCTGGGGTTGACGATCAAATTTCCCCTTTCGTCGTTGATCCCATGAAACTGGTCAATGTCCAGGGTCTTCCTGTGTCTGCTTTTGGCTAGGCGGTAGATCTCATTCTCGCCTTCTCGCGTGTTCAGCTTCTCATAGATGTCGTCGTAGTGGGAGCTTCTGGCTGTCGCTACTGCTTTCTTGGCTGCCTTTTTGGCCGCCTTGTACTCTGCAGAGCTTCTCGCTGGTCTTGTCCTGAAGAAAGGCCTTGTAGAGCCGTTTCTTCAGGTGCACGGCATCTTGTACTTCCGGTGTCCAGAGCCATGTATCTCGTTCGTGCGTCTCCGTCCTGGCTTGGTACAACCAAGCTGTTGGCAGCCGGCAGTGTGAACAGTGCTCTTCAGCATGGACCACGCTTCCTGTGGCCCGTCGACCATCTGCAGGAACTGCTCCGGTTTGATGAGGGTCCCGCCATCTTCTTCTGGTTCCACCACTTGATTCGTGGCTGGTCTGCATTCTTTTTGTCAATCTTGGTCTTGGGCTTGCTGATCCTGATCTTCGCCATCAGCGGCCTGTGCTGACTGCTCGATTCGCACGGGTACACCTTGGCGTTGAGCACGTTTTTAGCGGCTCTTCGTCGCACGATGATGTAGTCGATCTGTGTGTGGTGGTTCCCATTTCTGCTATGGTAGGTGAGGAGTTGAGGTTCTCGCCTAATGAAGCAGGTGTTCGTGATGGTCATATCATGGGAGTCGGCAAAGTCCAGGATCCTCTGGCCATTCTCATTCATATCGCCTGTGCCGTGCCCACCGTGGCACTGGTGTCCGTTTTGTCCCGCCCTACATGACCATTCAGGTCGCCAGAGATGATGATGTCGTCTTCATATGGGATCTGCCTGAGTTGGATGTCGAGCAGTTCCCAGAAGGTATCCTTCTCCTGCTCGTGACATCCGGTCTGAGGGGCGTGGCGGACAAGATGTGTAGGCGCTGCCTCTCGGTCGCACAACGATTATCATCAGTTGTTCTGTGAGGCGCTTAACTTCTGCAACGGAGCTTTGCCAGCTGGGACTGACAACCACAGCTACACCGCCGCGGTTTTCCTTACAGCTGGTGTATATGATCTTATAGCCGTCTATAGTCGTAGCCTTGTTGCCCTTCCAGCGAGTTTCCTGGAGGCAGCAGATGTCCAGCTTCCTGTCCCGCATGGCCCTGACGATCTCGGTCGAGCGTCCAGTCAGCGAATCCACGCCCAGGTGGCCACCTTGAGCGTCTGGCAATCCTCTGTTCCCGCTTGCGATTTTTCACACGGATCGGGTAGTCTCCGTGCGCGTCAGACCCGGACGCGGCCGTCATAGCTTTCTCACACGGTGCAAGTGCGCCGTGCTTTCGCGTGGACCATTTCGTTGATTTTTGACGCAGGCCAATGGTCTCCTGCGCCCGTCGGTTCCCCGAAGCGCGGTAGCATTGGGCGTGTGTTCAGTAGTGGACATTTCCACCATGTTGATGCGGCATTTGAGTACTCCAGCCGGCCTGTCGCGTGGGCCTGTCGTCGGAGGGTCTGCTCTCAGTTACGGTCAGCGATTTACGGCCGCGCATCCAGGGGACACCACTTGGAGGTGGCAGACCGCTCGTCCCTGTATTTTTAACTGATTTTTTTTTTTTTTTGCCAATATGTAGGACAGAGCATTTATTTGTTGAGATTCGAAGTTGCCATTTGTTTGACCATTTTGATATATAGTCAAGGTCTTTTTGAAGGGTAGCAGTATTGTCTGTGGTGTTGAACAGCTTTACATCATCAGCGAAGAGAACGCAATTGCTCTTAATATGATCACAGAGGTCGTTTATGTAGAGTATGAAGAGAGTTGGTCCTAGAACACTGCCCTGGGGGACACCACTATTGACAGGTACTGGATTTGATAGGACGCTCCCGATTTTGACCATTTGTTGTCTGTTTGACAGGAATGCTTCTATCCAGTTATTCAGTGATATGATCACAGAAGTCATTTATGTAGAGTATGAAAAGAGTTGGTCCTAGAACATTGCCTTGGGGGACACCACTGTTGACAGATACAGAATTTGATAGGATGCTCCCAATTTTGACCATTTGTTGTCTGTTTGACAGGAATGCTTCTATCCAGTTATGCAGGTGTCCAGAGATACAGTAAGATTTTAGTTTTAGAAGTAGTTTGTCATGTACCACTGAAGCAAAGGCTTTACAGAAGTCTATGGAGTTTGCGTCTATTGTTTTCTACCAAGCAAGTGTATTGTTAGTTCATTTTTTTCCTGGTAGACAGAGAGAGATCATAATGTGGTTCGCCTTTATTGACCTAAAGAATATACAGCTACCCTTTTATAAAATAGAAGGCTATCACTGACAAAGCAACAATGCATTTGCATTTTTTTTCTCCCTCCTACCATCCCTATGGTTTTCAGTGGAAACTTGTAAAAAGCTATAGCAAGAAAACTGCTTAGTCAGGAAACTGAAAGAAAAATTATCTTCAAACTTGTCAGCCATAGGAGAGCTCAATTAAAGTGAATTGATGTGTCTTTGAAATATACACCATTCCCTAGTTATTGCTTCTCTGAGGTTCCTGCTAGGTCAATACAGCAGGTATGAAAAAATCATACTGTTTTGCCTCAAACTCCCTATCCTGCATCCCAAAACACAAATTCCCCCATATGCTAAATGCATTGATTTATTTTAAATGAAAACAGGGATATAGCATTGCCATCCTCAGATGCTTAACTTCATCTCATCCCTGATTAACACAGGTATTGATTCAAACTCTCACACCAGGGAATGAAAATGCAGAACCTTTTATCTTCTCTCTCAAAATCTTCATTGCCACAATGCACATTTAATCATCCAAGTTACGGAGGAAGTGCGGTGGGGGTGGGGGATAGAGCCACAAAGGAGGGGGAGTTGTTCTTTTATTTCAACCAGTAGATCTTGTGGTTCGTTGAAAACAATTCAACAGGGCTGTAAGTTCCTGCTGAGCTCTGTACAGAAGCATTGTAGAAAGAAGTTTCAACTCAACCTGTGGGATGTCTTTGGCAATCTTAACTGAGCAATCAAACAGTCAAGAAGAGAGCCTGGAAATCTATATTACAGTCGATATGGTGCTACTTCTCTTTCCTGCCCAAAAACAACCAGTGCTTTTTTTTCCACATGACCTCCATATGTGGTTTACTCATGGTAGAAATATTGTCAGATTGCAAGCAGCAGAAATTCGCACAAAAGCAACCACACCACCAGCAAGAAGGAAGTAGAATATACTATGATGCCAGACAGCATGAGAGAAACTTACTTATACTGTATCAATAGAGACAGTAGACCATCTAACCCACTCACACCCTGGCAATTATCTTTTTGACCTGATGCCGTCTGGACGGCGCTTTAGGTCAATAAAATCCCACACCACTAGACTAACAAATAGTTTCTTTCCCTGGGCCATCCGAACCGCAAATAAATACAAAGTCACTATCTTATTAAGATGTGAAAAGATGTGAAATCGCAAGACCTCATTCAGATGTATAATAACATATTACAGTACAATCCATCTCTTGTGAATTACACTTGGCAAAGCGTCACAGTCAGTGTTGGATCTATATTTGGTGTATATTCATAGATATTGTACTCTCTAATTGCAAATGGAGATGCGGGTACTCTATTTTTCTTATCTTCATCTCTAAGTGCTCTGGTTTTTGTTGAGGTAATTCTCCATTAGGAGAATGAGCGCACACAGGGAGACGTAGTGAGAGTAATGTTGAATAACACACACACAGCACACAGCTACACTCTATAGTAAAAATGTAGGTTTTTACTTCCAGGAAAACGGTTAAGCAAAGTTCAACAAACAGTCCAAGTCATTCATGGTTAAAGCAGTCAGTTTTCAGTCCAGGGATAATCCAATAACAAAGTCCAATATCAAAAACAGTTCAGTAACAGACTTACATCAAATCCAAGAATAACAATGATCAGTAACAGTCAATAGGAAAAAATGCAGGAATGGCAACACTCTCCAGAAACAACCAAAGAACAGAACAACCCAGGTTTCTGGCTCCATCTTATGGCCGTTTGGGGAACCACACCCAATTATAATTTTAGCATTCCCTTAAAGAGACAGTATTAAAATGTCTATCCTGGTTTATATATTTTCCAACCCAACTGTTAGGTGACTTACACTCCTAACAGTTTTATTGTATTGAGAACAGTTGCTGGGGTACATCCACAGTTTCACTGTACTTATACAATTACAATAAAGTTCTTCTTCTTCTTCTTCTTCTTCTTCTTCTTCTTCTTCTTCTTCTTCTTCTTCTTCTTCTTCTTCTTCTTCTTCTTCTTCTTCTTCTTCTTCTTCTTCTTCTTCTTCTTCTTCTTCTTCAACAACAACACTGAAAGTGTTCAATCTGCAGGATAATCTTCTCAAGTTAAATGTATTTCACTGATGCCCTATAGCACAAATAAAATAGTGCCTCAAGATTGCCTACATGGGGTTGTGGTAGGTATCCAGAGTTTTCAGGGAGAGAGAGAATTCTTCCAGCCCAACATGGAGTTGCTGGCAACTAAAGGTGGAACTTTTTTCAGGTATAATGTATGCTCAACCTCCAAGTTAAAGCCCTTGATCTCATACAACTAGTCATTGTTAGATTCAGCAAAGAGCAAAAAATAAGTGTAATGTGAAATTCCTTCCCCCCTCCCCTTTGATGTTATTTACAAGCAATTATTTCAGATTATTCCCAGCTGTTGCCCTTAAATAAACATATGGTTAACACAAAAGAGTTTCCTTCTGTGTAATTTCCATAAAACCAGGATCTGCAGTTAGCTTGCACGTTCACCCTTTAGACCTGCCATTATTACTCTGACCCCTACAGATCAGAATTAATAGAACCATTACCTCCAGAACTATAGATGCCATTCCCTGTGCCAGCAGGGTTTCAATAATAATAGAAATGTAAGACACAATTATATAAGGAAACTACGCATTACATGCCCCAAGCATCAGTCCTACACAATTGTAGGCCTTTGACTTATCTTGCTAAAGTTCTGGAACAAACTGTGCTTATTAAAGCCCACCAAGAAAGCAAACTCTATAGTCTAATTAGGTCCCCTGAGCTTATTGGATGGCTTTACAGCTGGAGAATTAAAAGAAAATCACTTCAAGTATGATACAGACTACAATTACCTGTAATTACATCTGTTTTGCTGTAATAGATATGGAACAGCATACTGATTATCCTGGAAGCAAAGGTGCAAAACCTGGAGATCTTGGGCCCTCTTCAACTCTCAAAATTTGTCATTAAATAATATTTTTAATGAGGCACCAAGAAGGAATTTACTAAAAGCATTAAATGCTGCATTTACTTGATTGGAATTAAATTGAATTTAAATATAAACTTAATTTTGATCCAGACTGCATCCAATTTTGGAGTGCAGTCCTCTCCTAACACATAATTAAAATATCAAGTGCATCCAAGCCCCCTGCCATGCAAAGCTATACATCTCTGTTGTAAGCAGTCCCCAAAGATGCTCTCCAAAGGATGCATTTTCTCCTGTTGGTGGAAAAGAAAATTAGAAGATGTGGAATTTATTCCGTTCGAGCTTGAATATTTGTTTTGACTGGCAGACTCGCTGAAGCCTCCAGACTGGGAAGGACCACTTATGTGCACCAGGATCCTAAAATTATCCCTGTCTCAGCAAACAGAGAAATTGTTTCTCATTATAGCTGAAACTTTTTTTTTCAAAGCTGAGGTTAGCTTTATACAACAGTGGCTCAAATAAGGATGGCAGCTCAGTATAGTTCTCTTCCATATCAAATAAACATTGCATGAATATTCTCTACTCTGTTTTTTATTGCTATAGTTTTCAGGAGCCATCCTGTGGCATTACAGATATTTATTAAATCAAAGACATTATCTTCTATGCAAGCATCCCCTTGCTGATATCCAGAATAACTGTTTTCTTTTATGTGCTTCAAATTCTTTGATTTTTTAGGCTCAGGGCAGATTTCAGCCCCATGTCCTCAGCAACCTTTGATGAGGGTTTTGGGATTAAAGACTGTCATATATTTCTTTTGTGCAAGTAGCATCTTTAGTAATTCTGTTTAAAAGCCTGGTATGTCTCTGGGTGTATATGTGTATATGCTTAATTCTAAAGTTGGAATAACATTAATTTATCAAAACAAAATTCTTTTAGCCTGGGGGTGGTATTCAATGATAAAATAGGCACTGTGGGTAAAAATAGGAGGGCTGTGTTTGCTGCCTTTAGTTCATGAAGGAAAGAAGGAATTGCAATCTAAACAAACAAACACATTTCAAATTCTGAAATCTGACCAGACAAAAGAATAATCATTTCCTTTTTACCTTTAGAAAAAAAGGCTTCCTTTCTAACTCTAACAACATTTTTCTCCATTTCCTTATAGCTGCCTTTGATTTATATTCCTGTCTTTTTAAGGTTATTATGTGGACAATTTTTTATCCATTTGTCAGTGCATATACATTTTTAAGCTATCCTTCTCATCACTTTCACATCATTTTTCTATTCCACATATCTACTGTTATATCTGTTATTCCATTTTATATATAATTCTAATTATTTTGTTCCATATGCCTTTGTGTCACCTCCATTTTTAACTGATAATTTAATGCAATGTTTATTGGGCTTCAATTCCTGCTTTTTTGCTTGAAACTTTGTTCTGTGATTCCATTCTCTTCTTATTCTATATTACCTCCCTTTTCCAAATTTTACTTTTTCATAAGCATCAGCAGTGCTGTGAGCCTTTAACAATATTTTTGTTGTTGTTCAATTGTATCTGTGCCTTTCTTCTTCATATTTAATTGTCTTGCATTTTTATGGTTGCAAATTGTTGTTACTATAAATTGAGAATGTTATTTATAATTTTCTATCTCCCTTGTTTTGTTCTTTCTTTTTCATACAGATGTTTAGGTTTTTATCTTTAAATATCTTTTTCTCTGGTATGATACCATTACCAAACTATCTATAATACTGACATAGGTTTAATCCCAAACATCCACAAACAGACACTCATACACAGCCTTTCCAATTATTGGTCTTGGAAAATTGGTCTCATTCTCTCCTAGATTGCACAAGCAATTTGCTTTATTCTTCCTGAGTGTATAAGCATCTCCCATTCCTACAGAAAGTTTGAGTAGTTGCAAGATCATCACCATTGTTCAGGATTCATCCTAATATGCTTTACAAATCTTGCTGACTCAGCACCATAGTGAATATAATACTTTGTGGCTCCTTTATATAATATTTTCAAAATTCAGTCTTTCTTTCCAGCCAGTCACATAGCAGCTGATCATCTTCAAAAATTGAAATACTTTTGCAAACCATCACATTTACTCTTCTTCTTGGTGTTTACTGAATCCTCTTGTATTTTCACTGCATTCATCTAGGTTTTATAATGAAGATATCAAATTATGAAGTGACATGCTTTTGATTCTCAACCAACTTGTTTCAGAGCCCAATATTGATTGGGACTGAAAGGGACCGGCTGAAGATTATCCTGCTGGCTCCCATGCTTAAAAGAATATTGGTGTCTGAGTCTTCCTATTCTTAATTCAGCACCATAACCACCATACTAGCTCTATAGAAACCATCAGACACATGCATACAGATATATATGGACAAATGTATGAATCTGTTTGGGAAAGAGACACTCAATGCTTTTTTTAAAAAATGATGCAAAGTGAAAGGGCTGATATTAGAATAATATCAACAATAGAATGTTGGAAGCAAATGAGAAAGAGATGGAATCAGTTTGCAAAGTAAGAATGGTTATGTTTTCATTCTCTGTGCTCAATTTTCTGGTTTACTTTGGTAGAGAAATGATGAGTTGGCTAAATGGTTGTGCCCGTAAGCTTAAGAATTACAAAGGTAGATAACACCAAGTACACTCCCCAGTTATACATAATAATAGGAAAGTAGAGAACATGCAGGTTGAATTTAAAGTATCTTGAAAATGGAATGGATGCTGAAGTAGCAGAACTATTAGGAACTCACCCATGTGTTCAGTACTTGATCATGCAATGGACATACTCCAACAACCACTTTTTTCTGGCATGACCTTAAGAAGTTTCCTTCATTTCATCCACAACTCATACCAAAGTCAATTTAATATTATTAGAAAATGTTCCCATTGGTGTAATCTGATGTGTCTCACAAGTTCATAGGGAGGTGGGATTAGCTTGGCAAATGCAGATCCAAAAGCGGTTCCCTCCACATCTTTATTTTACAAGATGACTAGGAAGGGTCAAGTCTAAGACATTTTATCAAGTTACATTTCTCCTTTGGAATCAGATTTCCCTTACTTGACCATTGTCTTGGCCACAGTTCTTCTTCCTGTCCCTCAAGATTATTCTCACAGTGCATTACATCATAGGATGATATGAGATTGTTTTTCTTGTCCAGAAGTATGTGTACACACACACACACACACACACACACACACAAACACACACACATTAATATAGGTAACCTAATATTAGAGTCAGTTGAATCTTGAATCCAACTGGTAGAGAACATGAGCAGCAGATTCTATTGTACTAATATGTTATTCTGGGCCATTTGTTTTTTTAAAAATAAGTGAAAATTCAAATGTTTTTAAAAAGCAACAAAAATAAAAATATTATTTCCAAGGCGTATATCAGGACTTTACTATCCTATGTCTACAGAAACTACATTTAGACCCTCCTTATTCCTATTTTGGTGTCTACATGCAAATCATTTATTTACTAGTGGGAAAGTATGTTTAAAATTGCTGTATTTTCACCATGATTGGCTTCTCCAAGTACAGTCAGTGACAACCATTCCCATGAAATATAGTCTGACATGTATAGTTTACTACTTTGTTAAATGATTATGGATTTCTTTTTTAAATGCATAAATATCTCATATAATGGGATACTGTAAGTAATGGAGAAAAAGATTTCCAGCTTTTTAAAACAAAAAAAGGTATTCTATTCCTCAAGGTTTTTTTTTATAACTTTCTAATATGAACAGGCAATATTACAGGGTTTACACTAATTAAGGCACTGATGAGTGATTCTTTTAACATTACACTGCTAAAATAATAATACAGAGATACCTCATAGAGTGCATTAGCAGTCCGCTCTTGCAGATATTTACCCATAAAATGTCCCAGTTCCACATTAAATGGTGAATTTAAAATAAACAGATTAATACTTGCATTTAAATGTCCTTTCAAAATATGTGTGTCAGGGTTAAAATTGCCCTCAGGCTGAACCAGTTTGGGAAGGGAAATTGTTGCCTGATGCCAAAAAGATATCAGAGAAGGAACTTGAGTGATCTTTCTGGAGAAGGGAAAGGCATTTTATAGCCACAATGCCATTATTAAAGAGGTCTCTTTGATCCTAGCCACCTGCTGTACACTTCCCCTTGATGTGACAATGAAGAAAAGAAGAAGAGAAGGATGTGCATGTAACTTAGGAGATTATTATTTGGTGTAAAGATAAATATACCCCAAAATGTCATCATATATTAGACATACCCATGATGTATTCATAGATGATATTCCTATAAATTCTCTGAAAAGATTGGCAACTAAGTGTTAGTTGAGATTCAAATTTATATTCATAAATAGGGGTAGTGGTGGGCTGTTGGATGGTTGGCGAGGTATGGGCAAGCCCTTAGCTGTGATCTCTGGTTGGGCCCACCCATTCACCCTTGTTCTAGGCTTTCCCTAAAAACAAACTTTCCCCCCGTCCAGGCTGCCCATGTGAGTTCTGCATCACACTGCTGTACTCACCAGAGCTGTCTGAGTCGATTAGCTGCCTGTTTGAAGCTGCGTTTCAGCCGCAAAGAGCAAGTGCGAGTGAAGCGAGCATGCGTGTGCTACCAGTGGGCCCCTTGAAAGTGCAGCCCACCTCTGAATAGGGGACACAGCATGCCATTATCTGTTGCCATCTGCAATTTAAGAATAATTATTTTGCCTACCATTGCTACACTTGCAAGTCTGAAAATAGATTGCTTTGGCAATATGTGGTGAGTTATCTAAATTGCCATATGAATGTAAAGGAGGACTATCTCCCTTGGCTATATCAGAGAGAAAGGACAATACAAATGTACTTAACTGAAAAATAAGTACTGATCTCTCTGTGTTGTTTCCAGTCAAGTTAGTATTGATAAGAATAAATGCAATCCATTTTCATATAGATTATTTCATATGTTCATTGCATTCTGTCATTATTGGGGTTGCTCCAATTATATGGTAATTCACGTTGAAGGAAAAATAAACTTCACATGAACAGGCTAAAGTGAAGATATCTTCCATATTTGTTCCATAGAAGTTGTAGGTTCTATCCAAGATAGCCATAAAGGAGAAAGGCTGCTAAATTCCAAAAGCGTAATATGAATGTATACTAAGTATAAATTCCAAAAGTATAATATTTGATCTGGACTTTATCCCAGTGTCCACAATTCACTATATTTAAAAAAAAAATACTTCTTATAACAATCAAGAATACATGTATTAGTTACTTTCCATGTGACAGTAAGCTCAAATAAGCCCTGATTTATACTATTATTAAAAATGAGAGAACTGAGATTCAAGACAACATCCATTTTCCTGGATTTAAAGTTTCATGTGTTAAATGAATCTCGAATACAAACTCAGCTTTACTGAATGGTTGCTCTTCAAGTGTACTAAATATATAAACAGTTTTCATGCCAAAATTACATCTGTATAATAAAATAGAATACATTCTATAGGGGAAAATTTCTATTTCCCCATTTTTTTTTCTCTCCAGAGGAAACCAGGCTATTGTATTTGGCTCTAGAAGTAAAAGAGAACCTACCACTACTGCCTTTAAGTGTGTCATCCTTATGAAGAAGTCTATATTGGAATCATACTTAGAGATACTTACTCTAACTTTATTGTACAGTTACTTTAACAGAATCTTGCAAGTCTCAAAGTATATCTGTTCCCTCCACCACTACCCATTGCCTTTACAATCCAATCCAAACTAAGAAGGCTTCCTTCTGTGAAGTTTACCATGTCCCCATTCCTTCTGTAGTCTCAGCTGCCTCTTGTCTAACATTGCCTAGTTTGCAGATGTCATGTCCGGCGCAGGAAGGAAGCTCGGAGTCAGTGACTGGTTTCAGCTCTTTATTGTGCTCCGGCTTAAACTTGGAAGGAGAAGTGGCGGCTTTTTATTTCCAAGCCGCGGCGGCCGCAGCCAATGGCACCGCTTTGAATCTCCCGCGCTTGGTTCCACCAATCGCGGGAGATTCTTAACGGGCCAATCCGTGCGGCTCGCTCGACCAATCCGGTCGCCGCGCGCTTTAGCCAATCGCGGCGTGGGGTTTACGAGTATGTTAATTGACTGTACAGAACAGCAGATCTTTCATCTGTCTCCCAGGATCATCCTCTCATGCCATTACAATCTAAAACAAACTAAGGACAGATCTATTACTAACATTCTTCTACTTCCCAACATTATAATGCAGATCTGCTGTCTCATATGTAGCCCAAGATAATGAAAAGTATGAAATTCAGCTGCCACCTTGGGAACTTTGAGACAAATGCTGCACTTTGTTCCCTGTCAAGCAAAAAACATGTTTGAACACACATTTCTCCCTTTCCCTGTAGCAAGCATCTTTTAAAAAAAAAAAAAAAAAATTCAAGTCAGCTTTGCCTTAGCAACCTTGCATTGTTCAGCAAGGAGCATTTACATTTTGATTAAGGGTCAAGATGCATCCAAGCTTCCTCGACAATGTTGCCAGATATATGAAACATGACCTAGCTTTGTGCAGAAGGGAAACATGAAGACAGGGTAAAGAAAGATAGCTAATTTGTATATGTCAATGCAGATTAGTGAACTAAATTTTTGCTGGGTTTCTTTTCCAGACAGTTGTTTTGGTTTGTAATTTGTCAGGTTTCTTATCAGGTAGATTGTGTAATGTTTCATTATTTTAAAAAATGTTTCCTGATTGGGATTTTGAAATAGTCCTGTCATCTTATCAATGCCATGCTTATTTTTTTAAAAAAAAATATTGCAGTTCAGAAAACTAAATTAGAACTGACAAGCAGGGCAATTCTATTTCTCCAGCTCTTATTTCAGAAGTTCCAATATTGTCAATGTCCTACTGGCAGAGAAGATTTTTCTTACTTCTTTTGCTGATTTCCATCCCATGGGAGGGAAATAATGTAAACCAGTATTTTAAAAAACTTGGTGACTTTAAAATATGTGGACTTCAGCTCACAGAATTCCCTAGCCAGTAGCTACAAAAAGGTTACCATAAATTTTCTTTTTGCATTGCCTATGGCATAATGGAAACCAAGTCCACTGTCTTAATATTTACTGGGAAACAGACCTGAGGACAACCTTATTGGTATGTCCATGCATATTTTTAAAAGTTCCATTTTTAAAAGATAGCATTTAACCCTTAACTACATAGAACAATAGTGATCAATCTTTGCATTATATTTAGAATAAGCCCATTCATAAACAGGTAGCAAAGCATATCATTCATCTAATATTTTAATCTGGGATGGGACTATCTTTCTACCAGGAAATAGTAAATGCATCTTTTTCATATATATATGTAGATACATTCCAAATTTCTGACATTTAATTACAAAACAAATCAACATATTTAAAAAACATTACACTTCCCAAAATAATATTAACAAACAAATGAATATTAAATTACTATTGGCTAAAAGTGGGGGAAATAATGTTAGATGTGCAAATGACCCCTATATCATTTTACACTTCCAGCACTACCAACCATTTTTTTCTCTGACATATCCAATAAATATGAGTGAGGTGGGATATTGTTCTAATTTACCAATAAGCTCACTATGTTTTTTAATTTCTTTACTAAAATCAGATATTCCAACCCTTTATTCCAAATTTATGATGTGCATTTTAATAGCTTTCTTTAATTGTCTGTAAAATTGCAGTAGATGTAGAACTACAGTAGAATGATCCCAAACACATTTCAATAGTGATATTAACTTGAGTGTTTCAAATGTTTCTAATAAGTCTGGAATAAATTGAGAAATCAAAAGGTGTTTTTATTAAATATACTAACATTTTGCAGTTTTGCAGAATCCCATTTCCTCTTGCAATAAATCAAACGTTTTTAAAAACCTGATTGGTGAGAAGGTGATAGAGAATATAAATTCCTCTATTATCCCATATGTTTTATTTTATATAAAAAAAGTTTTATGTGCAATTTTCAAACAAGGATTATCCCAAAATATCATTATCATGCACATAAAGTTTCAGTTTCAGTTTATTACAATCAATGCTCTATTTCCATCTCAGCATCTTACAAATATCCCTTGCAGCCTTTAATGTTGGAAATGTAATAGAATTATGAAATAGGGTCCAAGCTTCTTTCATAATACCAGAAAGGCTGACATAATAACAACTCCTTTAATCTAGGGTTACCTCCACGTTCCCAGTTCTGAGTCTGTACAAGATTTAAGAGTAGAATCAACCACAGGATCCGCTATAGAATCTACTTTCATTAATCTGATTAAAGCAATTTTACAGTGTCATGCCCTAAGTCCCAGGTTTGGGTAAGAGTGGCCAGGCTTGTGTCACAATGCTGTGATATTGTTGTTGCAGATGTTGCTCCCTTTGTGGATCATCCATCTTGCTTATCAACTTATAGCAATAGCACTTAGACTTATATATTGCTTCATAGTGCTCTATAGTTCTCTCTAAACGGTTTACATATGCTGCATAGCATATTGCCCCCAACAATCTGTATCCTCATTTTACTGACCTTGGAAAGATGGAAGGCTGAGTGAATCTTGAGCCAGTCAGAAATGAACTCCTGCAAGGAATATTTTGCAGTCATTGGAATTAGCCTGTAATATTGCATTCTAATCACTGCATCACCACAGCTCTTATTCAAGAGCCTTATCTTTAGTATCAGTTAGATTTGGCAAATACAAAATGCACACCCATAAGAGTGTATGGCTTTCTGTTTCTCTGATCAAATTCTAGAATTGTCTCAGAGCTAAATATATTTAAAAATGTTTGAGCTGATTATTACAATGGGTTGGTACTAAGCAATGTTTTACTATTATTTACAATTGGGAATAAGTTGATACTGGTATAATTGTATTGCATTCTACTTAAGTCAATTTTTGTTATGTGAATGGTAAATGTTCCATTGTACTTTATTGCAGTTATTACATTTATTATTATCATAGGGTTTTAAACATGGGTGGGCTTCAAAAATTTTAGCAAGTGGTTCTCTGCCTGGTTGCTGGGTGGGCATGGCCATGGAGAGTGGGGCCTAGTCTGCCTCCTGCACCATGGCAGGGGGGAATTTTTGCCCTCCCTGAGCTCTGGAGGTTTTCCTTGAGCCTCCAGGAGGGCAAAAATGGCCTCCCTAGGCTCTGGAGGCTCTCTGGAAGCCGGAAATGGGCTCATTTCCAGCCTCCCCAAACTTCTGGTAGGCCCATTTTTTGCCCTCTCCAAGCCTCCAAATGCGCCCTGCACTTACCTGCATCCCAAATGGACTGTGTGGGTCTCCTGGGAGGGGTGGAGTGGGGTGGATGGGGCCAGCCAGGAGTAGGATTTGGGGGGGGGGTCTCCAAACTGCACAGAATCTTAGCTAGGGCCTCTCCCAAACGCCTGCAAGCCCCCAGAAGCCCACCCCTGGTTTTAAAAGACTTTTGAGATCATTTAATCCATTTCCCTTCTCATTGCAATATTATGCATTGAATTAATTTATTAGATTAATTAACTATGATACTATGATTCTGAAGCCATTGGGATTTATTCCCAGGGAAAGATCTAGAAGCGTTCAGGCTCAGACAGTGTGCTGTCCAGACAGTTTAGAGTTAATGGGATTTGGGATAGTTACCTAGGAATTGTGAGCTGTCCCCTTAAGGGAATGCATCATGGTAAATGTAGTTAAAGGTATCCTGGGAAATGTAGCCCATGTCACGTGACCACATCTATAATCCTGATTGGTCACTATATTGACCCTTGTTGGGTTGGGGGAGGCTCCCTAACTCTTCCTGAAACCACCATTCCATGCAGCTGCTTCAATCATCATGGGGTTGAGACCTTTTTATCTTTCTACACTACAAGACAGATATGCGAAGGATTGGACATTAAGATGAACTTCATCACAAATGTGAGTTATGAGGATACCTGATGAACCAATAAAAAAGATTTTGTTATGGATGTTTTGTGGAGTTACTCTGTCTGCTTTATACCATCCAGAGAATAATAAGCAGAACAGACAGAAAACACTTTTTCCTCTTCCTTGTTTTAATTTTTGGTGTACATTATCAGTTGATAAATCATCATATTTGAAAAAAGTTATAGCTAGTAGATTTCCCATTGAGTTTTATTATTAAAACTCATTGCATATTTATTAAGACAAAGAGACTAGATAAAATTTGGAACTTTCCTAAAGTTAGCAATTTGCAGATTCATGGGAAATCATAGATCTTACATCTATGTCAGCCAGCTTGAGTTCACCTCAGTATAAAGGCATCATCACCTCACTGCCTAAGCTGGAAAAAAAAATTCACATATTGTAGTCACTGGTAACCTCTTCCAGAGATTAGAATTGTCACATAAAACTTCACAACAGAGATAAAGCAAAGTATGTGTGGTGAGATAGAGTTGTGTTCCTTTCATCTGTCTGTGAAGTAATCAACTTGGTAATTATAGGAGGAACTGTTGAAGAAACTATCTATGAAACATTTCTAATATTTATAGAATGCATTGCTAACCTCCTTAGCTTCTTGAGTCATTATAATTCCCCTTTTGTTGCTCTTATTACAGTACTACAGTTAGAAAAAGAAAACATGGGAATTTACATTGGTTAAAAAAATATTAAAAAGCACAAATTAGCTCTGTGATTAAGTAGGCATCTAATAACATTACTTATTCTAACAATTCTGTCAAACTATTTTGCCTAAAAATTCACAGAGATGGCAGATTGAATGAATAAATTGCCGCATTGGAAAAAAAGAAAGAACGAAAGAAAGAGAACTATTGAAAGAAGCAAAAGGGAAGCTGCAGTTTCAAAGCCTTCCCTAACTTAGTATGTATAAGTATAGAAAGGAAAAGATTTGTATCTACTTCATACAGATGCTTTTTGCATTAAATCTTATCACATATACTGTAGATGCTATTCATTTTTATACAGCATTTTGCAATCTCTTTTGCAATTTCCTAAAAGTGTTCTTTCCCTGTGAAAGAGGCTTCTGCATTTCTACAAATTTTAAGGACACTTCAGATGTTTTAAGGCACTTCTCTAGTATTCACAGTTGTCACGTGTACTTTTGTCCTACACATCTTTTTATTATCCCAAAGATTCCAGGTGTGCCATTCCACTCTACCAAAGCTGAATGGAAGGAATACTCTCATATATGCCACCCATATATCTTGAAATTTTATTAGTAAATTCAATAGTCATTTCTTCATTATTGGGCACATAGTTACATATCCTATTCACCAATCCATCAAGTGTCAAGTATAGGTTTGTATAAAATGCCAAGCTTTTCCCAGGGGGAGAGAAAAAAACAAACAGAAGGAAGGGCTCACCCTGATCATTTTACAAGGATGTCATTTCACATATGCCTTGAAAACAACGACATATGTGGCATGATATAATGCTGATTCACCTCCTTTCTTCAGGATCAATTCCAATCAATGTGATTGGGTAGAAGAGGTCCTGTCCTCAGCCTCTACTTTGTGGGCAACTGCAGAAATTGGAAATCTCTGTTCCTATTTATCATTTACATGAGGGTTAGTTCACCTGTCACCACAGAGTGAGGTATCATCAATAGGTTGACTATAGCCAATTGTATATCTCTGCTTCTAGTGAATTAAAGATGTGTATCCCTTATCTCATCATCTGGAGGCTGTCTGGGTTTTGATGGGAAACAATAGGCTTCAGGTAAACCCTGGCAAGATTGAGTTATTTGTTCTTTGAGGTACTTTGGTTCTAGGATGATACTCTCTGGTGCAGGATGGGATTGCATTGGTGCAATCTGGAGGTCCTCTTGCACTCTCAACTCCTGATCAATGACCCAGTGGCATTTGTGGCTAGAAGACCCTTTGCACAAATTCATATTGTATGTCAGTTGCTCCCATTCCTGGTTTGAAAGGCCTTAGTCATGGTCATTTATGCCCCTGGTCACTTCCTGGTGAGCTACTCTACTACAATGCACTCTACAAGGGGCTGAAATACCAAAAACTTCAGCTGAGGCAAAATGTGCCCCGTTATTTATGAGCAGTTATTTATGTCTGTGGTAGAATACATGTTACACCTCAACTTCATGAACTGCACTGGTTACCAGTCTCTTTCCAGGTCCAATTCAAGATGCTGATAATGACTTCAAAGCCATTTATATTCTGATACAATATTTTGATACTACTATTATTTTATAAGATATGGTAGAATTTAAGCTAAATTTGATTTAAAAAACCAAACCCAGACTGATATATTTTCTAACAAACAAAGCTTCTTTAGCATATCTAATCCCACATTTTTAAAAGGATTCCAAATATAATTTTCCAGTTTACCAAATTTGCCTGATGAGCTTACACAGACACACATGCACACACATACATGCACATATATATGTGCAGGTCTGGGCATGTTCGGGTCTTTTCCCATGTAAGATTGAGAGTATCTTGGCAACGTTTCGACGAGGTCCCACTCGCCATCTTCAGGCTGGTGCTTTCAGCTTTGTGCTTGTGCGAGCAAAGCATGATCGGAGCTGCTGTCTCCCTATATATAGTGGTGGGGATGTTGACTGTGTTGTCATTTCTTGATTGGTTGATGGAGTTGATGTTTGCAGATTGGCTGGCTTTTTTGTAAGAACATATGTGGCTGAGGTATTGGCTGTGTGTCTATCAGCCTCCTGTTTGTAACGACCTGGGTAATGGGCTGTGTGATGACCTTCTGAATTCTATTGTTGTGACATCCTGGGTCTTGTACTGTAATCTCCTGGGTCATTGGCAGTGTTGCAACATCCTGAGGTTTTGTGGTGTAACCTCCTGTGTTCCGTGATGTGATATCCTGAGTGGGTGGCTGTGATGTGACATCCATTTACTTGGTTTGGGAGTTGGGATGTGTGGCAGCTGGTGATGCAGCCGTGGTCTGGTTTCTGGATGGTGGTTGTCTTTTGTCTATGGGATGGGTTTGGGTTTGAGTCTGGTTGTCGGGCTTTGTGAAAGAACTCACTTGACAGCATTGGAAGATTAAGGGCTTGAAGGAGATGAAACAAAAACAAATATTCCTACCAGATGATGTCTCCATGCTGATTAGTTTAGATTGATGGGGGGGGGGGTACAAACACTTCATTACATACCCACAATCAGCAATGCAGCTTTAATGAAGAGGAACATCATACTAATAAATTCATAAAGACAGCTCTTGGCAGGGTGGGTAAATAAATCAAGAGAGAGCAACTGCAGGAATGGGAGGAGTAAGGGGTAGTTGGGAATCATGGCTTAGTTAGTATGCGATGTAGACCATAGAATTATAGTGTTAATAGGGTAATTGGGACACGAGTGCAGGGCAGAGATAGACAGTGATTAGGTGGGTGGAGTGAACGGATAAATTGCACTGAAAGATGATTGATTTCAGTGCTAACCTTGTTCAGTTTAACTGTGCTTGCCGGTTACTGTAGTAGGAACAATAAAAAGAAAAAGAAAAAAGAATACAAACCTACCTGTTTGCAATTTCTTACATAGGATTCACAGAACCACGGCTAAGACTGGTGAGGGAGAATGGTGGTGGTGTCATGTGTTGTTTTGGGTCCGGTGTTGGTTTTTGTGGTTGGGACTCATTTGTTGATAAGGGCTAGTTTCCAGATGTCTGGTAGGCAGGAGGCATCATCCCGTTTATTCATGTTATGGGGGTGTTTCTCTATTTCGATGGCTTCCCTGATTATTCTCTTGTTGAAGTGTTCAGTATTGGAGATTAATTTGGTTCCCGCAAAATTAATTTAATGTCCTGTGGCTTTAAGGTGCTGGAAAAGGGAGGAAGTATTTTCTTCTTTTCTGACTGTGTTCTTGTGTTCTGCGATGCGTGCATTTATTCTCCTGTTGGTTTGTCCAATGTTTGTCCAGGTTTTCATGGGTATTTATATGTATGGTATTCAGCTTTGTTCGGGTATTTTCCCACGTCATTATAGTTATGCTTTTAAAATTGTAGCGATGTTTCAGCAGAATCTCATCAGCCATCATCAGGCTTGTGTATTGTGTTCGTCTGTGAGCCAGGCTTTCACAGCCATTTCTGTTTTAAATTTGGGGCTAGCCTACTGCTGTGCCAGAATGTTTTTTTCTTCCTCCTGATTGGTTGGGAGTCTTGATCTGTGTTTATTGGTCTTGGAGTTTTCTGTGTTCTGCTTGATTGGTGTTTCTAATATCTTCTGTCTGTTTTGTAGCTCTTTTTTTGGTCTTGATTGGCTGGCAACATTGTGTTTCTGTATTGGAGGCTTTTAGTGCAGCGTGGCTTTGGGTAAACAGACGGCTATCATTTATTAGGAAGCTAGGTTTCATCTGGGTGCCTGGTTGGGGTGTGTTTGAGCTGGAGGTATCGGGGGGGGTCTTTTTGTGCCCAGGTGTTTGCTTGGCTTGTGGTGTGAAGATTTTTTTGTTTGTGAGTGCAGGCTTCCAGATAATTGACAGTCTGGTGGAGTCATCTCTTCTATTCATGCTTTCAGGTCTTTTTTCAATCTCTATGGCTTCTCTGATAATTCTGTAGCTGGGGTTTTCTATAGTGGCTAGGGTTTTGGTGCCATTGAAATCGATGCTATGACCTGTGGCTTTCATGTGTTGGACTAGTGAGGAAGTGTGTTCCAGCTTTTTTACTGCATTTTTGTGTTCATCCAGGCGGGTACTTATTCTTCTATTGGTCTATCCAATGTATGTGGCAGGGCATGATGCGCAGAGGACTTTATATATGCCTTGGTTTTCCAGGTCAATTTTATCTTTGGGTTTTCTTAGGATGGCTGTTATTTTTCTATATATAAAAATCTAAATCTAAAAAAGAGCCATTGTTTAACTTGCCTATCATTAATAAACAACTTGTTCCTAATTAAGCATAGAGACCATAGATAAAGACCAGCAAAGTGTTACAGGAAAATGACACACTTGAAGAAGATGTGCTCTGTGATACAAAACACCAATATTTTATTCTGAGCCATTGCTTTCATGAGGGCTCATCTTTAACTGGGAGGGACAGAATTGGGAAGATATATATATTATTTTGTAAAAGGTAAAGTGCTGTCAAGGAATAGTGATATATACAATGTTTCAGACATAAGAAAAATGATCTGGTACATCTGAATTTTTTTTTTAAAAAAACTGCTGTCAGATTGGTAGCCTGCAATGTTATAATATGTTCTACATCTGATGGTGAAGCACATGAATAAGTTAAAAGCCATTTTGCATCTGTTTTTAGACAGTCCGTTCACGCTAGAATGAAACTCACATTATCTGTGCCAGTGCTATTAAAATTAATGATGATTCATGTATATATTAACTCACACCTGCCATTTATGGTTGCCTTGGGTGAGAAAACACATCACTCAGTCCACTTTATCTGCAATGCCAAAATTCATTCTTTTTTTAAAAAGGGCTCTTAAAGAATGTTCAGATTAGGTTCCTCCCTGCAATGATCTTTTTACTAGAGTAAAGTAAAGTAAATAATAATGCTGATATTTTCTGAAAGAGGGACATTATCAATGAAGCCAGTTTTACATTCACCATATCAGGTAGCCTTTGGTTAACAATTGCCCTGTTTAGTGATCATTCAAACTTACAATAAAAAAAAAAAAGCTATAAAAACAAGTTTAATGACTGGTCCTTCAACTTAGAAACATTGCAGCATCCTCGTGGACAAATGATTGCCATTTGTTCATAGCCAGCTTCCAACAAGCCAAGTCAATGGAGAAGCTAGCAGTAAGTTGTAAATTGTGGCCATGTAATGTTTCACTTAATGACCACATCACTTAGCACAGAGTTGCTGATCCTGATTGCAATGGTAAAGTGAGGACTACCTGAATTTCTCCAATAGATTTTCATAAAAGCATAGGTCTCTCATTCCTACATTGCCTCCATTCAAATCAGAAAACCACACTTGGACTACTGCATCCAGTTTTGGTCACCATGATACAGAAAAGATGTACAGAGAAAGAGTACAGAGAAAAGTAACAGTGATGATTAGGTGACAGGAGGCTAAAACATAAGAAGAATGGTTGCAGGAATTGGGTATGTATAGACTAATAAAAAGAAGAACTAGGTGTGACATGATAGAAATATTCCAATATTTAAAGGGTGCCACAAACAAGAGGGGGTCAACCTATTCTGCAAAGCATCTGAAGGCAAAACAAGAAGCAATAGATTGAAACTAATCAGGGAGAGAAGCAACTTAGAATTAAGGAGAAATTTCCTGACATTTAGAACAATTAATCAGTGGAATGATTTGCCTTCAGAAGTTGGGTTTCCTGTCTGAGCAGAGAGTTGAACTAGGAGAACTCCAAGATCCCTTCCAACTTTTTATTGTGTTATTCTAAATGACTAGCATTTGTTTTCAAGTATACAACTACTGCCCATTTAACACCATTTTGAAAAGAGGCAAAGAACAGCAGCATCTAGTTGAATAATGGTGAGTGGTAGCTCTTCAGGGAAAGGAAGAGAAGGTTTCCATCAAAGGAGTAGGAACTAGCAGCAGCTACACAATTTGAGAACTGAGGTGAAGTGGGCAAATTTATATTCTACCTCCCTATACTTCAGAAATGTAAATTCAGTCTCATTCCAGGACCTCAATGGATAAAATGCTGGGCCAATTAATTTTGGGTTGGCTTTGAACTGGGTATTTGGGAGAATGAATTGGGAGAATGGGATTTCTGTATTTAATAATGGTTGATCACATGGGCATTAATGATGGATGAGGGTAATTAACTAAAGGGGAATGGATCTGTAATAGGATCAGGATCAGTGGGTGGTAAATTCACGCAAAATAAATGAATGCAAAGGCTGCAACAGATTAAGGCCAGCAGAATGAATAGAGCATGGGGAGAAAAGGAAGGTTTCAAATATGGGTTGAAAGACCTTATCTTCAAGAAATATGGACAGGGGAGATTAGGAATACAAATTTCTCAGACACCAGTTAATCCAGTCTTGTTAAAAAAAAATCCTCTTCTGAAGTCCTCAAAACTAGCAGAAATTATAGCAGAATTATGGTTAATTAATTAATTAGTTAATTAAAGATGTACCTATAAATGATAGTTTACAGGGTGCTCTGAACAGGAAATGGCCAGGAATATTTCCTTTGGTGCCTTTCAATTTCAATAACTTATCTGGCTTTTTAGATTCTTGTAATTAAACTGATCTAAAGTAAAAGAATGTGGGTTATAATGGGGAGGGGATAGCGGCAACAGAAATTATGCAGGAGTGGCAACTTTATCTATAAACTTCTCAAATTCCAGTGTGAGAAATGGATGCATTGGAACTGGTTACATTCACCAACCCTGTTACTTGGGGAAATATGCACAGTCTGAATAGAGGTGGCCACCCTAGCCATAGAACACAGACCACCTCTCATCAACTACTTTTAATGGAGTTGATATAAGAAGAAGAGGGCTGAGTCTTAACAGTAATATTTTTCCACCACAGCCTCCTTGGTGAAACACTCTCCCTCCCTGAGATTACACTAGCACTGTTATTGTTGGCCTATCAAAAAGTTATTGTAGAGAACTTTCAGGAATGAGTGACCACACATTATCCATACCAGTTGTATGTGTCCTTGCATATTCATTGATCTGTATATATTTTATTCTGGTTTTCCATTTTTGTTTTAATGTTTTAAACTATCAGGAGACTTTTAAAAAATATTTAAAAAATATTTAAATGTGTGTGTGTATGTGTTTCAATATTGTTAATTTTTTAAAAGTTTCCTGGTAGTTTAAAACATTAAAACATATATAACTTAATATAAGGTAATATAACATATTATATTATATGTACTGTATATATATTACTGCCTCTCTGCCAAGTATTTTGTGGGCATTCTCTCAAATTTCCAGATGACTTCAAGGATTAAAAGATTTACTTGCCATCCACCCTTTTGAAAATTTTCAGTGGATGTTCATGATGAGAGTTAAGTTCCAGTTATGGTTTGTTTTATTTATATCCTAACTAGCCCCTAAGAGCAAAAAGCAGTGTAAATAGCACTCCCTCCTCAACAATGCCAGGTTGATTGGGCTAAAAGAAACTGATCAGTTCAAAGTCAGCTTTCGAGCTTCCCGTTGATGAAGGTGAATTTGAATCTGGACTTGCCAGTCAAGTCCTACTGCAGACTTCTTTTCTATGTACTTATTATGTTCCCTCATTAAATGGCATTTTCCAGGGATTTTTCTGAAGATTAAAAAAAAAGATACTTGTGGTACAGAGACAAAAAATAATAATATGCATAGTTGCTGATTCCTGATTTTTTTTAACATTTCCAACCATGCTTCACCCAGATTAGTACATCTGGGCTGTAAAATGTCAAATGATCATCACTAGATAACTGTAAAGATACAGAAAACCACATTTGCCTCCATCTAATGTTCCTCTGAGGCATTGGTGGAATTCAAAAATTTTTACTACCGGTTCTGTGGGAGTGGCTTGGTGGGCATGGCATGGCTTGGTAGGCATCAGTTGGTGGGCGTGGCAAGGGAAGGATATTGCAAAATCCCCATCCCATGTACCTGCTTTCCAGCTCCATTCTCCTGTGCAGTGCAACAAAACAAGACCCAGCCAATCAGATGGGACTCAGGAGGCAGAGAATAGATGGGGTTGGTGGGGTCAGTCAGAGGTGGGATTCTGAATTACTCAAAATTTCTGCTACCGGTTCTCCGAACTACTCAGAATTTCTGCTACCGGTTCTCCAGAACTGGTGAGAACCTGCTGAATCCCACCTCTGATCTGAGGTTGCTGTCCAGCTTAGGTAGTCCTAATTCAATATCTACTTTTGGTAATAGTTATACAAAATGTCTTGATGTGCCTAATTTGGAAAGGAAAACAAAGAAATGGTTTATAGTAATATTGGTATCAAGACTTAAACAATGAAAAACACTACATTGACAGAACATCTTATTTTCCGTTAAGTGGGATCTTTAAAAAAAAAAAAGTATTGAATGGTTTTAATCTCCTGGATGTGTATCATATGGATTTTATAGGCAGAATTTTGGAATTGTCAGGCTTATAAGTAAATGCCTTGTCAGTTTGGGTTAGAACTCTTAGCTGATTAAAGAGGATTATAATTATTTGTCACTTTTAGTCTGAGGAAACAATTATTCATAAGCTTCTAATGAAAATATATCATTAGAACAAAACCCATATAATTGAATTAAATTAAATTAAATTATCTTGGCAAATTCTGGTTTAGCTATTTTTACAGAGGGCATGAGTATTCCTACAACCTTTTAAAATTATGACAAATAAACAGAAGGATAAATTAACAAAGGGAGTAAATATTCAGATAGAGAAAAAAGTGAAGTATTTAGGAATATATTTAACAGCAAGGTGTATAACAATCAAAGAGGATAATTATACAAAACTAATAAATCAAATTAAATCAGACCTGGAGAGATGGAAGAATTTGAAACTTTCCCTAATGGGTAGAATAGCTGCAATAAAAATGAGTATTCTGACAAAGATACTTTTTCTATTTCAAAATATATCCATAAAATTAGAGAAAAAATATTTCAAGAACTTGAACAAAATAATGTCCAAGGAAAAAACCTGAGAATTAAATTGAAACTATTGCAAGAATCAAAAGAGAAAGGAGGGTTTGGCCTGCCTGACTGGGAACTGTATTACCAAGCTGCGGTATACTCATAGGTAAAAAGAGTGGATAACTTTAAGGAATACGAGATTATTAGTAATGGAGAGCTATGATATCCAACTAGGGTGGCATGCATTTCTTTTGTATGGGAGAAGCACGGTACATCAATACTTTCAAAGGCATAAGAGATGCTATATTGGCAATGTGGAATAAAATCAAACAACAAAATTGTATGAAAATACCAGTCTGGCTCTCCACATTAGAAGCACTGATACACCCAAATCTTATAAACATGGGAAAAAAGTCTCATACAAGGATATATTAAGTGAAAAAAGGTGAACTGAAAATTAGACTAGAATTAAAATAACAAGGGGTGGAATTGAAGTGGTGGTCATACCTGCAAATATAATCATGTTATATGAAGGATGTGAAAGTATGGGGTATTCATTAGAGAATTAATGAGATTAGATAAACTATTGGTAGGGACCAATGACAAATTGATAAAGACAATATATAAATATTTACTAGACTATGAAATGGAGGAAGAACAAGTTAAGGAGGCAATGGTTGTATGGGTTAAAAACTTTGGATACAACATTGAGATTGACAGTTGGCAAAAACTTTGGGAAAGAAATAAGAAATTGACATTGGCCACATCATACAAAGAAAATCTGTGTAAAATGTTTTACAGGTGGAACCTTCCTCCAGCAAGATTGACTAAAATGTTTAGTAATACCTCCCCAAAGTGCTGGAAATGTAAATAATCACCAGGTACGTACTACCACATGTGGTGGATGTGTAAAAAAGTAAGGCAATTTTGGTGACAAATCCAGATGTGATTAGAAAAAATGGTTGGACAACGTATAGAATTCAAACCAGAACTCTTTCTATTAGGAATTATAATAGATGGTTGTAGTAAAGGGTTAGTGTATCTAATATTACTCATCCTGATGGCAACGAGAATGGTATATACCCAGCAATGGAAAAGTGAAAACACCCCCTCAGAAAAGGAGATAATAAAGAAAATATTGGTTTGTGCAGAATTGGACAGATTAATGTTAGAATTAAAAAACAAAGGGGAGACAGAATACTACGATACATGGAATAGGTATTACCAATGGCTGGAATCAAGAGGTGGGAGTTGGAACATGAAATAACTGGTTTAAGTAGACCCTGAATGAAATATTAGATATGTATTAGAATGAGTATGTTTGTCAGAAATAACTGTATAAGATTAGCGATGTATAAACAGTATATATATCATTTGTATTTCACTTGGGTGTGTATGACGGAGGAAATGCCAAAATGGTCACACTGTATTTGATATACCTATATGTAAATAATAAAAATATTTATAAAAAAATGACATAACAAGGACACAGACAGATTTTTAATAAAAAAATCTAGTTCAAAAAATATTTTGATAAACTCAGAGTGATTTTTATTTAAAAAAAGAGTCACAGAAGTGTTTCACTTCCTATATATCACATTCATTGGCTTTTATCCCAGACTTATCCATCATTATCAGGACTTACTCCTTATGACCTGAATGAGAAAAACATATTACCAGACATTTGAAAGACCATATGCTACTGCTAAGATTCAAGCCACATCCATCAAAACATCACGGAGCTGAGCAAAAGTGGAAACTAAACTCCTTACATTCTTGAAGAAGTATCCTGGGAAAAGACCAGCTTCCTAAAAATAGAGAAGCAGTGGCAAAAATAAGGAACCAAGGGCAGTTTTAAGCTGGTTTATTACTCATTCTGGTTCCACAGGGAATCCTTGGAGTAGTAATTTTATAAATGGGTTTAGAGTTTCTTAGAGAAAATCCTTAATCCTTCTCAAAGATCACAAAAGTAGATAGTTGTAAACCAACCAAAATTCTCCCCCAAGAAATTGGTTGATTTTCTGTTTCCTGTTCTTCTTCTTCCCCCACAATAAATAAGGTTTTATCACATATATATAAGAAGAGAGGTATTCAAACAAGTAAAGATAGTGGGTATCACATGATCAAAGCCCCACCCTGTTTTAAACACATGTTGCATATGTCACATACATGAAGAAAGACTGAGGTTTTCATTACGTTTGTATCTGCCACATTAATCTTTTCTTACTCCATCCCATCTTTATCCAAGACACTCTCATTGGAATTCAGGTAGTTTACTTGGCAGCAATATGGAATTGGTTTGCCACTTCTTCTGAGGTGCTTTTTGGTTGGTTGGTTTGTTTGTTTCAACTTCCCAATCTAGCCCACAGTCCTGAGATTTGTTGCTGGCTTAACATCTAATCCCTAATTTTTTTAATTTAGGCAAGGTTAGCTAGGGCTGACATTGGGTCAAGCATTTAAATATGAAGAAGAAATAATGTTTGATTAAAGATACCAAGAGATGACTTGTAGATCTCTGTCAGGAAACCTGGCCAATTTAGGATTCATTCATTCACATCTCAAAGATGGACCTTTTTGTGTGTTTGCAGTGATTCTTTACTTCCTCACTCTAGATGCAATGATGATATAGTGTAGCCTACTTCAAACTGCCACTGAAAGCATAAAGAACTTTTCCTAATGTGGATTGCACCAGAATGCTTGTTATTTGGAAATCCTTGGTTATCATCTTATATGACCCAGTATTAATTTGCTAGTTTTATAAACACAGATACATATTTGTATGATATGTATTAGGGAAGTTCAATGCTTCTTCCACTTCCAAGATGGGAATTCAAACCTCTCTAAATGTGTTGAATTGAGCTATGAATATCCTTTAAAACTGATTATGTTGAAACTTATACCTTGGCAACATCTGGCAGATCAGAGGTTGATCACCCCTGAACCATTCTGGCACTGTTTTCCACTACCTCTTCAATTCTTCTCTTGCAAAAAGTAGAGTCTTGCATTTCAGATCCAAAAAAAAGAAATGTTACATTCTTGCCTATCCTAGTATTTTTAAAGCATTATCTCCCCCAGATATCCCATTAAAATATTACACTTCTGGACTGAAATATTAAACATTTTGACTCTTCCATCATTAGTGTTATGCTGGACAAGGTGAAAATAGAGCCAGGGTAATTGATAGATAGCTTAATGTAACCAGTGGTGGGATTCAAATTTTTTTTACTACCGGTTCTGTGGGCATGGCATGGTGGGTGTGGCGTGGCTTGGTGGGCATGGCTTGGTGGGCATGGCAGGGGAAGGATACTGTAAAATCTCCATTCCCACCCCACTCCAGAAGAAATGTAATACTGTAAAATCTCAATTCCCTCCCCACTCCTGGGGGAAGGTTACTGCAAAATCCTATTCCCTCCCCACCCCACTAACCTACTTCCCAGCTCCGTTCTCTTGTGCAGAGCAACAAAAGAAGACCCAGCCAATCAACTGGGACTCGGGAGGCAGAGAATTGATGGAGGGTGGGGCCAATCAGAGGTGGTATTTGCCAGTTCTCTGAACTACTCAAAATTTCTGTTACCGGTTTTCCAGAACTGGTCAAAACCTCCTGAATACCATCTCTGAATGTAACTGTGTGGTCAACTCAAAATAATTCTGTAGAAGTACGGATCACCTCTTCACACAGTAACCAAGGTGAGAAACATGTAAATTCTATTTAAATCCAATATAACAAAAAAGTATTACAGCCAAAGATCAGTATAGAATGATACAAAATGAAAAGAAAAGAATAGGGATCCTGATGTGTGTATCCTGATTACTTAACCACTACATCAAACTGGCTCTCATTATAAAGTTATTATATATCAAGCAAATTAAACAATACATTTAAAACACAAGGAAAAGGCAATACAACAATACAAATACATTTAAAACACAAGGAAAAGGCAACAATACAAATTAAACAATACATTTAAAACACAAGGAAAAGGCGGAGAAGAAAAAACTTATTGCTAATATTTTGTAGGAACTAGTATCTTTCAGATTTTACATTCCACCACATTATACATTATAGCGGAACTCTTGGCAGGCAATATAAAAGATGTATAGAAAATGTCTGAAGTGATCAGGAACATCTACTAGCAGTTATGTAATATAGATATACACACAGACATACACACACACACACACACACACACACAAGTACCCTCCCTCTTACATTCACCCTTCCCATGTCACTCTTACCAACAGGTTAGAGGCTCTCTTCCTTTCACCTAATTCCAACAATACCATCCTCTACTTTACTTTACTTTTACTTTGCTTTGCCCTTACTTTAAATCACTGAAATGCTATTTTCCTTAGATAACAAATTGTTGTCCTTTAAAAAAACAAACAGGAAACTGCAATACAAACTTGGAGAAGTTCCAAAATTGGAAGACATGCTGCACTTGCATTTCATCTAGTTTAGCAAATAAAAAATAAAAAAAAAAAAATCAGTTCATACTAAAGGAACAATTTTGGGGTTCATCTCTAGGGTCACTTTGATATGAGAAAGTTGTCTGCTAATTTGATCTCTCAAAAAGTTTCTGTCCAAAAAAAAAACCCATGCACAGTAATAAAAAAGAGGGATTAGAAATCTCATTTTTTCCAAATCAGTGTGAAGATTGTGATGATCTTTTTGTAAGGTATGACCATGGGGAACCTCTAGCACTCTGATCAAGCATGGTCCTTGGAGACTCCACATCTGAACGGCCACTACCTTAGAAAGTTCATCCCTCTCCAGTGACCTATTTCCTTTTCAAAGATCCAACTCATCTCTTTTTCTTGTTTACGATTCTCAGTAACACCTCCCCAGAGTGCTATTAAATGTCACAACAGCAATCCTAAAACAAGGGAATTGCAGGGGACATGAAGCAAGACCTAAAGCAGCTTTTTGTTTTTAAGCTTGTTAGTATGAAGCATGTTTGCTCCATCCTCCATCCTTGCATTTTCATAAGTAACATTTGCTCATCAAATATTACAATAACATTTCCTGTACAATCAAACTTCATAAAAGCAGCCATCCACATTTTGGCTTCAGTCTGCAATTACTCTTGGCAATTCCAATAATTAAGGTTGATGTTTGTCTTCCTGAATCTTCTGCTAAAGAAATAATTACAACTTAGTTCTTCTTAGCAATGCTTTCGGAAACTAATTTTTAGGTTCTCTTTAAAGTATCTGGCAAGGAGTGTTGATGTGAATCTCCTTTTCTGTTTTCACTTTATAGTTGAAGTGTCATAAAAATAGCAAACTCTGATTTTCAGAAGAATCTCCTTCCTTAAAATCAATAATTCTCTATTCGGAAGTGGAATTGACAAGAAATCCCAAGTAAAATGGTCATTCTACTGCCCAGGGGTGGGATTCTACCAGTTCTGTCCACTTCTGTAGAACTGGTTGCTCTGAAAAGCAGCAAACAGAGAGCATACATAGAACCAGTTCTATGTCTGCTGCTGTTTTGGCTCACCCGCCCACCCGGGCTCTTACCTGACCTTTATTTCCTGCTTTTTCAACCGCAGCTGCTTTGCGCAACACAGCTGTGGTTGAAAAAGCAGGAAAAAAGGGCTTTTTCAACCTCTGTGCACTTGCACGCAGCACTGCTCAGCTGTCCGGGCAGCTCAGCAGATCATAAATTGCACTCGCATGACTCACGCAACTTGTGCATGCGTGTGTGACGCAGAGCAACAGAACCAGTAGTTATACCGATTGGATCCCAACCCTGCTACTGCCTTTAGCAAGTTCTTCTTAAAAAGATTAAACAAAAAAAAGTGTGTGGACTTGATACATTGTATGGTTCATATACATACTTTAAGGCAAGGGTCTTCAAACTTGGCAAGTTTAAGATTTGTGGACTTCAACTCCCAGAATTCCCGAGCTAACATGACTGGAGGGGGGATTCTGGGAGTTGTAGTCCACAAGTCTTAAACTTGCCAAGTTTGAAGACCCCTACTTTAATGATTAATTTTTACAGCCTTTGAAAAACACTATGAATCTTATATTATAGAGAGAAAAGATGCCAAAGAGACTTGGAAAATCACAAATATAATAGTAATAACTAAGGATATTTGACTTCAATGAAAAATTATAGACCAATATCATTACTTAATATTGATTATAAATTGTTAACAATATAAATTGTGAAATAATTTTACAATAATTTATTCATGAAGATACATGAGGGTTTTTACCACCACCCCAAAAGAAGTACAATTAAAAGATAATTGGTCCTTAACATCAGTAAGACCAAGGAGTTTATAGTGGACTATAAAAGGAATAGATCAGACATCCAGCCCTTGCTTATCAATGGAGACCAAGTGGAGTAAGTGGCCAGTTTTAAGTTTCTGAGTGTTATCATAAAAGAGGATCTGACCTGGGGCACTCACATTGCAGCACTGGTCAAAAGGGCCCATCAGAGATTATACTACCTGAGATTTCTCAAGAAACAACAACTAAATGAAAAACTGGTAGTGACCTTTTACTGCTGTACCATAGAGTATTTTAACTTACTGTACCTCTGTATGGTTTGCCAACTGCACAGTGGCAGATAGGACAGCACTCCAGAGGATTAACGTCATTGCCCAGAGGGTCATTAGTTGCCCTCTCCTTTATTTGGAAGAGCTTTATAGCTCCCACTGCCTTAAGAACATTCAAAACATTCTTAAAGAGCCATCTCATTCCGGGCACCCTTTTTTTGAACTATTACCATCTGGTAAGGGAAAGGGAAAGGTTCCCCTCACACATATGTACTAGTCATTTCCAGTTCTAGGGGGTGGTGCTCATCTCCATTAGAAAGCCGAAGAGTCAGCACAGTCTAAAGACGTCTCCATGGTCATGTGACTGTCATGACTAAATGCTAAGAGTGCATGGAACGCTGTTAACTTCCCACCAAAATGGTCCCTATTTTTCTACAGGATAATAAAAACAAGGACAAATAGCCTGAAAAACAGCTTCTATCCCAGGGCAGTAATTATATTGAATTCTATTGTATACTGCAATACTAATGTAATATTGGGTTTTCAATTCAATTGTATAGGATGTGAAGGATGTGCGTTTGTGTTTTATTTTTATAGTTATAATGTACACCTAAAATGGCATTTAATTTCATTGCAATGAAGATAAAGTAAATTAAATATTAAATAATATTATAAATGAGTTGGATATTTTAGAATATCTTAAACAACATAATGAAAAACAAGTGGTATTATTTTTTTCAATGGTGACAAAGCTTTTGATAGTATAAATTGCACACTTTTATTTAAAATTTGGAAAATACATATTGAAGAAAATTTTATAAAATGGATGAAATTGATATATACTTCACAAAAGTCACAAATATTTGTTAACTAAACCATGTGAAATACAAAAAAGAACAAGACAGGCTTGTCCATTAAGTCCTCTTCTGATCATTTTAGTTCTAGAAACACTGAGTAGCATCATAAGATAATATGAACAGTTTAGGACATTAAGATTAAAAAGAGATTTATAAACTAAAAGCTTTTGCAGATGAACTGGGGTTGGTTTTAGAAGATCCTTTAAAATATTAGTTGAAAATATTTTTCAACTAATTAGAAGAATGTGATGCATTAGCAGGTTTTAAGATTAACAATCATGTTTACAAAGATGTTGAAAAAGGTATAAAAATACAAGATCAAATAGAGTTGATGAATAAAATGAGTTGTGAGGTTGAAAAAAAAGACAAAGTACTTGGCTATTCATATGACAAATATGAATTATATGTTATTTCAAAATAATTATGTTAAGACTTGGAATGAAATTTAAAAAGAGGTGTTAAGGTGGGAGAAAACACAGTTGTCATTGTTGGGGAGAATTTCCGTAATTAAGACAAATGTTTTACCTAGAATGTTATTTTTATTTCAGACAATGCCCATTTTGACATCTGATGTACTAATTAAACAATGTTAAAAAGATACATCTAAATTTGTGTAGGACAGGATGAGAAAGCATGAGTTAAATATAAAGTATTACAAGATGTAAAAACTGTTCTGTCCTGGAGAGTGGACGCAATAATGGAGACGAGGCATTGAATAGTGACTCCAATTCTTTATTAGTGACTTCAGAACAGAGCAAATAAGTCTGGCAGCAGCAGCTCCTTTTATAGAGCTGGCTGCTGTCAAAGCGTCCAATGGTTTAAGTTTGCCGCGCTTGGAGCGTCCAATCGCGGCAGCCCGTTAACTAGCCAATCGGATCAGCCCGGAACGACCAATCACAACCCGCTGTTCACGGACCAATCAGATATGCAGGATTACGAGCCTGCTGTGGAAAAAAGGCCAGTCAGGTTTGCAGGCTTACGAGCCTGCTAGTTCGGAACACCCCTCCCCTCTAGGTTTCGTCTCAGGGGTGGGGTGATGTATTCGCACAGGTAGGCAGGCCTTCGCACTTGTCTACCTGACTTGCGTTGTTCAACCTGTCTTTGTTCGGATTCTAGTTCTGGTGGACTGTTTGCTGTGTTCAGCTGTAAAGGTGACCTGGCTTCTACACTGGGTATCCTTGGAGGTGACTCGGGGATACCTGTAACGCTTCCTTCATTCCTGTCATCTGGATCCTCTGGACTCACTGACCCCGCTCGGCTGCTATTGCCTGGAGAGATGACCATCTGCCACGGCTCCTCTTCAGCTGGTGAATATGCTGGGCTTTGTTGTATTGACTGTGGGGTTGCGTGTACTGAACCTGGTGTTAGTTCGTTTTCAAAACCCTCGGTTTCCCTTCCCCCTCTGGTTACGAGTTCAGGGTTTGTGAAGGGGGTAGTTGTCATCCTTGAGTGCATCTGGTCGATGTGGCGCTTCCACAATCTCCCATCTGTGGTTTCTAATCGGTAGGAATGGGGGCCCGTAATTTGTGTTATTTTGGCAGGGACCCACAATGGGTCACCTGTAAAGTTCTTTGCGAATACGGGGTCTCCTACCTTAAATGTGCGATGTTTGCTGCTGGAACCCAGAGGCTTTTCTGGAGTGTAGGCAGGATGTAGGCAGTCCAGATGCGATCTAAGTTTCCTGCCCATGAGGAGTTCAGCTGGGCTTTTGTTTGTGGTGCTGTTTGGTGTAATATGTTGAAGGAGGAGCATCCTGGTGACTTTGTCGTTGATGTTTCCTTGGTCCATTTTGTGTAAGGTTTTTTTTGTGAATTGGACCATTCGTTCAGCCCTGCCATTGGCTGCCGGGTGAGCAGGTGATGTCAAGGCGCGGCGTATTCCCCGGTCTGCTAGGTATTGTTCAAACGCCAAGGCGGTAAATTGCGGGCCATTGTCGGAAACCAAGACATCTGGTAACCCGTGCGTTGCAAACAGTCTGTTTAATTTTTTGATGACCGCTTCTGTGGTGGTGGTCTTCATCTTGTTCACCTCGAGCCAGTTCGAGTAGGCGTCTACTGTTATTAGAAAAGTATGTCCTTTTGTAGGTCCCGAAAAATCGATGTGGATACGGGACCATGGACCCCTGGGCGTTTCCCATTCTGTTGGTGGTTCTTTTGGTGGAGCCGAACGTGTTTCTTGGCATTTGCTACAGGTGGCAACCCAGGCTTCAATTTGTCTGTCCATACCTGGCCACCAGGCGTAGCTCCTTGCCAGTGCTTTCATTCGTACAATGCCCGGGTGTCCATCATGTAGCAATTTCAGGACTTTTTTTTGTAGTTTTTCTGGAATGACTACTCGGTCTCCCCACAACACGCACCCTTTTTGGGAGAAAAGTTCTGTTTGTCTGTTTTTGAAGGGTCTGAACGAGTCGTTGGGTTCGATTTCTGGCCATCCCCTCTCCACCCAGCTGAGGACTCGTGCCAAACAAGGGTCCTTTTTTGTTTCCAATGCGATATCCTGCGCAGTTAGTGGAGGTGAGGGAAGCATCTCAATTTGTAGCGTGGATAGTGTAGGAGCTGGGTCGTTTAGGAACTCAGGTAATGGCGAACGGCTTAAAGCGTCAGCATGGGGAATGGCTTTCCCCGGTCGATGTCTTAACTGGTAGTCGTAGGCGGCTAAGAACTCCGACCAGCGTGTCATTCTTGGCGATAGAATGTGGGGAGTTGGTTTATCCCCTGCCAAAATGCCAAGCAATGGCTTGTGATCTGTGATTATGGAAAAGGACCTTCCATACACGTATTCGTGGAACCTTTTAATCGTTGATACAATAGCGAGGGCTTCTTTATCTAGTTGACTATAGTTCCTTTCAGTTTTAGACAAGGTTCTTGAAAAGAATGCAATAGGCGCTTCCGTACCATTTGGTAGGACGTGGCTCAGGATAGCTCCTACCCCAAAAGGTGAGGCGTCACAAGTCACAGTCAATGGTAGTGTCTCATTATATTGTATTAACACTGCATCTGATGTTAAAAGGTCTTTTACTTGTTGGAATGCCTGCTCCTCTCGACGTCCCCAAAACCAGGAAGCCTTCTTGTCGAGGAGCCTATGCAGGGGTTCAGCAACAGTCGCCTTCTGGGGTAGGAAGATGTTATAAAAGTTAATGAGGCCCAGGAAGGCTTGGATGTCTGTCTTGTTCCTAGGTCTTGGAGCGTTTTTAATGGCAGCCAATTTCTTTTCAGTAGGGTGAATTCCTTGTTTGTCAAGAAGGTAACCAATAAATTCAACCCTCTCAGTGCATAATTGGCACTTTTCTTTCTTAACTTTGAGTCCTGCGTCCTTGAACTTTTGTAGGACAGTTCTCAGGCGTTTTTCTAACTGATTTCTTGTAGGGGTGGCTATCAATACATCATCGAAGTAGGGTACAACCCCTTTTATGCCCTGTAGCAACCTTTCCATCAAGCTTTGAAAAATGCCAGGTGCTACACTTACTCCGAACTGGAGTCTATTACATTTGAACGCACCCCTGTGCGTGACTATAGTTTGGGCTTCTGTGGTCTCTGCGTCTATTGGCAGCTGTTGATACGCTTGGGCCAGGTCAAGCTTTGCAAATACCTTTCCGCCCCCAAGCAAGTGAAGAAGGTGTTGTACCACGGGTACTGGATAGGCGCTCTGCTGTAGCGCGTGATTCAGGGTGGCCTTGTAATCCCCACAGATTCTCAAGGATCCGTCAGGTTTTATGGGGGTTATGATTGGGGTCTCCCAACGGGCATGGTCGATGGGTTCTAACACGCCCTGTGCTATTAATTTGTCCAATTGCTCATCAATTTTTGGTTTGAGAGCAAAGGGAACTCGGCGTGGCTTTAGACGGATGGGTGCGATATCAGGGCAGAGATTAAACGAGATGGGGGACCCCTTGTACTTGCCTAATTGCTCAGTGAAGACTTCTTGAAAGTCCCGGACGAGGGCCGCCTCCCAGTCTTCGCTTACAGTCTGGTTGATGCCTGCTAGTTCGATTCCTAGCGGCGCGAACCACTGCAATCCCAATAAGCTGGGTCGGTCTCTGTCAACGACGGTGAGAGGTAGAGTTGCGGTGTGGTCTTTAAATGAGACCTGGACGTGACTGGAACCAGCAACCGGGATTCGATTGCCTTGGTAGTCCTTTAATATGATTCTCTGAGTGCTGAGATCCTGGCGGCGGATGTCAGGGATCAGCTGCTTGAGGGTTTTCCAGGAGACCATCGATAGGGAAGACCCGGAGTCGACTTCCATGATGCATGGTTGATTTTCAATGGTGACCTTTACCCGGATTTTTTTTGCATCCAATGATGAAGCGTGGCTGATGGTGATGGTCTGATGTGCCTCTTCTCGTCTGGTAGTGGTAGCAAGCATTCGGTTTCTGTTGTACTGGCTCCACTGGTTGTTTGGGCGGTCCCGGTTTGATGGTGGGGTGCCTGATGCCTGCCGGAAACTATTTTATTTTCTCTTGGGGCTGGATCCTCGTTTACTCCTGCACACTTTAGCAATGTGGCCCCTTTTATCACAGGAACGACAGATGGCATCTAGGAACCTGCAGTCTGATCGTGGGTGGTTTCCCCCGCATCCGGCGCATTGGAAATTGGGTTTACGACCTCGCTGGTCTCGCTGATCACGCTCTGATCTGAGTCTGTTGACTTCTTCCTCCTCACTTTCCGATGAGGACTCAATGTCTTCATGGTGGGTAGCTGTTGTGTATCTCTCTGAGGATATTGCAGTGTCGCTGGCGAGTTGGCGGTTGGTCCCATTCGCTCGGTGCTTTCGGGCTGCTGACTTCCTGGTTGCTTCTGCTGCAGTGGCATCCGCTATGGCATCTGCGAGGGCGATGTCTCCTTTTGCCATAATTTTGCATTGGATGGTGAGGTCTCTTAGACCTAGGACAATCCGATCTCTCATGGCTTCTTCCAAGTTTGCGAAGCCACATAGTCCACCCAAATTTCTTAGGTCAGCTACAAAGTCCCCGATGCTCTTGCTTTCCCGTTGGTCCCTCTGGTAAAACTCGTGTCTTCTGATGAGGGTTGGAACTGCTGGGGCGTAATGAGCCCTGAGGATGGGAGCAAGAGTATCCCAGTCCATTGTTTTGACTTCAGCTGGTTTTGCAAGTGCCTTTGCCATTTTGAAAACGGCGGGTCCGCAATGCGTTAGGAAAACCACATGTTTCTTGCTAGGTGTAGCATCCTTTAGATTATTAGTTTCCAGGAACATTTGAAACCTGTCCATATACGAGTCCCAATCTTCGTTGGCTGGATCAAATGGAGCGGGTGGTATAGCGCTGCTGGTCATTCTGCCGCTATCTGTGCGCCTTCAGCCACGTGCTCTGTCAATATTTCGTGAGTGCTCAGTCAGCTCTATCATCTCCGCATCCCATCCTCGTCGCCAGTGTTCTGTCCTGGAGAGTGGGCGCAATAACGGAGATGAGGCATCGAATAGTGACTCCAATTCTTTATTAGTGACTTCAGAACAGAGCAAATAAGTCTGGCAGCAGCAGCTCCTTTTATAGAGCTGGCTGCTGTCAAAGCGTCCAATGGTTTAAGTTTGCCGCGCTTGGAGCGTCCAATCGCGGCAGCCCGTTAACTAGCCAGTCGGATCAGCCCGGAACGACCAATCACGACCCGCTGTTCACGGACCAATCAGATATGCAGGATTACGAGCCTGCTGTGGAAAAAAGGCCAGTCAGGTTTGCAGGCTTACGAGCCTGCTAGTTCGGAACAAAAACATCTTGGGTTTACTTGATTAGAAATTTTCTTTGCAGTTTGTTGTTTTGTCTTGATGAAATAATGGATGTTGATGATAAATAGAAAGCTTTTGGAGTTTGAAGGACAGAATTTAAAATTTCTTTGGCACAAATATTTATGGTACAAGAAGGCTAAAGTTAATGTAGAATTGAACAATCATTCTGCTAGATGTGCCATACTTAGTATATGGAACAGATATAAACCTAGCATGTGCCCAAAAATACTTTTGAAGTCTTTTATAGATGAAAAATAATAGGCAAACAAAAATGGCCAACTTATTGTGAGATACTAGAATTTTATCAAAGGGAGTATAAAATAAAATCAAGCAAACAAGTGGTGGCAGAGGAATACAGTTGTCAATTGATTTATAATTATTATTTATAATTATTAGAAAGAATTAAATCATACAAAAGAGTTTATGTTTTTGAACATTATAAGACTACCTTTGGAATAGAATTGTGCAAAAATGATGAACATACCATTGCTATTATTGGAATTTGAAACAGAAGAACAAATGAAAGAATAGGTGATAAATGGGAAAAATGTTGATTACAAAATATAAATGGAACAGTGGGGAATATATGGTTGAAAGATTAAAATTTACATCATAGCATTTATAAAATGATGTATCAGTGGTGCATATCACTGAAAAAACTGTCTAGATATTTCAAATTTATGCTGGAAATATAATCAACAAGAAGGAACAATTTACCATGCTTGTTGTAAGTGTAAAATGACTAGAAATTTTTGGACTCGATTACATATAACGCAGAAGGTTTTAAGAACTGATATACAATTAAAAGCAGAGATCTTTATTTTGGGTAAAAGGTAAAGGTATTCCCTGTCCAGTCATATCTGACTCCTAAGGGGTGGTGCTCATCTTTGTTTCATAGCCAAGGGCGCCAGAGTTGTCTGAAGATGCTTCTGTGATCATGTGTCCAGCATTACACAAGGTGCACATATTATTGTTACCTTCCCATGAAAATAGTACCTATTTATCTACTTACATTTGCATGCTTTTGAACTGCTTGGTTGGGAGGGACTGGGGCTCACTCTATTACAGGGTATCTGTTACTATTAACCATCCAATCAACATCCCAACATCATAATCATTAGGCCATTACACCCTCTTTTATTTTGGGACTGATGGATAAACAATTGGAGGGTTGAACTTTGTTTTTGTATATGTCAACTGCATCAAGATTGTCTTATACACAAAGATTTGATTTTCTCTGCAATGGAGAAGTGATTGATGAAGATGGTAGAACTTGCTGAGGTAGCCAAATTGACAGCTATAATCAGAATCAAAATCAGAATAGAGCTGGAAGGGACCTTGGAGGTCTTCTAGTCCAGCCCCCTGCTCAAGCAGGAGATCCTATATAATTTCAGGCAAATGACTGTCCAGTCTCTTCTTAAAAACCTCCAGTGATGAAGCACCCACTTTGTCTAAATTTGTCTAAATTTAACATTGATTGGAAACCCTTATAGACTTTCTTTGTGAAAGAGAAAAAAATGAAATTATGACGGATGGTTTTGATGAATAGGAAAAAAATAGATTGTAGGAAAAAATGTTGTAGCCATAGATTAAGAACTTGATTTACATTCATTCTTATAACTGTGAATACTTGTAAATGACTGTAAATGTCAATTCTTTGTTTTTCTTTTTTTTTTTTCACTTTTGACTTTCCCCCCTTGTTTCCTTTTTTCTTTTCTTTTCATTCTAAATATTAGTCCTTATTAGTCTTTATCTTTCATCTTGAAATTTGAATAAAGTTATATATGTATATAAAAAAGCAAACACTTCAGATGCTTCAGAGATTCACTAAAATTTCCAAATCATGATTGCCTGAAGTATGAATGCAAACACAAGGGGTTGTACATCATTTAGTGGTTCAGTGAATAAAGAATGAAACTAGGCAACAGGAACAGCCTTTGAGTCCATTACTTTGGAAATTATGCTTTCATTTTCTTTCTTTGTTTCCTTCCTTTTTGAAGATATTGTGGAACATTTTTGATGAAGCTGTGCCTATAACAGTCATTGAGCTTCTGCCTAAATATCACCTTCAACATCAATTTTCTTCCTGCCTTTCTTCTTGGACTATATTAAAGAGATTTTAAAAAGTAAGCTTTTAGTGGAACAATTGCTTACTTTTTCTGTTAGAATTTTCAGCATTTCCCAAACCTAAGAACTAGCTGTCACCTAATATTATCATCATTAATATTGAAGGAGCATTGTACTCTTACATAGAGTAAGAATGCTGGAGAGTAGCCAATTCCTGATTCCTGCAAGCAGACCATTTTCCAGTCACTGCAAGATGAAATAGGCAGAGTTGTCAATTTAGATCAGGGGTATCAAGCTGCGGCCCACAGACCGGTTGTGTCACATGCAGGCCATGCCCACCCCAGCTCCATGAAGGGGAAAAATGTCACAAAACATCACGTGATGGCAATGTGACGTGGTGAGTTTGACACTCATGATTTAGATGCATTCCTAAACTGAGAAACTCAGGTAACTAGGGTTTATTTTAAAATTCATTCTTTAGCATTACAGCTATTTTGTCATTGTTTTGTTAAAACTTGCATTTTTATTCATTGACTTGTTGTTGTATATGCTTATGTGCAGATAATCCAAATCTTGATTTTTTAAAATCAAAGTACCATGAAAAATATCCCTCCTATGGATAAGGCAGTTCTCAAAGTTTTTGTATTTTTCTAGTTTTCATATCTGGTTTATCTCTGGGTAATACATGGATTATCCATTTTTCACATTGGTTTTTTTTTTTTTATATTTTCCCCTTTTTGGATTAAAAATGTGAACTTCAGTGTGGATGGGCTTCTACAAGAGTATCTGCAGGATACACAGGTAGTTGAAAAAATGTAATAAACCCATCCGCAGAAAAAACAAAACCAGTTTGGGGGATTGGACTTAAAATTTTCAGTTTATTCATATGTACACTGTATATGTACAGTCCTTTGTTTACAATCATTCATTAAGTGACCAAAGTTACAACAGTGATGAAAAAAGAGACTTACAATCCATGCCTGAAGTTATGGATATTGTATAATTATGCCCTACACAGTCATATGACCAAAATTAGGGGACTTGGCAGTGCACCCACTGTTATGGCATTGCACTCATTGTTATGGCTGCAGGGGCATTTCAGCTACACCCTACCCATCTATCTCCCTCCATCTATGCCATTTTTGACCCCTGACACTCAGTGCTTCATCTCTTCCAGCTGATCTTCTTCATATTTTTCCTCCCATGCTTACAAGACATGTCCAGCTGAGTTCTGGGCAACAATAAAAGAAAGAGAGAGAGAAGCCCCTGAGCTGTAACAAAAACAAAGCACCACTTTACAAAGAATTCCTGGATGGGGAGGGGGATTGTAAAAGATAAAACAAAACAGCCAAGATGTCCCTTTGCAACAACAACTCTGTGGTGTAAAAAGAGTTCCTGAGTTGGAAAAAAAGTATTAAAAGCAGCCCCTGAGCTGCAGCACACCATGAAACTTAGCATCAGCCTAGTCCAGCAGCTGGGCTAGTCATGTCTCATCACCCATAGGAACAAGAAGATGGTGAAGGTCAACCGGACTGGTGAAGCATGGGGAGACTGGGGTTTTAAAATGCAGAGTGCAGGTTGGTGAGAGTAACTGGGATTGAGTTGAGGTTGCATCAGCCCATTCCAAGTAGCCCCAGAGCTGTATGGTCTTGGGACTGCTTGCCATTCCACAAATCAAGGTGTAGGGCAGTCAAAAGCACAGAGATGGTGAGGAGATGGATGGATTGTACAGTCCCTTATCTTATTGAGACTCAGGGCTGTGGGGAACCAAAGCCAGAATGGCTTGGATTGAAATGAGTCATTGGCTAATGACTGGTAAAATTCACTTAGCAATGGCAACATGGATTTCCAGGATTATGATTGCTAAACAATGCGATCAATTCAATTGGCAAAAGAAAGCTCAGAACCATATTGGTTGGAAACATGTGGAAGAAACCATTCTGCTGTGGATCGACAATGGCTGAAATAATGATGAAGATGATTCCCTATAACTAGAAGTCATTTAAATGTTAGATATTACCACTTCATGGATATTAATAGATACTTTTACTTGTTGTAACTTTAGGTATCATAATATAATTTTAATGTTTACCTTATAATATAATATAATATAGGCTATCTCTGGATTTCAAATATTAGATGCTAGCTAGGTTATTATATATATATTTTAAATGTGTCTTAAATTTTATTTGTTTAGTATCTTAGCTGGTCTTTGACTGTAATAAATTGAATCAATTGATTGATTAATAATATTAGGTTCCACTAACACAAACTGGAAGTTCAGCACAAATATGAATTGTACTTCCAAAGTGTTCAGCTTTCTAACTTTGTACACAGTTTCTAGCTTCTTCTCTCTCATGTCTGTACTTCAAAACCTATTTATCATTTATTGAGTTCATGCCCTACTCAGCCACAGGATATATTGGGTGACTTTCTCCAAACTTCAAAAATGTTTCTGAGATATGTTGGTAACTATTACTCTATATTTAAGGATAGTGCAAAGACTGCAAAGTAATGAATGTTTACAATTAATTAGTAATAAATGCATTATTAATAACTGAAATCATTTTGGCAGTGTTATAGACATAGAGAAAACTAGCTTTGGGCACAGAATGTAATTGATTAAATTCTGTTTGAGTTTCTTCTCCTTCCCCCAAAATGTCAGTGGCAAAGATCTATTTATCTGCAAAATGGAGATCAAAATACCTTCTTTCCTAGTCTTGCCATATGTTCTCTGTACTAGAAATGACAGCTCCTCCAGCATAATGCAATTAAATGCCTTGAAATCAATGCAGTAGACTAATTAAAGCAACTTTACATTGAAAGCTTATCAAGAATCCCAGCCAACATGAGGTCGAGTTTGACATGGAAAAATAGCTGCATCCATCCTGCCTATGCCAAGTGGGCTCTGTTTCCTAGTGATACCGATTTTTTTTTCCTGAAATAAACTGCATTTGAACTTACTTTCAATTCAGGTCCTCAGTCTTACTTAACTCACTTGGTCTTGATTTTAGTCAAGATGCATAGGTTGCTAGGTCTTATCTGCCTAATGTTATTAAAAAAATAAAAGGAAAAAATACAAACTAATACAAACTAATATAAAATGAAAAATGAAAAGACCTGAGCCATGCCTCTTGCACACTCCCAAGCACCCTGGGGGAGGCACCCTTCCTAATTCATGTCACCAATACCCTTGGCACACCATCCCCAAATGGTGGGGCACTTATCACACACACTAGCACCCCATACATTCTACTTGACTGTATTGCCCCTTAGTGGTTCACGCAACACTTCTTACATGTCCCCCATGCACTCTTCTTGACCTCTACCATATCCAAGCACCCCAATTGACCTGCACAGTACCTCTCATGCACTCCTGGGCACCCTTCCCCAATCTTTGTCACTTGAGTGCCCTCCCAACCATCTCTGGTGCAGACCTGCATACCATTCACAACTCAGGCAGCAACTCTCGTGCACTTGCTCATGGCATTCCTGACCTGTGCCCCTTTCCCACCGGGCAGCAGCTACTTTTACCTGCTGGCTTTGGACTGGCAACTCCTGCTGACTTTTTACAGGCAAGCTTCCCAAAAGCAAAGTAAATGGAGAAGCCAGCAGGAATTTGAGAAAGGGAGAGAAGGAGGGGAAGTGGGCGGAACTGGCGTCGCGACGGTACGGTTTGCAATCGAGCTCCAAGATTGCAGCCGATATCTCAGCCCCTGGTCGGTCCAAACGGACCTAAACCGTCCCGTAGAGATGGTGATAGTGAAGGGCACATCCTGTGGATCCCAGGGACATCGCAAAGTCCCTGGTTGATCCAGGAGAAGCCCTTTTGCCAGCGGCGGAGAGGCAGCCATTAAGCTGCTGAAGTTGGGACAGCTCCGGAACGGAAGAGACTGAAAGAGAAAGTGTGTCGGCTTGGGTGAGAACTTTTTTTTTTTTACTATTATTCTGAGACTTAAAGGACACCCTAAGAAAAAGGGAAATATGTAAAAGTTTTGACAGAATTGAGTAAGCAGCGGTTTTTAAATGGAAACGTCAAAGTGAGGCTTGGCTTTTTACTTTTTCACTTTTTTTTTCTACTGGACTTCTATCGCGATTTAGCTTTGTTAACTGGACTGGTTTTTTTCATATATATATTTATTCTTTCTTCTCTTTTTTGATTTTTTAATTTTTTAGATTAGAGGCTCCCTTTAGTAATCCTTTTTTCTTTATAATATATATATATATATATATATATATATATATATATATATATATATATATATATATATATATGTATGTATGTATGTATGTATGTATGTATGTATGTATGTATGTATGTATGTATGGTATTCGGCTTGGTTCGGGTATTTTCCCACGTCATTGTAGTTGTTCTTTTAAAGTTGTAGCAACGTTTCAGCAGAATCTCATCTGCCATCATCAGGCTTCTGTATTGTGTCCGTCTGTGGGTCAGACTTTTACAGTGGTTTCAGATTTAAATTTGGGGCAGCCTATTGCTGTGCCAGAATGGTTTTTTCTTCATCCTGATTGGTTGGGAGTCTTGGTCTGTGTTTATTGGTCTCGGAGTTTGCTGTGTTCTGCTTGATGGGTGTCTCTGATATCTTCTGTCTGTTTTTTGGCTCTTTTTGTATCTTGATTGGCTGGCAGCATTGTGTTACTTTAATGGAGGCCTTTAGTGCAGCTTGGCTTCGGGTAAATGGACGGCTATCATTAGTTAGGAAGCTGGGTTTCATCTGGGTGCCTGGTTGGGGTGTGTTTGAGCTGGAGGTATCAGGGGGATCTGTTTGTGCCCAGGTGTTTGCCTGGCTTGTGGTGTGGAGATTTTTTTGTTTGTGAGTGCAGGCTTCCAAATGATTGACAGCCTGGTGGAATCATCTCTTCTATTCATGCTTTCTGGTCTTTTTCAATCTCTATGGCTTCTCTGATGACTCTGTGGCTAGGGTTTTCCATAGTGGCCAGGGTTTTGGTGCCATTGAAGTTGATGCTATGACCTGTGGCTTCCATGTGTTGGACTAGTGAGGAAGTGTGTTCCAGCTTTTTGACTGCATTTTTGTGTTCATCCAGGCGGGTACTTATTCTTCTGTTGGAACACACTTCCTCACTAGACCAACACATGGAAGCCACAGGTCATAGCAATTTTGCCGCTTGTAATCCTCCTCTGGAAACGAAGTGTTGTTCAAAAAACCATAGATCTCAGGATTAAACGCCTCTTAAAATCCTGGGTCAGCCAAAAAACTTTTTCTTGACAACTTTCTCCTCTCTTCCTCCTGCTCAATCTTACCCAGCTGCCGGCTTCTTTGAGGCGGCCATTACAGACCGCCGCTCGACCGTCTTGGGAGAAGGGGGTTTTGCTGGCTGGGAAGGGGGTCTGCAACACCCCCAAACCCCTCACCAGCTCCCCCTTATCTTCGGCTGCCTCTTCGTGGCAGCCGTAGCCTCCAGATCCATGGATTGGAGGCACCAAAGCGGCTAGCGCGGCAGGGATCGCGCAGGATCGCAAATCCCTGCCGCTAGCGAAGCCGACAAACCGGAAGTTCCCAGAACTGTGAAAGATTCTTCTTTCAAGGACATTGTAACTTGATTAGAGGGAAGAACATGAGAGTGTTATTACAGGTGTTCTTCTGGACTTCTATCAACAATTGAAGTTTGGCTTTGAAGCTTGTGGAGAAGAGACTTTTAATAAGAGCCTTGGATAATTAAACAAAGTGCAGTGTGTTCTTTTTTATTTTATTTTTAGCTGTGCCGCCCCTCCTTACCAGTTTTACTGTACTCCTTTCCTTTTTTTTTTCTCCTTAAAAGAAAAAAAATATCTTTATTTTTGTAATATTTTTATTTTTGCCTTCTGTTTTAAAGGGAAAGCCTCAGAATCTCTCTTTTTTCTTTTTCCATTGGGATTTTCTTTTTTGCCATTCATATTTTTGGTTCATCTTTATGGGGTTTTTTTGTTTTTTTTATTTTTCACTTTTGAGACCTCTCAATTGGATTAAGGTGTGAAGAACCTGAAGAAATTTTCTCTCTCATTCTCTTTTTTTATTATTATTGGGCTTTTTTCTTTTTCTTATTTTTCTTTTTTATCTTGGATCACAACTGACCATTTTATAATTGGATTAAGGTCTTGAAGAACCTGAAGAATTTTTCTTTCCTTTTATTGGGCTTTTTATCTTTTATCACCTCTACCCCCCATTTTGGATTATAATTGGCTACTTGAAATTGAAGATTTCGACGTTCAAAATGAGTAGGAAACTCATACCTTCTGGCGCCTCAACTTCCACTTCCGCCTCCCCACCATCTGGAGGTCAACATTTAATTCAGACAATGTTAAAGCAAGATAAAGAACAAGAAAAAGTGACTCTACAGATGATTATACAAGGAATCCAAGACATTAATTTGTCCATTAAAGACATTAAAACAAAATCAGATACCATTGAAAAGAGAATAGAGAATATTGAACAAAGAACAGAGAATATTGAACAAAGAACAGGCAAGACTGATGAAAAAAATGAAAATATTCAACAAATGATGGTGAAATATGATGAGAGATTCCAAAAAATTGAAGAAGAAGATAAACAAAGAGAGGAGAAGATTGGAAATATTGACAGCAGACTAACAGTGGTTGAACAAGATAAAAGTGGGGTGCTGAAGTGGGAGATGGACAGGTCAGAATTCTATCTCAGATTTCAAAATATAGAGGAAGAAAAAGGACAAAACCTAGCTGCGATAATGATAGAAATTCTGGCTGAAGCCTTGGAAATAACAGAGGAAAAGATGATGGATGGAGTAGATGAGGTATACCGAGTCTTTACAAGATATGCGATGAGAAACAAGTTACCAAGAGAAGTTCACATCAGATTTACAAAAAAATCCATTAAAACACAAATATTACAAGTGGCAAGAGAGAAGACATTGAAATATAAAGGCAAGGAGATTGTGGTTTTAAAAGAAAGGGAGAGGAGGATGGAAATTGTACCTATTCCATATTTTCAGCATAGCACATCTAACATTGTAATCTTTAAAATCCATATATCCTTATCCATGCCACCCAAATCTCATGTCATGTCATTCTAATTCTGCAAGCTTTTTATTTCTCAACAAAACCCACTCTTCATCCCACAGAAACAGCAAGCCATAGGTAGTTTCTTTTAAATCTTCCTCTTTTTTTGTAAGACAGGTATAAGCTGGAGTATAGCAGTCATCATTTTTGCTGGCTTTTAATGCTGTAGAAAGTGACTTAGACTAGATTAGATTAGACTTGCCCTTCCATTAAAGAATAATGTCCTCATTTGATATTGGGATACTAATAAGGAACAAACAAGAATCAGATATATCAGATTCTTAGATGAATTGAAATATTTCTTTGGGCTTATATATGTGATGAATCATTTGATTGCAATAGAACCAAATGTTTTCACTGCCCAATCTAACTGTCAACTCATCAGAATCCTGACACTAACTATGACAACAATTTACACAATTCTCCCCAGCCCCCCCAAAAGAGAAAAAACATGTCATTAAAAAAGACAAAAGACAGAGCCTTGCTTTTGTTAATTTAGAAGGGTACATGGACATTAAGAAATAACTGATATGATTCTGTTTGAAATTCATTATGGGAAGACTATTATCAGAAAACAAGCATAGATGGGCAAGTTCAAAATTTGTGTTTTCCAATCTTGGACTTTTTATATATAAACTGGACTTAAATTGGAAAGAAGTAAAAGCTTTCAAATAAAAATTAACTGTTATTTGTTTATATATTACAATACTGTACATTTCCTTTCCTAATCCAATCAAAATAAAACATAGAGATACTCAATTTGCTTTCACTTCCTAAGATGGAAATAGAATGGAAACAGAATCTTTACCTTTAAAAGAAGTTGGTCATCAGTAGATACTTAAAAGAACAAAGAAAATATGATAGAAATTCTCTGCTTATATTAGCTGTTCCATTAATTAAGAATGAACTAGGAGCCCATCTGTAATTATTTATAAAATAGATTACATCAAGGTCTTGCTTTTTCTAGCTGGATGAATTATTATGAGCTTTAATTATTAGGCCCAGCACTGGATCTCAAATTGAAAAATTAATTTTAACCTACTTTTATTATACACCATAATATAAATTAATTACTTGTGTGGCTGGTACATTGTGAAATGAAAAGGCATACTTTTCATTAACTGGGTCTAATTTATTATAGTTTTTTGATACTAGGTTGCAGTAAGTGGATATACATTCTAATTAAACAGGTGACAATGAGTTCATTTTAATTTAGACACTTACATGAGTTTCTTTATAAGAACCTAGCAGGAAAATCAAAGAAAACTTGAAGTCAATTTCTCTCAGATCCTTTGCATTTTCTTCAGTAGTTGAGCAAAAAAACCAAAACACAAAAAGCACCCCTCTAAATAGCTGCAGTACCACCTCACATATTTTAAATATTTGTATGTGATCTATCTATTATCTATCTCTATCATCTATCTGCTAGTGGTGGAAATGGAGACAGCAGAAGCAGTTGTTATATATTTATCAGCACACCGTTGTATGTGTATAAATACACACACACCTTAGAGAAAACTAAATTATTTTTATTTTCTAAGAGTGCTTTTTTTCCTTATAGAGAGAAGAGAAGGAAAACATTTTCCATTTTGATAGCTCAGCATATTGGTGTCCTCATTTCTGTTTTGGGATGGCATTGAAAGTGAATATTCAAGTTTAGTAGAGGGGGAAACAACTTTTGAAGTCTAAGATCTGGTTACATTTTATTATGAGACAGACTTAGGGAACTGTATTTTAAGCAGATTAAGAATGCTCATGTACAATGGCAATCCCAACTGCATATTGAAATTCCACCCCTTTTATATCTATGCTGACACCAATTCACTTAAAGAGTTGGTCCTTTCATCACACAGATGGAAATGGGCAGCTACAGAGAAGAGGGTGAAAAGTAATGCAATGTGCATTATTACATTGTGACGCACACTATCCAACCTATGTATTTGTGTGTGACACAGTAATCATTGTTGTGTCATTGTAGTTTGTACCTAGATACCTATGCTTAATTGTTGTTCCTGAGCTCCAGCCTTGACTTCTGAACTGAACCTTGATCATGCTTTTTCTATTGTTTTTTCTGTGAGCACTGTGACAGTTTTTGATCCTAGGAATTTAACTCTGTCTCTTGCCTTGCTGTTTACAACTGCAAAACAAAAAACAATAATTTCACAGGTAAAGAATCCTAACGACGAACCTAATTGACCCAATCTCTAAATGAAGCATGTACTGTATTTTCTAGGCAGAATACTTATTTACTGGTCTTTGACTGAATTTGCTGTATGCAGGTAGTTCTTAGCCTGAGAAAAATAGGCCAGAATTTTTAATGCCTTCCAGTCTTTTGACAGAATCCCAAGAAATTTGCTAGTGTTTATGGAAAACTGGTGCTGCTTTCTAAATAATTTTTTTTCTGTTCACAACACTGCCCATTCCTGCAGTTCAGTCTGTAAATAAACTAATCATAGGCAGAAAATAACATCTTCTTTTGCCAGATCTATTTTATTTTATGGAACACAATTCAGTTTAGAAATTATTTCAAAGGAAAAGAGCATGTCAGAAAAATTATTTGGGAAGCAATGGATTTTTTAACATATATTTAATTCAGAGGTAAACAGGAAGGGGCTGTCATTGTCCTTCAGTGTATAGCAATGTCAGAGAAAGCTCTTCCCATGGGGCTTTTTCAGTAGCAGTCTTAGAGTGGTGTCTTGCCCCTGAGAAATTGCTAGAAAAAAAATCACCTTTCCTCAGAAGGGGGGAAATCCATCCAATTTTTCTATTCCTCAAATATGAATGAAATTTTCAAAAGCTGTGAAGTAAACTGGGTTTATGAAAATACTTTAAGCATACTTTCCTTACAAGGAAATTGATTTCATCAAAGGCTGCCTTGGAATTTCAAGCAAGCTCAAAATATTGAAATCTTTATGAAAATTAATACAAAAAAATCCTTGCTATTCCCTAAAGCTAACAAAAAGGCAAGATTCGTTGGGAAATGTTTGATAGATGCAGATTTTAAAGAAAGCATCCTATTGGCGGGCTAGGTTTTGAAGTGAATTAAGGAATAGCATACATGGATTTTTTTTTGTGAAGTTTAAATAATTTAGTGGTAATTTATCATCACCTGTCCTAGGTTTCCTAGTCATTTCTGTGACTCTCCCCAGGACTTGTTTAGCCATTTAAACTTATTGCTGTTTATTAATGGCTAAATCAGACTGCAGGGACACTGATCCTCTTAGAAGAGAAAACCAATTATATCCAAAGATTTTGCTCTCTGGAATTGAGGCTTCAAGTAATTGAAGTAGGCAATGTCCAAGGTTGATGTATTTGGACAGGAATAAGATATATTGGTTTGTTTAATCATCTGTCACACCTGAACCGTAACTAGAGGGATCACAAGGCATGATACTTCATTTTCTAGCTCCTTTTTAAAGGACCAAATAAAAGGCCATCTATGAGGATTAATCAATTGAAATTGAATTCAGGTAAAGAAGAGTTGCTGATGGTTGGAGGAGGGAAATTATTTCAGTGATATCAGGAGAAGAGATTACCTGCTCTGGAGAGAACTAGGGTTGCATTTTCTGTTTATTTAGATACTGGTGTTTTAATGTATAAACATCAAAAAGACAAGCACACAAAACCAGTATTTGCCAATTCCCCTGAATTCTAAATCCTTTTCTTTGGGAAAAGCTAAATATTATGGTATGCATTATAGGCATGTTAATACAGCTGTCCTTTTTAAAATGGAAGTTGCTGTGGGCATTGGACAAAGTAGACAGGCATGAAAAAATGACAGACTGGTGAATGATTTATTTTCCTTTCCCTTCTTGTTGCTGCTATCTCTTCCCAGAGGTGAAGAGATATACAGAATAATGTAAGGATTTGGGATAAAATGAATATAATGTTAGGAGAATGAAAGCTGACTGAAGGTGACTATTTCTGGTGACAGCCACAATTTCTTTGTGAAAACCTGTCCAATTTCACTTGATTGCTGAAAGTATCAACTTTTGGAAGAAAGTTGGGGATCAAAAATTTGTAAGTTAATGCATTTCCTAAAGTGACAAAATCCTTTTAGTAATCCTTTCAGTAAGATGTCTGAGTAATTACATTTTGAAAATGATCCCTGAAGAATTACATAAATTGTCTACATTGCCAAAACAGAAGAAATGCTTCTGAAAAAGGTCTCGTCAAACGTCAATTAAAGTAGATATTACACAATGTATTTTTATGTAGCTTTCCCTCAGGGTTATTTTTAGATTATTTTTCTTGTAGTGTCCATTTTAGTTTCTGCTACGTTTATATATTGCTGCTTTTAATTGATTTACTTTTAATTGATTGTATTACAGAAGCATTTTGTATTTACATGGACTATTTTCTAACCTTGGCTGCCTAATGAATTTCATAGATAAATAAATATATATCCATTATAGTCATAGCTGGAAGCAGTGAATTCAGGTAGCCATTATGTCTATGGAGATTCTCAGTCATCCAACACATGGTTGTCCCAAAGGTTCTTTTTCAAAAAGCAACTAAACTTTGTTTTTTCCTCACATTTCACCTCACATCCAAGAAGCTTCTTCAGTTCTGAAGAAGTTTCTTGGATGAGAAGAACTGAAAAAGCTTTTTGGATGGCAAGTGAAATGTTTTCAAGGAAAAACAAAATCCAATTGCCGTTTGAAAAAGCATCTTTGATTCAACACACCTATTATGTTTTTCCTTCTTAGGGTTTCTTGTTGGGTTAAAAAGTGCAAACAAACATTTTCCAAGATGGTTAGGAAGATGCCCTCCGTCATCCTCATTTAGATTTGCTTCATCTTGGCAGGAGCCAGATTGGGAAACAGCAAGACAGAGTTAATGGGTTGCAGTGTGAAATTTGGTTAATGGGCTACCCTGCAAAATGTTTATCATTTTTTAAGCAATATTGTTCTACATCTCTTATCAGGTAAGGTGCTGGGAGAAAACAATAATATGATAATATCTCAGTTGTCTATTTTTCACAAGTTTGCAGAGTCAACAGTAGTCAAGGAGAACCTTTAGTCTCTTTCCCCCTCCCCCATTACTTTAAGTTTCAAACATTTAAAAAATGTAGTAACTTCATTGAAAACAGATGTAGAGAGAAATAAATGGGGACTATTTCATGTATTTAATACATAATACTATTCTTCCATTAACATGTTGATGTAGAATAGTACTAAACCCCCTTTTTTATCAAATAAATACGAAGTTTGTCATAATATCAAAAATAAAAAAATAGAATCATTTACACATATCTTCAATAAATGAGGAGTTCAAGGCAGAATGATATAATATTCTGACAACATTTTATTCCAAGATCTGTGTTTACAGAAATGCAACAACAGAGTTGAGACTTTAAATAAATGGATGAGAATTTCAATACATAAGGCACCCCTTGGAAATGGTTGAACACCTGAGAGGTATAGGAGAAGAAATAAAAGGTTTTCATGTTGCAGTTCATGTCACAGCACTATCATTTAGTGGTTTAGCAGAAAGTTATGAAATGCTTTGACAACACTTGATGCATCTCCAGATGACAAGCTAACATTTGAATATATTAAGGGCAAGCTTATACATGAATATAAGCATAAAACAGAAAGCATTCATAGTGATAGTGCTTTTGTCGCAATCTGTTTTAAAGATGAAAAATAAGAATAAAAACAGTTACATGAAGCAAGAAACACAAAGCAGATTGCAGAATCTGGAAAGTTACAATGCAAAAATGAATTAAACTACAAAAAGTCAAAAGTTGTGAAGGAAGAAACTGTTTTTTCTTCAGATATGAACATATTTTTCAATCCAAAAGTTATACCTCATCTTTGAAAGCAGGGTGTGTTGATTCAGGAGTTATGAGTCACATGACAAATGACAGAAATTTCTTTACTCACCTTGACCAGAATAAAACAGGAAAAAAAATCACCACAGCTAATGGGCAAATAATAGAATCATAAGGAATGGGAGATGGTTTTCTTTACTGTCCTATTTCTCAGACTGTCACCAGAAAGATACTTCTTGTGAAAAATGTAGTGTATGTCACTGCTTTTGAAACTAATCTTTTGTCAGTGAAGTAGCTCACAAAACTAGTGACCTTCAAAGGGGTTATTCTGTCATCACAAAAGGGGATATCTTACTTGCAAGGGATAAAATTACAGATGAATTCTAGCAGCTGAATTGCAATCAGGTGGCTAATACTACCAAAGAGAAAAAAACATTCAAACTGCATTCACACATGGCACAGACGATTTGGACACAGAAGTCCTGATATAGATAAAGAAATTAACTGAGAACAATTATCCAAGAGGAATAAACCAGATCACGAGAGGCTTCAATCAGGAGATTGACCAGAAGCAATAAAGATGCCCCAGCCAAATGTCTGTCCTATGTTGCTTGCATAGCATTAAAACCCAGAGATGGGAAGGAGAATCCAAAAAAAGTCTGTAGCCATTGTCCTGGTCCCAGAGTCTCAGCAGCTCCAGTGCCAGCCCTTCTGACAGCCAAGGCTGAAGCCGCAGCATCTCCAGCTCTGTGGTCAGCCAGGACAACAACAAAAAGAGGAAGAAAGACAAGAACAATCATAAGAAACAAGAAACAGAATTAAGATTTGAAATTGAAACCCTAACCTTATAAGTAGTCGTTGTTGAGTGGGAGTGTTGGAATACATGTATTTTTTATTGCAACAACTACAGAATTATTCAGCCAATAGATAGCAGTTTTTAATTTTGCATCTAGGATTATAACCTATGGTTCCTTTATGTTCTGAGGAGACTTTCCTGTGACCGTTGAAAACCGTTAAGTAGCAAGAACTGTACACTGTACACTTTATTTGATCTGTATGGCTATATAATCATCCTCTGTTATCAACCTGTTTGGATATATAATAATCCTCTGCTACCATTTATACAGTATATAATAAAACATAATTTTCTAAAACATGGAAAGATCAGTGGAAATGCTGAAAGACCAGTAGATAAGGGGTGGGGGGGTGATAAGGAAAGCACAGTTATTTTAGCAGAAGAGTGGCCAGAGAATTGCTTTTGCCATACTTGGATTCAAGAGTGGTTTATTAACATCAATCTGACAGTTAAGTCAAAGTAAGGAGAAAGAAGGAGCAGCAATATTAGGGAACCATGCAGAGGAGGCAGGAGATGGAAGACGTACAACAATTTTGGTATGCTCAATCCTTGACATTTACCACCAAAATGTTTTGGGTTTTAATTTGTCCAAACCACCACCTGCTGAAATGATCCAAATTCCAGATGAACTTCTGAACCACTGTGTGTTTATATAAACACTTGTGCATGACAATAATCCTTTGCTCAACCCACTTCATTTTCTTTCCCACTATTATACTTGAGCCAAAGAAGACAAATGTGAACATGAACCCTTCTTAGAGAGTAATAAAAGGAATCAGCAAATTAAAATGGTCTTTTGTTTAAGCAATTTCTATCTGCTGCTAAAGCAATCAATTTCCAATCCAACTATCTCTGTAATAGAGTGTTTTTCTTTTCCAAGACTGAGGGATCAGCCATTTCACTACCCATAATGACTCACTTCTCCCTTTATTCAGCCCAAATACCTGGTTTATACTGAAGAGGCAGAAAATGTAGGGAAGGCAAGAAGAAATTTGATTTCCATCACAGTATTGAAGATCAACAGGGACTTGAAAGGTGAGAAAGAGAACTTGTAGCAGTAACAGATGTATTAGGAATCAGTAAGACTAAAGGAAATAATTATTAGATCTAGAGATCAGATCCAGTGAGGTCATTTTGCACTTTGTAGTTTCTGTTAGGACTTGAACACATATATTTGAGTTAAGAAGCTTCTTTAGCTGTGGCTCCTACCTGACCCACAATGCACATCAAAAAAATCTTGACTACTTTTACAGCAGTTTTACCTCTGAATGACTCTTCACATTATACTAATCATGATTGCTAAATGTTCTCGTGCTGTAAATTTCAAATGCTACCTTATTTTTCTATTTGCCCTTTAAACAATTCAAGGGGAAGAGATAATCTCTCAGGAATATTTTAGTACTAATGTAGCTTTCTGATGATTGGCAAGCCTTTAAAAAAAGGCTAATATAATTACAAATACATTACATTATGATATTGTAAATGATTAAATGATTAGCTCAATATGTCAGCTAACATTCCCCAAAGAGCTATTGAGGTAATAATTTTATGATAATTTTTTTTATTCTTTCCATTTCAACAAAATGTTGGAAAGCAATTAGTAAAATCTTTCTGTATCTGTCTGAATGACAGCAAGCTAACATTTTGAAAGCAAAAGGACCAAATCTGAAGCTATGGAAGAAATCAACAAATAAATGATACAATTTGAAAATGGGTCAGATTCAGCTATTTTGGAAAAATATGGGACAGGCAATTGAGTAGTGGATCAGAATGTTGCTGACTGTTCTCTTCTAAATTTCATTTCTTTATGGTCACCTGATCTACAGTGGAGAATCTGGAGTTCAGCCTGTGCTTTCCAATATACACCTACACACAAGGTTGAGCTTCAAAAATGTTAGCAATGGGTTCTCTGCCCGGTTGCTGGTGGTCCTAGCCATGGTGGGCATGACCTAGTCAGCCTCCTGCACCATGGCAGGGGGGTTGTTTTTGCCCTCTCCTGGCTCGGTAGGCTCTCTGAAAGCTGGAAACAGGCCCATTTCCAGCCTTCCCGAACTTATGAGAGGCCCATTTTTTGCCCTCCCTAAGCCTCCGTATGTGCTCTGCACTTACCTGCATGGTAAGGTCATGTAGGGAACTCCTGAAAGCAGCAGGGTGGGCAGGGCCAGCCTGGAATGGGATTTGGGGGTTCTCCAAACTGCACAGAATCTTAACTAGGGGCTCTCCCACATCCCTGCAAACCCCCAGCAACCCACCGCTGCCTACACACAAAAACACGTCAAGGCAAAACATAAATGTGTGTGCATGCATGCATGCATCCAGAGACAATTGATATGCATATATCCTGATTAGGATCTGAGGACAAAATTCACACACATTATATAGAAGAAAAGACAGACACTTTGAAGGTTACATCTGGTAAAGAAGTTAGAAAGACTTCATATATACACATGTATACTGTATGTGGTGAAAAAAATGACTGTTCGCAGCCTCTTCAAAAAATGGCAAATGCAGAAGGTAGTCTACATAGTCCATTAATTTTGTACTACAAGGAATGGTTAAGTTGCTTTTGTTTTGGGTGTTATGGCCAGATAAAAATACTCAGGCTCTATATCAGGGGTGTCAAGCTGGCGGCCCTCTGGCCAGATGCATCACACATAGGCCACACCCACCCCTACTCTGCAAAGGCAAAAAACATCATGATATGTCACGTGACATGATCAAGTTTGACACCTGTGTTCTGTATCATAAACAGCTGTGTCCAACAGCCTTTTTTGTTGTTATTCAATTTTTGTAAACACTAGTAATAATCTTCAATTATTCTTGTCTTGCCAACATGTATCCAAAATATCTACATCTTAACTTCATTATTACTGCTTCTAAACAACATTCTGTATTTTCTTTATCTAGTACTGAATGAGCGATTCTTCTTGCCATCTAAGTTATTTACAAATATTTTCTTTAGTACTACAATGTTAAGGCATCCATTTTCATTGTTCAGCTAATCCAATTTTCAGGGCCTTATGTTACAGATGAGACAGCCATGCCCTTGAAAATGCAAACCTTTGTTGGGATATGTCTCTGCCTTTTAATATTGTGTCTATCTCCATCATACTGCAGTCTTCCCCCACCCCCCAAATAATAGTTCTCTAATTCATGGCTTAAACACATAATACAATAAGCCACATCTCAGTCAATTTTTAAGTCTAAGAAGTCTAATATTTCAACATCTTCTCCACCTATCTGCCTTGGGTTGATACTGTATTTTGACATAAGCTTAAGAGTTTGGGGGATTTTTTTTCATTTGTTTATATTGAGCAGCTTTCGTACTTTCTTCGTTCATCTTCAAAAAAAAGATTCTTTAGATCTTTCTTGCTTCTAGCTATCAGTGCTGTCATACACATATATGATCTTCTTTGTTCTTTAGTCAATCTCTCACAATTGGCATGATGTGTTTTGGAGTATATCAAGAAGATATGGCAGATTACTATAGAACTGGCAGCCTTTGTGTTTGAAGCATGGACTTCAATCACCATAATATTAACTAAGAATCACCATAATACTAAGAAATTTCCTGATAGTTGGAACAATTAATCAGTGGAACAACTTGCCCCCAGAAGATGTGAATGCTGCAATACCAAAAGTTTTTAAGAAGAGATTGGAGAATCATTTGTCTGAAATGGTATAGGGTTTCCTGCCTGAGATGAGCAGGGGGTCGGATTAGAAGACCTCCAAGGCGCCTTCTTATTCTATTCTATTCTATTCTATTCTATTCTATTCTATTCTATTCTATTCTATTCTATTCTATTCTATTCTATTCTATTCCATTCCATTCCATTCCATTCTACCGTGAACATAAAGTAGAACCATTCTATTCTTGTGTTGTTCTATCTAAAATCTGATTTTGATAATATTTCATTATTAATGAAAACTGTTTCATTTCAAAATTAAAATCAAAACTGATATTTTTCTAATGTGAAGTAACCCATTTTCTATGTCTAGGGTCACTTTATATTCCCTATAGAGGGTACATATGGTCTGAGTGGCTACTTTTTCTGTTCTTTATCTTTTTTTTTTTTAAAAAAAATAAAGAATAAATCTATATATTACAGAAAGCTCTGTTGTAAAATTTATATGTCAGAAAAATATGCATTAATACCATCCTGGGTGGGTATTTCAAATGTTTACATTAATGACAGCATAGATTAATGAATTTAGAGAGGTGCAGTGACCCAGAGGTGAAACTCTTGCCTCACAATCAGGAGGCTGTGAGTTTGATCCTAGGGAGAGGCAGATAATTCTCTTTCTGGGCACTTTGAGATTATATCTGCTGAATACAACTCCACATTGGCAACAGGAAAGGCATCTGGCCAGTAAACCCACAGCTCCATTCAGTTACCCAGACTCTACCCCACAAGGGGTTATGGGATCATTAAAAGATGATGATGACAGGTTAATGAATTTAGACTAATCATTCGAATCCTAAGAATAATACATGAATCATTTTGCATGCTAGTACCACTATCGTTTACTTCTAAGATTTGGAACAAATTTTAAATTGTGCTTTGGAGAACAGCATAGGAATAATATTTCATGCTGTCTCCTTTCTTCATAAATTTAAACTATATTTCTCTATAATTGCTCCTTATTTTCTTCTGATTTTGTATAATACATTTTTTAAAAAAGAAACAGTAGATGCATGCAGGGTAAAATAATGACCCAATTTAAAATCCAGGGGGAACATTGCCAAAGAGGGTCCTTTTATACCTTTAATTTTCACATACTGATCTAATTATCCACCCACTAGATTCCAAAGCTCAGCTAAAGAAACAAATTACTGCTTATCATTTTGGAAGCCAGAAAATGACGTAAACAATATTTATTTATTTATTTTTAAAAAAAAATAGCAGTATTTCTGGATTTCAGGGTAATAATGTATTAATAATAAAGAAGTGTAGTAATGTAATTACAGTTAAGTAATTGTTGACTCTCGAGACAGCTCCTGAAAGATTTCATTTCACCATAACTGAGGAAACACACACAGATAGCCGTACTCAGTAGCACCTTAAAAATGCTGAAAGGAGACTACTTGGTGCTTTGCTGTTTAGGTCTGATAAAAATAACAGATGTCTTAAATATTCTTAATACATTAACAAGTCCTCAAGGAAACGTTGCTAAGTTTCAACACCTCCATCATTTTAATGGTCAATTACCAAAGAGGGTGCAATTTTTGTTTTCAGCTTTTAATGCATAGCTTTGCACCACACTGTTGTAAACAGCACTCACAGCAGTAGAAGCAGCAGCACTAAACTGCCTCTATTTATTTCTTGTAATTCATTGTATATTGCAAGACATTTGGGATTATTTTTTAATAATTAGATTTCTGGCCAAGAGACATAGGAGGACTTGCCATATTGGTTAATTGTTGACATACTACTTAACATAAAAGAAGTTTAGATTCAGATGAGCTACTGGAATCTGAATTGTTTTCTGGGCTACTCTTTCACTTAAACAACTTTTTGAATAAATTAGTATAGCTTCTCCAATAGAAATATCTCTCCCCCCCTCCCCCCTTCTCCCCTGAATGATAAGAGAGTCTGTGGCCAACATATAATAGAGTGAGGAGTCAAGATTAAAGTTAAAGTAGGTATTGACATATGTTTTGGACTGGTTTGCATTCTGAATTTTGGCAGCATCTCATGTCTTATAAAATGGCTGCTTAGGTATCTATCCTATTCTTAAAATACTATAAGCAGTAGGTATGAGCATTTACCAAATACCCTATTGTTGAAAGTGAACCCAAACACACACGCACCTCCATAATCTTTTGGAACTTCTCTACTACTCCAGTTGATGTATCCATTTAATCTGAGTAGGCAGACATAAATTCAATTTAATAATATACTATTTTTATTTCTAATGAAGCATGTGGAGCTATATGCAGATATTTTTGTAGGGAAAAAGACACTAATACTTTATTTTGCAGTATAACACATAAGCAGTGGGGATAGTGTGTTGTCCACAGCTGCTTTTCTGTATTTGTAATGATACTTTCCATTCCAAGCATAGATGCTTTTTTTTAATTAACCCTGAGTATGCAATATATACAGATATAATGAGATCAGCTCCTAGCTCTTCTCTTATCATCAGGGGAGATCTGATGTTTATGTTCAAGCTCTCTTGGAATCCTACTATCTATAGAAGTATTAAAATCAGATCATGCAACTGAAAAGATCCCTTGACAGTTCTATTGACCAAATAACAACTAAATGATGCCATTTACTTCTACTATTTTCATGTACTAATATTTTTATTAAATATTATAATTAAAAAGATAAAAACTAGTACAGACTGAAAAAATAAAAGAATAAAAAGATTGAAAGTGCAGAAAAGAAAAATAAGAAAAATAGAAAAGAAATAAAAAGAATATAGTAAAGAATGTGTGCATGTGTGTGACTTTCTCCATCATAAGTATAAACAATATTAGTAATTTATCATATTTTGTGAAAATGCAAGGAAAGATGTCTTTTTTTTCTCACATCCCATATACAATCTATTTTTACCATCTTATTGCTAATGTTTCATAATCACATTAAATTGTTTTCTCTAAATTAGAAACATGTATACCTTTTCATTTTTCTACAACAGGGGTTTTAAACTGGATTTCTTCAAGGGCCGGATCAGCAATGTAGTTTTCCTCCGCAGGCCGGCCAAGGGGGTGGACAAATGGAATGGACGCCTCCTGCAGCACTCTGCCAGCCAAAATGGAGGGGAAAGGCCCCCTGTGCCCCATTTTTGGCCTGGATGGTCTTCTGCAGTACCTTACCAGCCAAAATGGGGCGTCATGACCCAATCCTTTGCTATTTTCAGGCTGGCCCTGTGGGCCAGATTTAAACACCCCTGTTCTACAATAAAGGTTGTAGTTAAAACAACTAAAAATGCCAACATCATATCCACATTCTATCCCAATATTCTGTTATCATGGTTGCCAATTAGATGCCACATAAAAATCCAGGCTTACAAGGTCTGGACTTGTGAAAGAGGGTATTGATAAATATAATAAACCTTTCTCATTCTCCTGTGCTTATTTTTTCCCTCAAGAGAAATGTCTTTCCTTTTGCAAAGAAGGGGAAAAATGGATCTTTCTCATGAAGAAATTATCCATCGGTTTTGAACTTTGACATTTGCCTTGCCTTTGTCTTACACCTTTTCCACTTTCAGTCCTATACAGATTTACATTACAATTAGAAAGAGGAGACATAAATCCTATTCTTTTCAATGGGAGGAAGCTACTTACATCAAAGTTAGACGTGTTGATTTAAACAGTAGATCTGCTTTTTCACTAGTTGTTTATTTTTATGTTTTGAAGGGTCCTCAACACTTACTTCTTAGGGTTGTTAGCAAATGCTTAGCTTTTCTAATATTCCCTGGTATTTTATCATTTTTCAAACAGAATAAAGGGCATAAAAATAATGTTGTACTAGCTTCCTGCAGGGTCTTTGTAAGTTTCCCTTGGTAAGAGATTGTGTTGAGGCTCAGAAAGAAATAAAAGTATCTCTTAACACAAACCACCAGCAGATAGATGGTCCTGTTACCAAGTAAATGTGGAATAAATAAGCTCTTGGTCTGTCAAGCAAGCATTCTAGGGGGGGAAAAACATTATAGAACTTTAAAAAGACCCCACATTAATGAACTCATAGAGAATGCTTGAGGGCTCCTATCTCAAGTTTATCTCTTCTAGCTCTTTTTTTTTTTTCATTACAACTCATTGAAGAAAATATATCTAACTTTCTGCAGCATGTTCCACAATGAAGGCACTTTACACTTCAGGGTGAAAAGAGACGCACCCTAAGATAAAAACAATATTTACTCTAGCTGTTCAAACAATATTTTACAGCAATTTGAAAGAGGTAGACAGAGTCTGAGGTAGATTCTATTCAGACAGGGCTGTGCTAGATAGAAATGAACAAGGATTATTCAGAAGACATAATTACTATGGATTACAGCATCTATTACAATGCCCAATAGAATGCATGTAATGGAGATGGACTGGCTCCAAGTAGAGTTTTAAAATGACAGAAATGCCTTAAATATGCTCCACAATAGCAGCATTCTTTTGAAAAAAAAAACCTTGTTAAACCATTTTGTGCTGATATTTATATTCAGCCTAAATTACATTAAGTATAAAAAAATTTAAAAAAATCTCTTTCAAAAAGAAGAAGAACAATGATCTCTTTACTTGTCTTAAATTGACTGATATTCTACATATTTTCCATTTTAAATACACAATACTTGACTGATCTGAAGAGTATTCTTTATCAGCATGCAAATATTATTGGACCGGATGGAATATGTGCCTACTTCTTAAGAAAGCTATCCACTGCCATAGCCAAACCTCTAAGCATAATCTTTGAAAAATCTTTCAGAACCAGCTCCTTGCCTAACCTATGGTCACAAGCCACAGTCATCCCCATCTTCAAAAAGGGAGACCCAAGCCTAGTTGAAAACTACAGGCCAATCTCCTTATGCTGCGTCACCTGTAAAGTCATGGAATCAATTATTAACCAATCCATCATCCTTCACTTAGAGACAAATAACCTACTCTCCAATAAACAATTTGGTTTCAGGAAAAAACTATCCTGTAATCTGCAACTCTTACACTGCAAAAACATATGGACGACACAACTCGACCAGGGCAAAACAATAGACGCAATCTACACAGACTTCTGTAAAGCCTTTGATTCAGTGGTACACGACAAACTACTCCTAAAAATAAAATCCTATGGTATCTCTGGACAACTGAATAACTGGATAGAAGCATTCCTGTCAAACAGACAACAAATGGTCAAAATCGGGAGCGTCCTATCAAATCCAGTACCTGTCAATAGTGGTGTTCCCCAGGGCAGTGTTCTAGGACCAACTCTCTTCATACTCTACATAAACGACCTCTGTGATCATATTAAGAGCAATTGCGTTCTCTTCGCTGATGATGTAAAGCTGTTCAATACCACAGACAATACTGCTACCCTACAAAAAGATCTTGACTATGTATCCGAATGGTCAAACAAATGGCAACTTCAAATCTCAACAAATAAATGCTCTGTCTTACATATTGGCAAAAAGAATCAGAAAATAAAATACAAGCTGAATAGTCAAGATCTTGTTGATGACCCAAGCTCTGTAAAGGACCTTGGAATACTCACCTCTAATGATCTAAGTGCTAGAGCACACTGCAACTACATAGCCAAAAAGGCATTAAGAGTTGTTAACCTAATCCTACGTAGCTTTTTCTCTGGTAATATCACACTACTAACCAGAGCATACAAAACATTTGCTAGACCAATACTCGAATACAGTTCATCAGTCTGGAATCCACACTACGTATCTGATATTAGCACAATTGAGAAAGTCCAGAAATATTTCACAAGAAGAGTTCTCCACTCCTCTACTCGCTGTAGAATACCTTATGCCACCAGACTTGAAATTCTAGAACTAGAAAACCTTGAATTACGCCGTCTTCGGTCTGACTTAAGCATGGTATACAAAATCATACATTGCAATGTCCTACCTGTCAATGAATACTTCAGCTTCAACCATAACAACACAAGAGCACACAATAGATACAAACTCAAAGTAAACCGCACCAAACTTGATTGCAGGAAATACGACTTCAGCAATAGAGTGGTCAATGTCTGGAATACTCTACCCGACTCTGTAGTTTCTTCCCCAAACCCCAAAAACTTTAACCTTAGACTGTCTACTATTGACCTCACCCCTTTCCTAAGAGGTCTGTAGGGGGCGTGCATAAGCGCACCAACGTGCCTACCGTCCCTGTCCTATTGTTTCTCTTATTCTTTATTTTTCTTATATGTAACCATTTCATGTATTCACAACTATGTATACATTTATACTTATTGTCTTGTAAACAATTGGCAAATCAAATAAATAAATAAAATAAATAAATAATAAATTATGCTTGGAAGATATCCTCTTGATGTCAGCAGATCTGTATTACACTCCCCCCCCCCCCCAAGGAAGGGGTGGGATTCAACCAGTGTTACTACTGGTTCAGTGATTACGTTTTGCATGCAATAATCTTAGGCTGTGCCACCCGGACAACTGAAAAGCGCTGTGCGCAAGTGCACAGCATTCGAAAAGCCTTTTTCCCTGCTTTTTCAACCTCAGCTGTGCTGCACAAAGCAGCTGAGGTTGAAAAAGCAGGAAATAAAGGACAGGTAAGAGCCCGGGCTGGTGAATGGGCCAAACAGCAGCAAACACAGAACCGGTTCAGTGTCTGTTGCTCTTCAGAGCTACCAGCTCTATAGAGCCGGGCAGAACCGGTAGCATCCCACCCTTGCCCCCAAAGTTCTATTTGCAATGTAAAGAAGCAAAACATGAAATACAAGGATGTGTACAGGACTGAATCAAATCACTTTAGATTATAATTGCTTGGAAGTAGTAGCAGGAAATTACAGTAGTCATCAGCTCCCTAAAGTCTGCTCCCTTCTATGAAAATAATGAATTTTCCATCACCAGTAGCCTTAGTTCTGAAGTGGGAAGGAGTACTGTTTTGTTTTGGTTTTTTTGTTTTTTGTTTTTTTTTGTTATATGCCATTCATTTTGTGGTTCAAGGGAACTCTCGGTGACTTAGTTTCCCTGAAGCAGTAAAATGTTTTGGGTTGCCATTAGTTCTTTCTGTAAAAGGATTTACTTAAAAGAAGAATGTTCAATTGGTAGAACCTTGTGTGAAATGTCCATTCAAATCAAACTTATATTCCTGTGAGCTCATAGACACAATCCTGTAGTTTTCTTTGCAATAATGTAAAAGTGGTTTACCATTGCCTTCTCCCAAAATGTTTTTTCCCCTGATTTCCAAGCTAGCCTGTAAACTGGGATCTTCTAATGATCCCACATTCAACTTATCAGATCCAATCTAATTAACTTTTCCAAATTAGCCAGGTTTGACAAAATGCTACCATCTGGCTGATCTAATAAAGGTCTCCTCTTGCAAAAAAAAAAAAAAAAAGTATCTTGAAGCTTATAGGCAAATTTAGGAAATCTGTTTGGTTTTTTTTGCCCAATTCTTATGCTTTTTTAATTTTAAATTATATTTATCTTATATGGTTCTTTAAACAAAAGACCATACTTTGGGGAAAGGGCACCTACCTGCCCATATATCTAAACTTGAATAATAAATAGCATTCTTCATCAAATTGACTCCTCCCAAGAAAGCAGTGATATAGCTGTTGTATTTATACACTTGCATTCTTTGTTTTTCTCTAAGAAGCTGTATACATCATACATAATTTTCATACAACAGTTTTACCAAGAATTGTAGATTGAAGACAATGATTGACTGATGCCACTTTGGCTTCATCAAATAATAAAGATTGGAACTCAAATTGTTCTAATCAAATATTAAGATTGTACAGACTATATTATAAGCTTCTTCAAGCCAGAGTTTGGCCACACATTTAACATGCTAGCAGCACTTCTTCTGTTTAACATTTATATAGAATTTGAGCAAGTGGAAACTCTCTTGCCTCAGCTGACACTTTGATAAATTCCACTGTTGCTGCTCAGTCAGAAATTGTTACTGCTTGGACAGAACACCAAAAGTGTTTACACTTTTTACATGTAATTCAACAGCCATCATTTTGAGCACAAGGTTATTGTTTCACCTTGCATAGAATTATTGGTGCAAAGTTATAGAATCATAAATAGAATTAACAAAGGTCTTAAAGGCTCACATACTAATATTTCAATGAAACACAGTTTATTCAAACAAAAATCATATGTCAGAATATGAAACATTTAGCTTTCAGCTCAGATAGAGTTTATTGTTACTCATTTCAAGCAGCATGCTTGAATAATCCAGTTAAAATGGTCTGGTTATCCAGTTTAATCAGTTGAGTGGATTCAGTTCATATTAAATGTATTGTATGTTATACATAGGACTACTTTCAAAAACTGAAAAATATTAGTCGTTCAAAATATAAAAATAGTACCAATAACTATTATTTGTACTTAAATGATTTTTGTTCTAATTGTTTTTATTATATTTATTGGTTTATGATAGAGGAAAAATTGACAAGTGTGCATAGTTTTTAATAAAGATTCTTTTTATTGCAGAATAAGAGCATGCTTTGTTGATGTTTCCCTCAGCACCAAAGCAGTAAAAGAGTAAGTAAAGAAGAAGATGGTTGATGCTGTTATAGCCAGTTTATCAACCAATGTTAGATAAACACACACTATCTAATCAGAATTTAACTACGATGGATCACTTGGATGACATTAATAAGTCTAACTATATTGAAGCTTCAGATTTTTTACAGTGGTGGGATTCAAAAAATTTTGCGGTTCTGTGGATGTGGCTTGGTGGATGTGCCAGGGGAAGGATACAGTAAAATCTCCAGTCAGAGGTGATATTTGCCAGTTCTCCAAACTACTCAAAATTTCTGCTACCAGTTCTCCAGAACTGGTCAGAACCTGCTGAATACCACCTCTGCTTCAGAACCATAAACACCTTTCCGTATGATATGTTGCTGTTGTTAGTTGCAAAGTCGTGTCTGACCCATCACGACCCCATGAATAACATTCCTCCAGACCTTCCTGTCCTTTACCATCTTCTGGAGTCCATTTAAGCTCATGCCTACTGCTTCAGTGACTCCATCCAGCCATCTCATTCTCTGTCATTCCTTTCTTCTGCTGCCCTCAATCTTTCCCAGCATTAGGCTCTTCTCCAATGAGGCCTTCCTTCTTATTAGGTGGCCAAAGTATTTGAGTTTCATTTTCAGGATCTGGCCTTCTAAAGAGCAGTCAGAGTTGATCTCCTCTTGAACTGACTGGATTGATCACCTTACAGTCAAAAGGATATACTACGATATACTAGGAGTTAATTTCTTTCACAAAACTTTGGAATCATCTCTTCTATTCATACTTTCGGGTCTTTTTTCAATCTCTATCTCCACTAGACTGTCAATTATTTGGAAGCCTGCACTCACAAACAAAAAAATCTGCATACCACAATCCAGGCAAACACCTGGGCACAAACAGATCCCCCTTGATACCTCCAGCTCAAACACACCCCAACCAGGCACCCAGATGAAACGTAGCTTCCTAATAAATGATAGCCATCTGTTTACCCAAAGCCAAGCTGCACTAAAAGCCTCCAATACAGGAAACACAATGTTGCCAGCCAATCAAGACAAAAAAAGCCACAAAACAGACAGAAGATATTAGAAACACCAATCAAGCAGAACACAGCAAATTCCAAGACCAATAAACATGGACCAAGACTCCCAACCAATCAGGATGAAGAAAAAACCATTCTGGCACAGCAGTAGGCTAGCCCCAAATTTAAAACAGAAATGGCTGTGAAAGTCTGACTCACAGATGAAGACAATACAGAAGCCTGATGATGGCAGATGAGATTCTGCCGAAACGTTGCCACAACTTTAAAAGCACAACTATAATGACGTGGGAAAATACCCGAACAAAGCTGAATACCATACATGTAAGTACCCGCAAAAACTTAAGAAAACACACATATATATATGGTATTCAGCTTTGTTTGGGTATTTCATCATCTAGTTGTGCTTGAGTGTGTCGGCAGAATCATCTGCCATCATCAGGCTTGTGTATTGATCAACAAGCCTGATGATGGCAGATGAGATTCTGCGAAATGTCGCTACAACTTTAAAAGCACAACTATAATGACATGGCAAAATACCCAAACAAAGCTGAATACCATAAATATAAATACCCACGAAAACTTAAGAATATATATATATATATACACACACACACACACACACATATACATAATACATATATATATATATATATATATATATATATATATACATATACATATATATATACATATATATATATACATATATATATATACATATATACATATTTGTTTTCTTAAGCTTTCGTGGTACTTACATGTATGTTATTCAGCTTTGTTGAGTATTTTCCCACGTCATTGTAGTTGTGCTTTTAAATGTAGCTTTCGGCAGAATCTCATCTGCCATCTGCCAATACAGAAGCCTGATGATGGCAGATGAGATTCTGCCAAAACGTTGCTACAACTTTAAAAGCACAACTACAATGACGTGGGAAAATACCCGAACAAAGCTGAATAATACACATACATACATACATACATACATACACACACACACACACACACACACACACACACACACACACACACACACATATATATATATATATATATATATATATATATATATATATATATATATATATATATATATATATATATATAATTGAAGTTGTGCTACTTGTTTCAATGATTGGTTTTATTTTTATGGCTTAAAATGCATTTGAAATGGTTCAAAACTGCTTTAGGTTCCTCTGGGGAAAATATTGCTTTTATGTGCAAATATGAATGAAATATTTGGCCTCATAGTTAAAGGGAAGACAGACTCATAATTCTTACTATGTAATGGCAGGAGTGGAAGTGCATTAACCCAAAACACTGATGAAGACAATCCATCAAACATTTGTTGCAAGTACATCCTGCTGAAGATAGAAGGGGAACTCAACCAAAGAAAAGTTGATGTTTCCATTGATTTTAGTGAAAATAATTGTTTTTTTTCAGAGAGATGGACTCATTTTAACCCTATTTATATGTGAAAGAAATTATTCTGCTCATTTTTTTCCCTAGAACTCCTTTAACTGAATATCCTACTCATATAGTCCAAGGAAGACTTTTAAGTGTGATATTTACACCAAAGTAGATAAGGGAAAACTCTATCTGATCTATTCATGCTACCAACTACCGGTACCTGAACACACTTGTAAGTGTGTTCATAAGCTTTCTAACAGACAGGAAGCAGCAGGTGAAGCTAAGCAGAATCACATCCAATACCTGTATAATCATCACAGGGCCCCCCAAGGCTGTGTGCTATCTCTACTTCTCTTCTCCCTATATACCAATGACTGCATCTCAAACGATCCATCTGTTAAAATACTGAAGTTTGCTGATGACACAACAATGATTGGTCTGATTCGAAACAATGGTGAATCTGCATACAGACAGGAGGTTATACAACTTGCCTTGTGGTGTAATCAGAACAATCTGGAACTGAACACACTCAAAACAGTAGAAATGGTGGTAGACTTTAGAAGAAACCCTCCCATACTACCACCTCTTACAATATTGGACAACACAGTATCAACAGTATAGACCTTCAAATTTCTAGGTTCTACTATATCACATGACCTAAAATGGACAGCTAACATCAAAAAGTCATCAAAAAAGCACAACAAAGAATGTTCCTTCTGTGCCAACTCAGAAAGCTCAAACTGCCCAAGGAGCTGCTGATATAGTTCTACAGAGGAATTATTGAGTCTATCATCTGCACCTCTATAACTGTCTGGTTTGGTTCTGCAACCCAACAGGACAGACACAGACTTCAGAGGATAATTAGGACTGCAGAAAAAACAGTTACTACCCACTTGCCTTCAATCGAGGACCTGCATACTGCACGAGTCAAAAAGAGGGCTGTGAAAATATTTACAGACCCCCACATCCCGGACATAAACTGTTTCAACTCCTTCCCTCAAAACAACGCTATAGACCACTGCACACCAGATCAACGAGACACAAAAACAGTTTTTTTCCTGAAAGCCATCACTCTGCTAAACAAATAATTCCCTCAACACTGTTCAACTATTTACAAAGTGTACTCTACTATTACTGTTAATCTTCTCATCACTCCTTATCACCCATCCCCTCCCACTTGTGATTGTAGGACTGTAACTTTGTCGCTTGTATCCTTACGATTTATATTGACTGTTTCCTAGTATGATTTGATTGTTGTTTGTACCCTATGACTATCATTAAGTGTTGTACGTTATGATTCTTGATTCTTAACAAATGTATCTTTTCTTTATGTATACTGAAAATATTTACACCAAGACAAATTCCTTGTGTGTCCAATCACACTTGGCCAATAAAGTATTCTATTCTATTCTATTCTATTCTATTCTATTCTATTCTATTCTATTCTATTCTATTCTATTCTATTCTATTCTAGTAATTAAGCAACGATAAAGGAATCTCAGCGGAGGTGGCGTAATGGCCCAGAGGTGGTGTGTTTACCTCACAATCAGGAGGCTCTGAGTTCACTCCTTAGGTAGGGACAAATATTTCTCTCTCTGGGCACAAGTAATTGTCTGCTGTGAACTCCACTTAGACATCAGAAAGGGCATCTGGCCATTAAATTCTCAACTCCAATCAGTTGGCCCAACCCCACCTGAATGCAAGAGATTGCAAGCCATTAAAAGAAAAGAAAGAAAAGAAAGAAAAGAAAGAAAAAGGGAGTCTCTGTAGATTTTATTCCATTAGTCATAAATGATAGGAGGCAGTACTCATCTTTGTTTCAACAGCCATTGAGTCAGTGCTCTCCAAAGATATTTCTTTGTGGCCAGGATGTACTAATAATTGTATATTTATTTTTTTAGAAAGATATTGGCAGCCTGATATCTATCTTTATTGGAACCCATGACACAGATAGAAGAGTGTATATTTTTATCTCCCATTGCAGCTCTAATCTTGATGGGGAAGTTTTGCCATTTGCAAAAACACCTGAAAAATGAAAAATACTCCGTGGACATTTCATTTGAGTAGTGATTCAGGTGTACAAATGTTTCAAGGCACAAAGGATTAAAGCACCTCATCTCTCTGAATACCAGTTCTAATTATGGAGTTGCATGCTTTAGTGTTTTGCTTTTTGACTCATGGTATTTGAAATGGAATCTTTGAATCATTGATCACTTGGAGTTGAGGCAATTTCCAGACAAGCAACAAGTTTAAATATTTGCTAGCCTACCTTAGATGTGAATAGATTTTGCTCAGTTTGGAAAGCTGTAATTATACAGGTTTCTTCTTGAGTCATCCAAATGTTTTTCCCCTCTTTTCTCTTTTTAATCTATCTAGCTATCTATCAGCTATCATAACAAACATAAGAAGCTAAAGCTTTAGAAGATGTGTACAATGTAATATAGGTAAGACAAGTATGTTTCAAGGAGTATTGTGGAAAATGCCAACAGGGAAATTGTTGCTATCTCATTTTCCTGTGCTTTCTGGTATGCTTAGATAAGATAGGTTAGAAGGATACATGTCTTTCTTCTCTGAATTGCCATGCTGTTATTGTTGTTCCTGGGTGCAGTTGCTTTTACTGCTCCATATACCTAAATGGGGAGAAGAACTAAACTTTAGTTAAGGACTTTGGGAACAATTTGGAATTGGGCTCCCTTCTTAGCATTTGCACAATTGACCTTGCAAATGGTCATCTCCATTCCATTGTGCTTGAATGCAACAAAGAAAAGTGAGAAAGGGAGTTAGATTGGTCCCAATGCCATGCACTGGAGTATGAAATTAATTTAAGTACACCAGGTATTAATAACTTAGATATTGCCATCCAGGAACATTTTACATCTAGCTACTAGGAAGCTGTCAGTCAAGTAGCCTTCTAGAACAATCAAGATGTATTAAACAAAGTGCTTGCTTGCTAATGATAATAATAGTGTGCAAAAGTCAGCAATTATATAACTCACCACTTTTCACAGTATGTGTAGAACTTGTGTCTTTCTTTGCAGAGAATATTCTTTTAAGGACTATTTGATTATTAAATTTATATGCTCCCCGTCTCCCTATTAAGCAACTCTGGCAGCTTAAAACACCATAAATAATTAAAAGGTCTCAAACAATGGACATCGAAAGTTGAAATATTAAAATTGACAACAAAGGGGATAAAAAGACCAATGCAAAGATGGGATGAAGGTCCAATCTTCTTCGAACCTATCCCCAGAATGGGATGCTCCCATTGAGCCCCCCCAGTAGTAGACAGCAAGGTTCTCAGACCCTTGAAGCAGATATATATGGGAAGAATTGTCCAATCCACTCATGAGTTAAATCATTATAAGAGGGGGAAAGGCAGATATGTCCATTAGCACCATGTGGATAGTTGTCAGGCTACAGAACTTTTCCCCATTCAATTAACAAGAATGAACTTCTGAACACCAAATATATCAAAAGGAATCCTTTATTGAGATGAGACAATTCATGTGGGAGTTCAAAGCAGCCTCTGAGGTCCCTCAGGCATACAGGGATAGATAAGGGAGTTTAGAAACCCCTCAGCTTATCTCGATGTGTATTTGGTGAAACAAAAGCCAGTATGTTAATTCCCCCCTCCACCCCTTCTGTAGAACAGATCTTTTTCACAGTTTCCCAGGGCATACCTAATTTTCCCCCACCCCCTTTTTAGAATGAACTTTTCCAGAGATTCCCAGGACACATTTCACTGTGGAATTTTTATGATCTTCTCATCTCCTGGCTGTGCCTCTCAGAGGTGATAGGTTCCGGCCATCTGGCTTTTTTCCCTCCATGGTATCATGTGTGGGTTATACAAATTCAATATAAGATTAAATATATTCAGGTTACATCAAGAAAGGATTTCTTTATCAGTCTCCCCACCACCTTTTCTTCTTCCACTGAAGAAATGACAGATGCACGGATCTGACAACAGTACACAGAACTGCTTCATGGAATATCTGGTCATAATTGTGCTCTATTATTTATTAGAATCAAAATCAAAATAACAAAAGAGTGGTTATTAATATTTTTTCTCTCATATAGCATAAGTATATAACTCCTCTGTTACTCCTTTTGGTGATGGTGATGTATTTCCTTTTTCTTTCTTTATTCTTATTTTTTTTAAAAAGCAACTGCCCAGGGCAAATAGGAAACTTACAAATCTTTCAAATATTAATAACATTTTCTACACCGTTTGTCCTGTGAAAAGCCATCCTTTCCGGAATATCACCCTAACTTTTAATGATATAAGGCATCATACTGAAGATATATTCAGCACCAGAAAGATCATCCATCTTAAATTCTGGCCTTATGCCCAGAAAGACAGCTTGTATACCTCTGTGCATATATAATCCTAAATCAGCCCCCTGAGTTCAATATGACCTCTCAAATAAAAGCTGATAAGCTTGCAGGCTTTATCTCTCACCTCTTTAAAACACATCCACATGACAGTAAATATTTTTGTGATGTTTCTTTTACCTCCAGAAAAGGAGTCAGTCTACTACAGCTCCACTGATCCTGATGGAAAAAAATTGCAGCATTTCCAATCACTTTGTACTTCTTTGGTGTGTTCTGCTGCCATTCTTCTGGAACTTCCTAGTCATTGCAGATGGTGACATTCAGATTGTATCTCTCTGATTTCAGCAATGCCAGGAATGCAAAGTAAAATGTATATACAGGGAGGCAGCAATGACAAAAGATAGAAGAAGAGGGGAGCCAACAAAATTGCTTGTCTCACCACACCCCATCTGCATCTCCAATTCCAAAACAGGTGGCAAGGCCAGTCGGACAGATTGCATCTCCACGCTAACTCAATCTTACTTATTGCCCTGCTTCAATTAGGTAACAATTCCTTGTCAATCCTGGTTATTAAATCAAAGAAAATCTAACGTTGAATGTCTATTGGTCTCTAGGGAGATAACTTTGAGAAGTATTGAATGATCTTTTTTTTCCAAGCAAAAACCCTTAATTTGATCTTTTGCTTCAGATTTGATATATACATGTATATCTTTGTAATATATTCTCATTTCCAGAAGCAAGATACAAAGTGTTATGCTTTTTTTTTTTGTATCTCATGAACTTTGCATTTCCATTGCAACAAAGAAAGTCAACAAAATGCATAATGGATTTTTCCTAACTTGTGGCACTTGATTTTAATGCTATTTGAAAGGTGTTTTTGAAAAATCAATCCCAGTTGAGAAAATTAACCAAATCCTTAACATACATATGCCTTCCTTCTTTCCTTCCTTCCTTCCTTCCTTCCTTCCTTCCTTCTCAAATGGCTTTATGATTTCCTATTTCATTTATCGTGTGTGTGTGTGTGTGTGTTTTTGTGTGTGTTTGGATTGCAGATGGGAGGGAAGGGAAGGAGGAAGGAAGGAAACCACAATCCACAGAAGGGAAACCAGGTGACATCTTTACCTGAGAGTCAACTACTGGGAATCTTGCTTGGAAAAATATCAGTTAGATTCTTTCATAAGCATAAATGATTGAGATCATAAAATATGGGTGCATTGCACTTGCATTCACGTGATACAATCAGAAATGGTATAAATTTTCAAATAAATGAGAAGAAGATATGCAGTTCATAAGCATTCTCTAGCAATTATGAAGACAGTGACCAGTCAAAATCACTTTAAACACACTTATATTCACTTTGAATAGGTTTGCTGACACTTCTGTGCCCATCTCAAGTCCTCCTTCCAATGGCAATCTCAGTTCCACTTTGTGTCTGGAACATTTTGATGCCCTAAGGATGGTAAAGTAGAATCCCTGGATACAAATCTCTTCTCTTCTAAGCATGGTGTAACATCAAGAAAAAGTCAGTATCTGGATCGATATAATTCAGCCCTCCTATATTTTGGAGGGCTGCAGAAGGCAACTCAGTCAACACATGTATTACCAAAATGGGTTTGGCTAAATTTGGAGAGGTTCTTTTTTGGGTGGGTTAAAGAGGCAAACTGCTCTGGAACCAAATTGCACTTATTCCAACTTTAATAACAGCAGTCCATGGCACAAAATTATGCCATGAAAATTTTGCCATTTTGAATTGCTAGGAGGAATAAAGGATACCAGCCACATGCAGCCTGGTGGGTTGTCCATCAAAACAAAATGAGTGCAAAGTGAAGTTGTTTTCCAAAACAAACCACCTCTTTTTCTGACTCACAGCACTGCCTAAGGATCTCAAACATGGTTGTAAATATCTTGTTGTTGTTAGTTGCGAAGTTATGTCCTACCCATTGTGACCCCATGGACAACGTTCCTCCAAGCCTTCCTGTCCTCTACTATCTTCTGGAGCCCATTTAAGCTCACGCCGACTGCTTCAGTGACTCCATCCAGCCACCTCAATCTCTATTGTCCTCTTCTTCTATTGCCCTCAAAAATCTGGAGCACAAGAAAACAATCCATGAATTTTCTTTTACATGTTAAGCAAAGAAAGACATTACTGCTTCTATGTTCTCCCACTGTAGTTATACCTTGTGATTCAGTTCATTTCCCTTCAGTTCAGGAAAACAACTACTTGGACATTTCCCCACTCCGTATGCATGTGAAGCTAAGGTGTTTGTCATGTGTAATTCTGCAAATGAGTTCTATTAAAAGGGGGAAGTAATGAAAATGCTAAGTGATTTGCACTAATTATTTTTAAATGTGACTATTTTTCCCACCAAAATCTTAGATTGATATAACAGCTAATGAGCAACAGCAAGGCCTTCTAACTCTTTCAAAATCTAAAAGAAAAATGCAAATATATTATTAAAAGTTCAATGGAATTAACAATCAAACAAGGAGGATGTTCACAAGGTACCTTAAACTGAGTATATTAAAACAGTGACATAGAATTGCCTGAATCAAACATGCAATAATATTTTCTTTAACCATTTCAGATTAAACAGAAAGAAACCTAAATGAATACAAATGAAATGAACCTCTAGACATTCCAAAGAAGTAATAAATACCACAGATTAATCATTTCACTCAAGTTTCCTATTTTTGTCTCTGCAAAACTGTAATATGTGACCTGCAAAACTGCAAAATTATACCAACTCATCATGCAATTCCCTTCTAGGTGAACATGGTTATATAAAGCATCACACACACACACACACACACACATACACACACACACACACACACACACAAACACACACACTAAGAACTAAGCCCCCAAAGTGAAAGGCATGAGATAAGAAAAAAAGAAAAAATTGTTACAAGTAATTTACATCAGCAAATTTCATTATATTTCTCCATATCTTCCTCTCTTGCAAATCATTCTTGCTCCCCAATACATTCTTACAATGCTCCAGAGATTGCTTTTATTCTTTAAACATTTGATCTCTCAGGATCACATCAATTCCATCTCCATACTCTTCATTTAGCACCTGTTCATTCTTAACCCTCTCTCTTCATTTTTAGCTCCCACACTTAAGTACTATATTTCCACTATATTGAAATTATTTTTAACTTTCTTCTACAATGCTGAACTCCCATTTCCATACAAAATGCAGACATGTTAGCTTTTTTCAATATATATTCTTTGTTTATTCAGTTGCATATCAAGTTTACAATCCATCTTTACAAACACTCTACTAACATACACAATCTTGTTCTAGTTTTTAAAATCATTTCTACATACATTGCAATTATTCATTGTATTTTCCATAATTTAATTAATTTTCAGGTCCATATTTCTTGCATCATATTGCATAACAAATACTAAGATTCAATGGAAAAAGTTTAAATGTTCAGCTAATAATATGTTATTATCTACATACAAAACTTCACATACAATGACATCTCTAATCAATACCATAAGTAGTTATGAAGATTTAAAATATATTAAACAACCAATAATATGTTACATATTGTTGATTTATTACCTGCTCAATGATTACTTATTTGCTAAGCATTCCATTTCTTCTTATGCTTGTTTTATTTCCATCATAAGTGACTTTTACACAACTTAGCAACCACGTTATAACTGTCAACTTATAAAATATTTATATGGTCTTTTTAGAGTTGCCAATAGAAAGGAAGGGGAAAGCAGTGTTGTAGCTTGGAAACTGAAAGTGCATTCCATAAATAGTTTTCGAAGATAGTAACTAAATGGCTAAAGTTTCTGCCGCAGAAAATTGTAAATGGAGAACCTGATTGATGATTCTTGGCTATGGATGTGTCATTGAAGAATATGAATTATGATACACCCAGGGGGTGGGGGAAAACCAGGGTCAAGGGTGACAATGAATTATGTGTCCCAGAGTCGGCTACACCCAGGCAGTGCCAGACATTTTAACTCCCAATAAATCCTTTTGAAGTTTTGGAAGTTTGGCTCAAGACTCATGATTTAATTGGGGTAACTGCCGGAATCCTGACAGCAACTTCATATTCACAGAAAGCATTCCAATCTTTAACTTATTTACTTTATCAGATGCCTTCACTAAATAATGCATGCATAATAATTTTTATTTATCACATCTCAATGAAATCTGGTCTTAGACCTAGATTTTAGTCCAGTCCTGTAGTAAAAAGCAAAAATGTTCTTCATAGATTTTGCATCTTTTCTTAGATGTAACTTCTTGTATTTTTTATTTAGGCTTCTGCTATACCTGCCCAAGCAGATTTTGCAAACTGATTCCCTCTAGTGTCTGCCTTTCTTTGCTACCTTTTTGTTATATAGCAGTAAGTTAAAAAAAAAGGCGTACCTACAGATTTTACTCCACTAATTATTGCTAACTATAAGGTACATTATTCATCTCTGTTTCTAGGCCACTGAGCAGTGGTGGGGAAAGGATATTGTTAAATCTCCAGTCAGAGGAGGTATTTGCTGGTTCTCTGAACTACTCAGCATTTCCGCTACCGGTTCTCCAAAACTGATCAGAACCAGCTGCATACCACTACTGTGCACTGAGCCAATGCTGTCCAAAGAGATTTTTGTGGTCATGTGGCCAGCAAGACATCACAGAGCTCTGTTACCTCCCCGCTGAAGTGGTACCTAATTATCTAACTCACATTTACATGCTTTTGAACTGCTAGGTTGGCAGGAGTTGAGATGAGGATGGAAGCTCACCCTCTCATCTGGCAATCAGGTCTTGTACCTGGGTTGCTAGCTTTCCAACCAACAAGCCCAGCGTCTTAACCACTGAGCCACCATTCCACTCCAGAACAATAAGGGCATCCTTCTAATTCATCCAATCAGTAAACAAGTCACACAACTTCTCCCTCAGCAAACCACAACTATCATTACCATTTTTCCATTTATTTAACTGTTTAACTGATAATATTTATTATTTGGCTTTCTTCACACTAACATTAATAGTATTTGTTTCAAGTATACCACTTGACATAAGATTTTAAAATCCAGACAAATTTCTAAAGTATTTCTTCCAGGAACCATCACTTTGATCAATCCTAAATAATTTCAGTACTTTTCTTTTTAATTTTAGACAATTTGCTAGAGCTATCTTGTTCAGCCTTTCTTTTTTTCCTTATTTCATTTGATTTATTAATTCAAGATCTTTATTTCTGTAAGATTCTAAATCATAATCTGCTATTTGTAATCTTTTTGTAATCTTTTTAAATTTTAAAAATAAACTTTATTATATACATGTGTGTGTGTGTGTGTGTGTATCTTTGGTTATTCGGGTTTTCTCCCGCGTAAAATTGGAAGTATCTTGGCAACGTTTCGATGAAATCTCATTCGTCATCTTCAGGCTTGTGTCTTCGGCTTTGTGCTTCTCAAAACGTTGCCAAGATACTTCCAATTTTATACGGGAGAAAACCTGAATAACCAAAGATCCACATACAAATACCCGTGAAAATCTCAGAAATAAATATATATGACGTGGGAAAATACCCGAACCAAGCCGAACACCATACATGTAAGTACCCTGAAAACTTACGAAAACACATATATATATATATATATATATATATATATATATATATATATATATATATATATATATATAGCCTTCAGCTTTGTTCGGGTATTTTCCCACGTCATAGTAGTGGTGCTTTTAAAGTTGTAGCAGCGTTTCAGCAGAATCTCATCTGCTATCATCAGGCTTCATAGAAGCCTGATGATGGCAGATGAGATTCTGCTGAAACGCTGTGCTACAACTTTAAAAGCACCACTACTATGACGTGGGAAAATACCCGAACAAAGCTGAAGGCCATACATGTAAGTACCCGCGAAAACTTAAGAATATATATATATATATATACATATACATATACATATACATATACATATACATATATATATATATATATATATATATATATATATATATATATATATATATATATATATATATAACATAAGACATTTCATTACAAAAGAAATCACTGTGAAAAACAAAAGTAATACACATAAAACATATACGTTTCTCATCAATTAGATGGTGTGTTCTTTCCTCAAAAACAATTTTTCTAATATTCATTTCCTGTTCTTGGTAAATATTCTTAGTGTAACCCCTTTATTTTTTCCAGTCCTTATCTTTTTATTCTCTGGTTTTTATCTTTAATCCAATTGTACCATTTTTCCCAAACTGTGCTATATTTTGAGTCTACCTCTTCCTTTAGTTTTTGGGTAAGTACATCCATTTCAGCACAGTCAAGGACCTTCTGGATTATCAGATTGTTTGTTGGCATTTGGTCACCCTTCCAGCATTGTGCCAATGCAATTCTTGCTGCCGTAATTATATGAAGAATTAAATATTTCATTTCTTTTGCATGATCGCCTTTTATCATTCCCAATAAAAATATTTTGGCTTTAAAGTCTAATTGAATATTTGTAATTTCTTTTGTCCAAGTTCTAATTTTTCCCAGTATTTTTTACTTTCTCGACCAAGTGTGGAAGAAGATACCCCTCTTTTGCTTACATTTCCAACAAAGCGGACTTAGGTTTGGGTACATATTAGCTAACCTTGAATGTGCCAGATACCACCGATTACACATTTTGTATTGATTTTCTTTATAGACTGCCAATTTTGTTACTTTATAATTTTGCTTCCAGATTCTTTCCCAATCTTCCAGGTTGATGTTATGTCCTATGTTCCTTGCCCATGCAATCATTGGACTGCTATTTGTAATCTTGATAACTAAATGAGCCTATGGAGATTGGCCATCATCATCCATTATGGCTTTGACTAATAAACATTTTCATTTCATACTTTTTTTTTAGTAAAACAAAGGAAGATACATTACCAGGTTTAGTTTAACCCAGATCAAATACATTTTTTCACAGTAAAAAATACATTTTGGCCACGATGCTGAAAATGAAACCAAAGGCCATGTTTATTCCAAGCTCATTCATGCTATTTTACAGAATCTATGCTCTTTATTCTAGATGTTATTTTCCAAGACAACAGTTATCATATCTCACCATCCAGGAGGTGTACACAATATACTGGCATGCACTTAGGATGCTGCAGTGATATAGGTTTTATTTAATTACAATGGATATACCGTATATGCCGGCGTATAAGACGACCCGGCGTATAAGACGACCCCCCAACATTTCCACTCAAAATATAGTTTGTTATATACTCGCCCCCTCTTCCGCACGCCTTCCACTTTTGCACTTTTTTTTTTTTGAGGCACTTTTGCGCACCGTGGAAGCGATCCCGTGAAGCCGAAAGGAGCAGCCAGCCTTCTCCCAGCTCCCAAGGAAGCGAGGCTGCACCTGAGCTCCGCTGAGGTATCCGGCTGGGGCTGTCAGGAGTTGTTACCGCTGGCGCGCTCGCGCTGCTCCAGTCCCGCGTTGCCTCGGGAAGGAAAGGCAAAAAAAAAGGTTTTGCCTTTCCTTCCCGAGGCAACGCGGGACTGGAGCTGCGCGGAGCCGCGCCAGCGGTAACAACTCCTGACAGCCCCAGCCGGATACCTCAGCGGAGCTCGGGCGGTGCGAGCCTCGTTTCCTTGGGAGCTGGGAGAAGGCTGGCTGCTCCTTTCGGCTTCACGGGATTCGTTTCCACGGTGCGCAAAAGTGCCTCAGCCGCGGGCAGCCGCAGTGCTTCCCAATTACTATTTGCCGGCGTATAAGACGACCCGGCATATAAGACGACCCCCCCAATTGGAGGCATCTTTTTCAGGGCAAAAAAGTCGTCTTATACGCCGGCAAATACGGTATGTTAGAGATTAGATGAGAGTTAGATAAAGATAAAGACAGAGAGACAGAGAAACAGAGAGAAAGACAATTTCTAAGTCTGAGAGGTATTTTTTATTAAAATATTGAATTAAAGTGATGAGATGCCTCAAATTAAATTAAGGCAATTGGAGCAAAGTTTAAGAGATCCAAAGATATAAAGTTACCTGATGACCTTCCAAATAACCACAAATGATCATCTAGCATAATGGTTTCATTCTTAACTACCAAATTTGGGAACATTTACACAAATCTCATGAACTTCAGGCTGTTTCCAGAGAGATTGGTGTGATTAGGTGAGGGGAGCTATTTGTTGCAAGGGTGTTGTAATTCCATTCCACCTTCAATTTTGAAACCAAACAAAAATCATGCCAAAATTCCAAATAGTATTATCTTGTTTGAGCTTCTAAGAACACAGATGACTTGCTGACCTCTAAATTAAAACAAGAAGAATACCTTTAAATCTTCCCAAACACTCTTCTCTCTTTTGTTATAGGTTTAGGATAACAAATCCGTCTATACTGAATAGCAAAACCATAGCACCAGAATCGTAAACTACCTTCATGCTCCAACAAGCCAACCTGGACTTAAATCACATGGAGAAGAAGACTGATGGGCAGTATGGAGGCAACAAGTAACAACTAATCTGTATTCTGCTTTCTGAAGGGTAAAAAAAAGCAATTTTCATCTGAAGCAAATGCACAGGTTGGCCTTCTTTTAATAACCATTCAATTAGACAGTAAGATGTCAAACTTCATTGTCAAAAAAGAGATGGGTTAGATATGCTATGAATAACATATATCTGAATTCTTATCTATGTGACAAATAAAGGAACTTTATTTCTAAGTCACAAAATAGTGTCCTCTCCAGCTGCAGTAGTATTGTTTGTCATTAGAAAAAGTATTGCAGAATTCATTTCACTGAATGTTCAACAATTATTGTCTTTAATATACTATAGATGAACTGAACTTCAAACATATTCAGCGATATTCAGCAACCTTTCATCTGTAGACTAGGGATACCAGATCTGGGCTGAACAAATCTGGATGACCACTAGATGGAAGCAAATTAGGAGATTCAATAGTCCCCTGTTATCATCTAGTGATCATCTAGATTTTTTAGCCCATTAGTATAATATAAACAGATAGGGGGGTGTTCTGGTAGGGAGCCAGTACACAACTTAATTGAGTGTCCATGTTTAAAAAAGATCCCCAACATATCCCTAAATGGCAGCTAACTAAAAGTTAAGGCTGTCTCCAATGTATTGAGCTAGTTGGGACATATAAGAAAGCTACAACTCATATGATTTTTCAGTGTCTTTGAGAGCCAAAACATCCAATCTGCAAACATTAATAAGTTATTTGTATATTATATTCCATTTTATTTTGAATCCCTTATAAGCACAATATGCTGTCTTCCCCAGCTACACAGCTAAAAATAGTTGACATTTCACAGAGTTTCTATAGTAACAAAGATAATAGTATCACATAATAATCATATTCCAGCAGAGCTGAGTGTTGTCTTTCTATTGCCTACACAACTCTGTCTCAACCATAATAATATAGTTAACGATATTTCCAAAGAAGAATAGGCTTACTGAAATATGCTCTTGCTTGGAAGACTTAAAAATATACAAACAAACAAACAAACAAACAAACAAACCCTTATCTGATTATTATTTAATCTATCAAGCATACAGAAGGTCATATTAGAAAAGGCCCTGTAAGAAAGTGATCCTAAGTTCCATTGACCAAAATTAGTTTTTCAAAATCCTAAAACCATTGTGTCAACCCTTTGGGGTAGAACAGACACAAACACCAAAGTTAATTAATAGTAAGATAACTTTCATTATACAGGGTTAGAACAACAGAATCCTGTAATTCTGAATTTGCCTCTCCCCTTCCTCCCTTTAATCTAAAGAGGACATGGAGGATCAAGTCTGAAACACTTTCTCAAATTCCATTCCTGCTTTGAGTTCAGTTTTTTTTTATCTGACCACTGGCTTGCAATTGCAGTCTTACAATTATGTCAAATCATGAAGCAACAAACATAATCAGACTACTTGAAAAAAATTACATATTTTTTTAAAAAATAAAGTACAGTATTTAAAATCTTTTCGAAGTCAGGGTTATAATACATTAAAGTATACTTGAGTGTGCTTACTCAAGAGTGGTAGTGGAATAAAAAGCAAGAAGTGAAACTAAAATGTAAGTTTAACTGAAGCTTGTACATTTTATGGCTATTTTACACATAATGATCAGCATCTGAACATTTGCATTGATTTTTGAAAAGTGGTATTTTTAAGCAATAGAAACATCCTATCTGAATGTGATGGTTTATTTCTACATTATAACCGAAAGCAAATCAATATGATGTTGAACCCTGGTGAATATATCTGTTGGAGACTGTCCTTAGAGAACTAAAAAAAGAGAGAAAAATAAAATGATGTAAATATATATATATATATATATATATATATATATATATATATATATATATATATATATATGTGTGTGTGTGTGTGTGTGTGTGTGTGTGTGTGTGTGTGTGTGTGTGTGTGTATATATATATATATATATATATATATATATATATATATATATATATATATATATATATAAAATTAATCTAGCTCCTAAATGCTATAACTTCCAGAATTCAGTAAGATGTTGAAAAAAATACTTGCAAATTAGACAAGAGGAATGAAAGCATATTTAAAATGTGCTGTTTTCAGTTTTGTCATTTAAAATTTCATCTAAAAGGTACAAATTCATAAATGAAATTTTCACTGTTGAAATCTACTTCTTATCTTGGAATTCAAATATTTTTGCATTTATCTGCATCTGTTTCACTTTTGAGAGGCTCCAAGTATGAAACAGAGACCATTCAAATGCTATTAGATACTAAATAAGTTGTTGGTCTCATTTATTAAATTGTGTAGGATTAAGAAGCATTATTATGTGTCAGCTATGAAATAGTAGCAACCTTTGCAAACAAATATGGCTTATGCTGCCTGATATGATTTTCAGGCTGTCTTCAGGACAACCAAGATTCTTTTATAGCATATCAAAAGCTCTAAAAATGTCATAGTTTGGTTTATGGAACAAGAGGCACCTTATTGTGGATAAAATGTATTGTATTATTTAATCCAATGCCCAAATTAACTCATTCAAATCCTATGTCATACAATTCCAGAATTTTCACTGTGCCTTATATTTCTAATCAGGATATTTTACTTCGTGTAATAGTTAGAAGATGCTTAATAGTTCCACCCATTCAGGGAGCATTCTATCATATTGTGAAATTTATCTATTTACCATAATTTTATGGACAGGCCAAATGGCTTTCTAGTTGTTGTTTCCTCAACAATTCTTTTATATTCTTTCAATAGAAAATGTATTCTGGAGAAGGAGATAGAATAGTGAACTATGTATTTCAATTGATAGTCATAAAAGTTATGGATAGAGAAACACTATGTCTGTCTGGTAATTCCCAATATATATGTTAGTTTTTGGCAATTGGAGTAGCCATATTCCATGTATCATTTTCTTCCTACATTCTGCTACTGGGGAATGCTAAATTTTCATTAGGAAGTTTTCTTATGTTACACAATTACAACTGTGCCCCTGCCCCCTGAAAATAAGATGAAGATAAGATGAATAAGATAAGGATGAATGTTACTATTATTTATTATTTTTTTATTTTTTATTTTTTTAACAAAGTTTTTATTTTTTACAACAAACATACGAACAAAACATAAAACCATAAAACCATCTTTCAAATATGTACATACAGTGTGTCAGTTGGTTACAATCTTTTGTGCTATCTTTTGTTTACCATTACTCACAAGTTATATAAATTCTCACCTTATCGGTCTAGCTTGTGCTTATATAATATCAATTATTAAACATTCATTTAACTATTTTTCTATCATTTTATACAAGATACTCTAATTTTCATTATGATTTAACCTTATACATTCATCCAATGGTTATATATTTTATATTGTATTCTTTATCAATTTATTAACTTTTATTGTAAGGCTTATGAATCTATTTCTTTACGATGTCTTTTTATCTAACCATTGATAAAATAAATCCCATATCATATAAAATTGTTTATCTTCTTGTTCTCTAATTTCAAATGTCAATTTACTCATTTCGGCACAGTCCATGATTTTCTTAATAATTTCCTCCTGCATAGGTATTTTTTCATTTTTCCAATTCTTAGCAAATACAATTCTAGCTGCTGTTAAAACATTTACAATCAAATATTTCAATTCTTTATAATATATTTCTGGTATAATTCCCAATAAAAATATCTCAGGTTTAAAGTCTATGTGTTGTTTTGTCATTTTTTCCAACCATGTGTGGATTATAGTCCAATATCTTTTTGCATCCGAGCATGTCCACCACATGTGGTAATATGAACCAGGTATCTGATGACATTTCCAACATTTATCCGATTTATTCTTGAACATCCTCGCAATTCTCGTCGGGGGTAAGTGCCACCTGTAAAACATCTTATACAAATTTTCTTTATATGCAGTTGACATTGTCATTTTATAATTTTGAGACCACAGTTTTTGCCATTTATCTAAGTCAATCCCATATCCAAAATTTTTCCTCCACACAATCATTGTTTCTTTTACTTGTTCTTCCTCTAATTTAAACTCTAGCAAATGTCCATAAAGTTTTTTGATTACTTTTTCATCAGTACCTGTCAAAATTTTATCTAAATCAGTCAACTTGTCATAGATACCATCTGTTTTAACATCTTTATCAAATCTAGATTGTATTTGCAAATATGTAAACCAATTCATTTTTACACCTTGTTCTTCCAACACTTGCATAGATTTAAGTTCACCCTTTTTATTCAATATCTCACCATATCTAACTGTTTGTTCCTTTTTATATATTATTGGATAGGAAAAAGCTTCAATAGTAGATAACCATAGTGGAATTTTTAAATAATATTGCTTTTTTATCTTCTCCCAGTTTAGAAACAATGTGTCTCGAATATAATGTCTTCTAAAATACCCCTGCGTTTTAGTTCCCTTATACCAGAGGAAGGCATGCCACACTAACAGCAAGTCATGTCCTTCTAAATTCAAAAGTCTAGTATTCCTTAGTGTTATCCACTCCTTTACCCACATCAGACTTGTCGCTTGGTAGTATAATTCCCAATTGGGCAAAGCAAATCCTCCTCTTATTCTTGCATCTTGTAACAATTTACGTTTTATTCTCGCTTTCTTCCCCTGCCAAATGTATTTTAGCACTATTTTGTTTAAATCTTCAAAAAATTCTTTCCCTAATCTGGTTGGAATTGTCTGGAATAAGTATAAGATTCTAGGCAATACATTCATCTTAACTATAGATATTCTCCCAATCAGTGATAATTGTAAATTTTCCCATTTTATCAAATCTGTCGCAATCTGTTGTTTAAGTTTAAGATAATTGTCCTCCTTAAGTGTGCTACATCTTGGTGTTATATGTATCCCTAAATACTTAACCTTGTTTGTGACCTGGATCCCCAAAACTTCCTCCAATTCTTTCTTTCATCTTACTAGCATGTTCTTTGCTAAAATCTTTGTTTTATCCTTATTTATTTTCAAACCTGCTACTTTCCCATACTCTTCTATCTTTTCTATCAGTTTAGGTGCAGACTCCAATGGATCCTCTAATATAAATACCAGGTCATCTGCAAAAGCTTGTAATTTATACTCTTCTTTTTTAATTTTCATTCCTTTTATTTCTTTTTCTTCTCTAATATTCCTATTCAGCACTTCCAGTGTTAACACAAACAACAGAGGCGATAGTGGACAGCCTTGTCTGGTCCCTTTTCTTATATCTATAAAGTCTGTTAACTCTCCATTTATCATAACCTTTGCAGTTTGTTTATGATATATCGTTCTGATGGCTTGGGTAAAACTTTTACCAAAGCCCATTTGGTCCAATTGTAACAGCATAAAACACCAATTCACTTTATCAAAGGCTTTTTGTGCATCTATAAACATCAGAGCCATTTGTTTTTCAGGATGTGCCTCATAGTATTCCAGTGTATCTAAAATTATTCTCATATTATCTTTAATCAGTCTCTTCGGCAGAAATCCATTTTGATCAGGATGAATAAAATTGTTTAAACATCTTTTCAGCCTTTCTGCCAGAATTGAAGCAAAAATTTTATAATCTGAATTTAATAGTGATATAGGTCTGTAATTTTTAACTTGCTGTGGGTCTATGTCCTCCTTCAGTACAAGTGTGATATATGCTTCTGACCATGTTTCGGGTATTCTCTTCTTTGTCATAACTTCATTCATAATTTCTAATAAGTTTCCTGGAATGTTTTATAAAATTCCACTGGCAAACCGTCCGGACCTGGTGCTTTCCCAGTGTTTTGCTTTTTTAAAGTTTCTGTTAATTCTATCATTGTTATGTTACTTTCTAACATTGTTTCAATATCTTTGGGTATCTGGGGCAAATTTGCTTCCTGTAAGTATTGTTGAATTCTTTCTTCCTGAACATTCTCTTGATGGTACAGTTTTCCATAGTAATCTTGAATATTTTTTTTTCTTCTCCGCATTTCCATAGCATACATGTCCTTGTTCGTTTATCAATTGATTTATTCTTTTCGAGTCTCTTTCCTTTCTCAGTTTATATGCTAGCCATCTGCCTGGTTTATTTGCATCTTCAAAATAGTTCTGCTTAGCATTTCTAATTTTTTGTGCTACTTCTTCTTTTTCCATTAGCCCCATTCTATGTTTAGTGATATCCATTTTATTTTTATTGTCCTTTTTTGTGGAAATTTCTGTAGTTCTTTTTCCAACTTCTTGTAGTCATCTTCCATATTTACAAAAAACATTCTGTTTTATATTTCTTTTCCTTGTATAGTCCATTATCAAGCCTCTTGTATAAGTCTTCATTGTGTCCCAGAGGTTCTGTAATGATGTATCCTCTTTTGTATTTTCTTTAAAGAAAAAAGTAAATTCTCTCTCAATTTTCTGTTTAAAGTCTTTTTCCTTTAATAACATATTATTTAAAGTCCACCTAGATCTCCTTTTTTGTCCTTTCCATACAAGTGTTATTGGGTTGTGATCTGCCCAGGTACTTGCTTCTATTTAAATGTCTTGTATGTTAGAAAGCAATTCTGTTGACATCCATATCATATCTATTCTAGACCATGATGCATGCCTATTTGAATAAAAAGTATATTGTTTATTTTCCACATTTCTCTCTCTCCATGCATCTTTTAAGTTTATCTCATCTACCATTCGAAAGAAGGATTTTGGCAATGTCTTTCTAGTTTTCTTTGCTGTTTTTTTGTGTTTTATGATCCAATTTGTTATTTATTATTCCATTAAAATCTCCCATCAGACAGATATTAGCATAGTCCAGTTCAATTATTTTCTTATGTAATTTCCTGTAAAAATCTTCTTGATTATCATTTGGAGCATAAATTGTTATTAAAAGTGTCTTTAGATTATTGTCCATTATCTCCATCATCAAAATCCTTCCATCATCATCTGTATATATTTGTTCTGCAGGGATTGTATCTCTAATGTATAACACCACTCCTCTCTTTTTACAATGTGTTAACACTGTAAATAATTTCCCTATTTTTTGTTGTTTCAATATATAATCATGTTGTTTTTTAATATGTACTTCTTGTAGGCAGATTATATCAAATTTTAATTTCTCTAACTTATGAAATATTTTTCTTCTTTTAATAGCTGAATTAAGCCCATTTATATTCATTGTAATCAATTTTTTCTCATCCATTTTAGACTTTGTAAGAAGGATTTGTTGCTCTAGTAGATCTTGGTTCTTGTTTTTCTCTGGGTACACCACCTATGGCTCCTTCCTCTTTTTCAATTGCTGCTGTACATTCCTCTTGAAATTCAATTAACAACTCTTCTTTTCTTGTATCTTCCTCCCTTCCTCTAAAATATTCCAGATAGAATAACTCAGCTTTTTCAACTGTATCAATTCTATGTCTTTGTTCCTGCCAGGTATACATGAGACCTTCGGGTATCAGCCATCTGTAATTTATTCCTCTCTTAAGTAACTCTTTGTTCAAAAATAAATATTCTCTTCTTATCTCTCTCACTCTTCTCGGTACCTGTTTCAGTACCACTATTTCTTTATCTTTGTACTTTAGTGTTTTTTCTCTTGCCGCCTGCAGTTTTTGTGATTTTATTATTTTCTTAGTAAATCTGATATGAACTTCTCTTGACAGTTTATTTCTCATCACATATCTTGTATAAACACGAAAAACCTCATCCATTCCATCCATCATCTTCTCTTTAGTTACCTCTAATGCTTCTGCCAGGATTTCTGTCACCATTTCAGCAAGGTTTTCACCCTTTTCTTCTTTTATATTTTGAAATCTAAGATAGAATTCTGATCTATCAATTTCGCATCCCAGTGATTGCAGAGATCTGCCCTTATCTCTTTCCACTTCACTCAGTCGGGTATCCATATCTCCAATCTTCTTATCTCTTTGTACGTCTTGTTCTTCAATTTTCTTAATTCTGTCCTCGTATTGTATCATCATCTGTTGAATATTTTCTATTTTTTCATCCGTCTTTTCTGTTCTTTGCTTGATATTCTCCATTCTCTTTTCAATATTATCTGTTTTTACTTGTATCTTTTGAATTCCTTGCATAATCATCTGCAGTGTCACTTCTTTCTCCTTCTCTTGTTGTAACATCACCTGTATTGATCGTTGTCCTCCAGATGGTGAGGAAGAAGAAGTCAGGATTGAGGAAGCTGAGGATGGCATTTTTCTGCTCATCTTGAAATACAATAGAAAAATTGAATAAAAAAGCCAGAGCAGCCAATTGCCACTCCAGTAAAAAAATAATAATAATAATAATTAAAAATAAAAGAGGGACGGGAGAAATCTTCAGGCACTTGAATACCTTAATCCAATTGGTTCCAATTATGTAGGAAAAAAGGAAAAAAAGAAAAAAAATATAAAATGGAAAAAGGATGAAAAAATAAAAAAATTAAGAAAAGATTTAAAAAGACAGAAATCTGTATATTCCCCTTGCCTAAGAGGTAAAACAAAGGGGGGGGGAGTAGTTATTCTTGCATAAGTCCAAATATAAAAATCCAACTGGGGGGGGGGGGTAGAAAAAAAAGGAAAGAGAAAATGCAATTCTGTCAACAAGCAAAGCACTGCCACTATATGTTCGAGGCTCTTTACTAAATCAAAAAACATAATTTCCAGTTCTCTTTTCAAGGTCACTTCAATCTTCTTTCTTCAATTTCAAATCCAGACTCCAGTTATCAGTAGTTCCACAGAAGAGCACCTGCAAACAATCTACATGCTCTTCCCACTATCTTTTCAATGAAAAGCACAGAGACCTTGAATGTAACAGCAAATGTATCAACAAGAAAGAAAGATAGGAAAACAATGTATCCGAGCCTCCAGGTGGCAGCGCTTCTTATTTCCCTTTCCTTTCCCTTCCCCTCTAATATTAAAATCAGGAATCATAAAAAATATAATCTACAATTATTAAAAAGAAAAAGCAAGAGAATAAAAAACTTTTCCAAATAGTTATTTTGAAGGGAAAAAATAAAAATTAAAAAGGAAAGACCAGCCCAGTTTAAAAGTTAAAAGGTTTTAACAAAATCCAAAGTTCCAACAAAAAGAAAAAAAAAAACCTTCAGGTTTAATTTGTGCTTAATCTCGCCGCTTGAGCACTTTTATCTTCACTTTTAAATTTAATTTTTAGTCTTTTAGGGTGTTCTCTCCAGAAAAAAATAAGTCGAAAATTATCTCACCAAACTAACACACTTTCTTTCCAGCTTTCTTCTGCTCTGGAGCTGTCCCAGCTTCAGCAGCTTTAATGGATGCCTCTCCAGCGCAGGAAAAAAAGGGCTTCTCCTGGATCTACCAGGGACTTTGCGATATCCCTGGGATCAACAGGATGTGCCCTCCTCAGTCACTGTCTCTACGGGATGGTTTAGGTCCATTGGGACCGTCCTGCAATGGAGATATCAGCAGCGATCTTAGAGCTTAAAGATCGCATGCTGTACTGCTGCGATGCAAGCTCCGCCCTCCGAATGTTACTATTCTTTTTAATTAGCTTTAAAAAGTGTTCTATTTTTTTCTATATTCTGAAGTGCAGGTAGCCAGGTAGTAAGGCTTTTTGTTGTCATGTATCAAATATTCAATCTTTTGACAGTATCTTTTTGGGCAAATTTGCATTTTTAACTTGGCCCATTGATTGTATGGGCCATTTTCACTTGCTGAGTGCAGGAAGAGATGATGTCATCCTACTACTACTTCCAGCCTATTGCAAAGGCATCACATTCTTGTGTTTTTCAGATTCAGTTGAAAACTGCTGGCTTCTGACCTAGTTAAAGCTCTTCAGAACAGATGTTCTTCAATGCTTTGTTTGATACCAGTAGCAGCCTCAGCTCTGATTAGATGCAGTCTCTGATATGCTCTTTACCTTTGAGTTGGGCAACCATTTTGTCTCTGCTGGTCCACAGTTGGTTTTAAAATATATGTATGTATATATGTGTGTATGTGTGTCTCTGTCTACTGTATATCTTGCAGTTGATCCAGGTGCTTAAGTGAATTATCCTCAACCCTCATGTTTCTTTCACTCTTTTTATCTCCCAGCAGGCATCCTTTGGCTTCCTAAAAAGTGAAGTCAGAAAATGAAACTCACTTTTCTTGCTTTCTGAACTTGTGACCAGTGATGCAAAGCTTCCCTTCCCTTCATCTGGTTAAATTTATTTAAATTCTATCATAGGAGCATGTTTGTTTCTATAAAGCTGAATTATCAGTTCTTCCTTGCTAAAGAGTTTCAGAGGATCCACCTGTTCTATACTGCTTTGACTATTGTAACTTCAAAAGTGTGATGGTACTATAAAGGAGGGGGGAAACCAGATGAAGGTCTGCTTGAAAACAAATAATGTGGCAAAGGATCCATTTGTACAAATATCTGAAAATCTAAAGAAAGGCACAAAAATACTAGTGAGTGGACTCACTCCCTTAAAAGAAAAGAATGAAATTTGCATTCTGGCAATGCCTCATCACATTTGTTTCCTGTCCCTGGGCATATACCTATAATCCTTTTGAAGGCCAATCTTATAGTTGTACAAGAGTTGTAGACTGCTGTAAAACCACAGTCACTACTTCCCATAAAGTGCTTTGATATATTCACACCTCAATAATGAGATACACAGTACATTAGCTATTAAAATATGGGGAGGAAAATAACCTGTTTCCAGACAGATTTATAGGTTGTCTTGCTTTACCTTAAGGTAAAAAAAGATTTTGATACACTTTTGCAATTACTACCATAAAGATAAGCTTTTTTCTCATTAAGCAATATAATTTAAATCTCCTCATTAACTGTTGCACATTAAATGGCATTAATCAAGGTTTAATATCACCTGGTGCTTCAGAAGAAAAGACGGAATATTCTTTTGGCTTGATTCACAAAGTTTTCTTAGTGATCAAGCATATAAATCAGAGATATGAAAGATGAGGCCATGTGAAATCTCCAAACCTCTTGGACTTGAAAATATCCCAGAATCCCATGTAAAAGCCTTGAGTTGGAGATGTCCTAAAATTGCTATTGTAACATAGTGTGATTCAAGGAAAAATGTTAAACACATCATACCATCAATTACATTGAATATTCATTAAATGAAATTAGGTTTAGTTTATCTCCTAATCCCATCACCTACTTTGAGGAATGCAGCCCTGGGCTCAATACTCAGCTTCCACCATGCATAAATGAACAAACAAACAAACAACAAAGTCATGAACCCCTGCTGTCCTACACAGTAAGATGGCTTCAGGATATATATAAGATCTTCAAACTGCAATGGATGAAAAAATAAAAGCCCAGTGGTTAGTCACACATTAAAAATAAAAATAAAATGGCCACCCTGACTAACTCAGCTTACCATGAGGCTTGAAGAGCATCACATAAATTATGGAAATGATGAAAAATGTAAGATTGCCTATATCATGAATAATGGAATATAAGGATGTTTTCTCAGCAGTAGTTCTGAAATGCCAGCTGTATGGGATCCTGCTCATAATTATTATGGAAATAAGCTAGAATAACTGCAACCAAGTAGACAAATCTGAAAAATAGTACAACTTCTGAACAATTCACAATTCATAAATTCGCACATGAAGTCTGATCAAAAGAATGGGATTAGATTTATTACTTATGCACAAGCTATAACTGTGGTCTTCCTATATAGGAGATGGATTGGAATCAGAATTAATAGACATTATAGTTCAAAGATTTGACTATTTATTCCTGATCTATTGTTTCATTTGTCCCATTGAACAAAATGCCTGCTTCATATGAGCTCAGTATATTTTATTCACCAAGAGAAAAAGTAATTCCTAACTTTGATGGTATGAGAAAGTTTCTTACCTAAATGATTTTGTATTTCTTTACCTTCTCCAAGGCCAAGGTAAAATAATTAATCCATTTCATTCTGTTTCTAAAATGAATTCAATCACAATAAAAATTACAATTTTCAAAAGATACTAGGAGTTACACCCTGGGTTTTAAAAAAAGTACAAGACAATTTAAAACTGTTCACAGACACGCTGTTTTTGGTCTGCAAAAATCCAGATGCAACAAAAATTTAGAGTTTCTTTATCTTCTTGAGACAATCTAGTGGTTGTCTGTATTTTTGCAGTCCAGATATGGCAATCTACAATAGCTTGAATACCTCTTGGTGAAGAATTATATCTGGGACACTGCATTTTGTAAGTCAAGCTACATAGGAATGGAAGGATATAGCTTGAATAGATCATTAATAAAACTACCTGTATAAGTAACGCTGGGAATTATGACAGTCTAAGTATCTAGCTGTCTCTCTGTGTCTGTTCTTGAGATTTCTGAGGTTAAATCATGAATTTTGGTCTTCCTTTCTTTGGTGTAATGGACTGGTTGTTGCTGATTTCTTGATAGTACCCATACTGGAGTCTGTCACTGTCTTCTCATTGCCTATCTTGCCAGCTTCAGTTTTCCACTCTATACAATAGCATTTCTCCTCTTTAGATCCTTTTAGATACTAATCCTACTATTTAAAAATCATTTTGGCCCTCTCTGAAAAGTCCTCTCATCTGTCTATTCTACCCAGACAGATGATACTAAAGGAGAAGGTTCTGATAATTTATGAACAATGCTAACTAGAGCATACCAATTTTTTGCCAGACCAATACTTGAATACAGCTCATCATTCTGGAATCCACACTGCATATTGGACATTAATACAATCGAGCAAGTCCAGAAGTAGTTCACGAGAAGAATACTACACTCCTCTGTTCACAACAGAATACCCTATATCACCAGGCTTGGATTTTGGGCTTGGATAACCTTGAACTATGCTGACTACGGTTAGACTTAAGCATAGCACACAAAATTATCTGTTACAATGTCCTACCAGTCAATGACTACTTTAGCTTTAACCACAACAATACAAGAGCACACAACAGATACAAACTCAATGTAAATCACTCCAAACTTGATTGCAGAAAGTACGACTTCAGCAATAGAGTGGCCAATGCCTGGAATGCACTACCTGACTCTGTTGTTACATCCTCCAACCCCCAACTCCTTTAACCTCAAACTAACCACTATTGACCTCACCCCAGTCCTAAGAGGTCTGTAAAGGGTGTTCATAAGTGCACCATCATGCCTACTGTCCCTGTCTTATTGTCCCCATTTATTCGTACCTATTTCCTGTACTCTTACTCATGTTTATACTTATACCTATTATCTTGTAAGCAATTGACAAATCAAATAAATAAATAAAATAACATTCTGGGAACATGATTCTACATAGGAAAAGATTCAAGGGCAGCAGAAATGATGTCAGAAAATGAGACAAACTATCTAGTCACAATTTCCCTGGATGTGGTCCAAGTGTGTCAATTTTAATATCTATTAAAATGTGCACTTCGTTGTAGTGAAGTTTATCTTCACCTCACTGTGGGTGACTTTGGACAATCGCTCTTGCTCAGCCCCATCTACATCAGAGAGTGATTGTTGTGGAGATTGATGGGAGGAAGAAGCATCATGTGCTCCATCTTCAGCTCCTGAACTAAAGATGGATTATAAATCTCAAAAAATCAAATAAGCAACTTATTTTTTTGATTATATCAATACATAAGAATAAAAACAGCATAAGTAATGAATGCTTCCATTTAATTCTATTATCTACCAGTTTATAGGTTTTTTAAAATTAATATTGTCATTCATTGATGAATCTATCACATTTTAGTTGATTGATGAATTACTGCAACTAATTTGCACGGGCGCTCCCAATACAACTCGATTTTCTGGGTCTAATACAAAGTTGCATCTGTTGGTAAATTAAATCAATATATCTTATTTTGTAACTTCTAAAAACATTTTGTCAAATCTAAATTCACATTTTGCCTTGCTAAGACATTTTGTGTACTTTTATAATCCAATTCCCTTATGTACTTGCTGGCAAAATGTCATGCTGCCATCACATGTTTAGGGACCTTGACACTATCAGCCAATTAGAGTTTCTCTGCTGGCAGGTGCAAGTTACTTATTTCATTTAGCTATTTGATCATATTATCTAGTTTGCTTGGCTGACAACTGAGACCCAAGAGAATTGTGCTTTCATTGCATGCAAAACAAGAAAAAAAATCTCCAGTCAAAATTAGGATACTAAAATGTGTTTGATTAAAGGGATTTGATCTGCACTGAAAATACTTGGCTCAGCTGTAGGGAAAATGCCCAAATTTTCAGATTATTATTAATTTGCTGCAAAATTTCATATGCATCTGTGAAAATATAATCAGCATTTCAAGCCCATAATCTGAAAAACAAAAAAGGAGAGGAAGTATTGCATACTTTTTTTTAAACTTGATCTGATTCTCATATTACCACATTACAATACTGCATGTCCCCCTTCAGATCTGAAAAGGGACAGATAGATCTTAGGTTTCCATTCCTTGTTTGTACTTTTATTTTTATATAATGTTATGTCCTTTATGATACATAGAATGTGCTGATTAAAGGGATCTTCTCTATAGCTGAATTAAAGTGTTAGTGTCCATCCTCAAAAATCAACACAGGGAAGGCCAAACATCAGCTCTCTCAACAAGCTCTTATCTGCACTCTTAGCACTAAACAATGTTCAATAGAAACCCGATTAACATGCAAGTCTTCACACTACCACCATGACAGATATTTAGATTTTAAAAATTAATATTTTGTGATATCTCAGCCAACTACTATTATCTGGACCAGAAAATGATGATTAGGGGGTTTTCTCTACTGCTACTGCTACTGCCTATCAGCATGTGTTTAAGAGGAAATACTGAACTTAAAAATGTCAGAGTATATTCATGAACTGGAACAGAGCATAGTAACAAGGTCAGCCAATGAATAGGCACAGCAACTAAGTCAACCAATGAGGACTGTTTGGAAACTGAAACTAGTATTAAACTCTGCAGCTCTGAAGCTATGTTAAGCTCTGAGTCTATCTACTGAAATGAAACTACTCTCCCCTGCTGTGTATCTTGCTTGCCTGCTGAACTAAAGTGAAACTGATGTCTGTTTCTGTTTGAGTTTGCTCCATGTTGGAGAAATTTATAACTGGTTTGTAAAATTTACTTCATATATTTATAAAGAACTTATATGAAGCCTCAGTCATCTGTGTTTACTTTTCTGGCACTGAATTTACACTGCAATACTCTAAAGAGAAAAACTACTAAACAACATCAGTCTTTTTTAACAAAAGCAAGTAAAGCCACTATGTATTCAAAGGAAATAGAGCAGGCTAGGACATTTTTAAAAAATTCTGGAGGAAAAGGCAATGGCAAACACATTATTATCTGCTAATATATCACATATATCAACACCCATAATAACCACATGCTATCATTGTTATTTCTATCAGACATCTAAGCATGGGTTGCAAATTGTGGCAATGTGAAAAATGCAAAAGATTGACAAGATACCCCAAGAAGCTGTTCATCATCTTGTGCCCTCCAAATATAATGGGACTACAACTCCCAGAATTTTCCAAGATGACTTGGCCATATGGCCAAAAGATTTGAGGGATCTAATCACTGCATGTTTGAAAAGAACTAAGTTGGGGAAACTGAGCTGAAGTATATAGCTTAAACCAAAATCTAGGATTTATTTTTCACCCAAACTTCATGACAGATTACTGTATATTCCCTGGTTAACAAATCTACATGAAGTAAAATTTGTCTCATTTAGGTATACTGTACAAGTATTTATTTTTACACAGATATCTTTCTGTGAGACTGAAATGGATTTCCTCCAAGGCTAAATAAAGCAGCCATATGTTGGCAGCTCATTGGTTATCATATCAAGGAAAATGATTGGTCCAATTATAATTTCTTCCAAGACTGAGCAAACTCATCATAAATATTCATCCAATTTTGATAAATGTGGAAATGCCTTCTGTGAGCCACCAAATTCATTTTCACATGCAAATGCATTCAGTTTTAATTTTCAACACTTCATCTTCCACTGTAGTATGAAAAAAAAGAAGTCTTGGAAGTTGTCCTTCTAATATCTTTAAATGAAGCTCCTTGATGAGTTGATGAAAGATCTTTGCACTCACCTAGGCAACTCAACATTTAATGAAATGGTTTTGGAATATGATTTCTTGTTGGAATCTCCATGGCTGCATCACATTTGGTTAGCTGTGCATTATAGATTTCTTCATATCTAGCTATGGGAAAGGCAGGACTCTGCCCTACATGCATTTTTCCTATTATGATTAGAAAATATAATGCAAGTGATAAAAAATGTAATGGAAGGGAGAAGTCCTAAGCTTGCAAGCAACAAGATTCCAGTTTTTTTAAAAAAATAGAATTTGGATTATATAGACTTGCTAGACTCTTCTATATGCTCATAGCAGGGTTTTAGGGTTAACCAATAAAGACTGACCTTGTGATAAAGAAGGAAACTGCAATGAGATAAATAAACTATGTGCATCACTATGTATCAACACAAGCCTGTAAATTACTACATAATTTTAAACAGTTATTAATAAAGAGGCTTTCTTTCCCTCCTACCCCTGCGCTCCCCACCCAACAACACTAGGAAGAGTAAAGCACATAAAATCTATGGTGATCAATATTCCTGTGCATTTCTATCTTGGTAGCTGCAATTTTACTTTTTAAAGATCCTGATAGATAAACAGGAGACAGAATGCTGGAAAAAAAAAAGGCTACCAACAGAGAGAAGGCCAAATTGGCATTATTTTTGTCTTATCATGATTCCTCTGAGATTATATGAAACTTGCAGTAAATTGGTTGAGTGACTGCAGTGTAGTGCTTTGTTGAGAAGTGCTTGTTGGCCCAAACCACAAGAAAAAGATAAAATTGGGAGATCAGGATCATCTTGGGAGTCTAGAGTGGTTCACTAGACTTTTTAAAGTGGCAGTATACCCAGCTTTCTCATTTGGTGATATATACAATTCATTGTAAAAAAGAAAGAACGAAAATTTTATGTATTTATGTTTTGTGTAATGTTTGTTTAAGTCTGACAGGATGTGGAAGAATACTAATGAAAATATATTCAATTAGTATACATTTTTAAGGCAGAAGAAATATGATTAAATAGAAGGAAAGGGAGAAATAAAGAAAAGTTTTGAAAAGATATGAAGTTGATTAGATAAGATAAATATATATATATAGAAGTGTGATAATTTGGAATTATCTTCTTTTTAAATAAGATGGTTTATTTGTTTCTTCTAGAAAAGATATTTTATGTTACTACATCCTATGTTTTGTTTGTGTGTTTAAATTTTTTTTTAATAAAGTTTGTTTTTAAAAAAAGAAGAAAGAACGAACGAATGAATGAATGATTGAATGAATGAATGAATGAAAGAAAGAAAGAAAGAGTAGTCTCAACAAAATTAGATTCATTCTGTAGGAGAGGCTCCATTAGTGTACTTGAAATTATCAGATCCTCTAAACATCAGATGAGAAAAACCAGTTAAAGAGCTGAAATTAGGTAAATTCATTTTTAACACAAATACAAAAAAAAAAAAAAGAAGAAGAAGTATGGTTTACTTAGGGGTGGGATTCAATTTTTTTTAACAACCGGTTCTGTAAGCGTGGCTTTGGTGGTGGGCATGGCTTGGTGGTCATGTTATTGGCTGGATATGGCCAACTCAATATCACTCACATCGAGGCACACATCTCCTCACCTGGCCTCTCATGACTGTGGGAATGCTGCAACAGTCATAAGTGTGAAAAATGGTCATAAGCCACTTTTTTCAGTGCCATTGTAGTTTTGAATGATCACTCCATACAAGGAAAGTACCAGCAAAGGAAGGGGGAAAAACTCCAGAGAAGTTCCTAAGACAGGAAGTCTAGTCCTGCCAAGAATGTAATAAGGGTTAACGGAGAAGCAGTTTCTGTAAGCAACACCAGAATGTTTCCTTCCTGCCTTCCTTACAGGATCAGGCCAGTGATTTATTTTAACAACTGGTTCTCCAAACTGCTTAGTACGTTAACAACCAGTTCTAGCGAATAGGTGCAAACTGGTAGAATCCCACCCCTGGGTTTATCAATAATTCAAATATGGGGTATGTATGTCATAGGAGGGCATGACTTTCATGTACATTGATTCTGCCTGATGTACAAAAAATATATTCTCAAAAGTTCTCTACAATTACATCTTGAGAAAAAGCAGAATTTATGTAAATTATGCACAGTCTAGCAAAAATGTGTCTGGTTTTATTCCTCTTTAAATTATTGTGATTTAATCTAGGATCCTTTTGTCCTTGGAATGACATGTTATATAATAATTGCCTCTACCAAAACAAAGATAGATATTCACCATGAGACATGGATATTTGACTTCAGGGGCCTCTAAAAATCACAGTAAAGTCTTCTGCAGTTCTCCCCTCTATAATATTGAAGTACTGATGTCCCTGATGGCAAAAAGAAGAACTGATCTTTAACACAGAGTTCCATTCTTTAGAAATTAATGGAACATACTTGTAAAACTAAGATGGAGATGATCACTCTGCTGGTCAAGAGTTATGAGGTCTATATCTCTGACATATTCCATCTTGAAAAGAAGACATGAACTTGAACTAGCTTAAAATTAAATTTGTATTCAAGGGCTCTCTAATGCTGTAGTTAGTTTGTAAAGAAACTTGGATACTTAAGAGAATCCCAACTGTACACCTCTGTTCAAGACTAGGGAATTAATGGGGAGGGATTCTCATCTGCTGTCAGTGGCATACTTGACATTTATATCATACTAACTCTGAAACATTGTGGATTGGAGAAAAGCCCATATTCTAGCCTTCCGCAGAATCAGGTTTGAGAGTGAAGGTTCATTCTCCAAGCTTGTGGTTTGGTTTCTGAATGTTTCATTACCATGCTAGGTAACATCTTCAGCAGAGTTTAGGAGATGCCTGTGTCAGTGTTGTTCTATTTATAAGGGCTTCATGTGGTTAGCAGGTCTTGTGATGGTGAAGTCAGGTCAGGTCAGGATCAGGTCAGGGTCTTGTGACAGACCTTGTGATGTTGGGTCAGGTGTGAGTAACCAATGAGAATCTTGTGATGGGTCTTGTGATGGGGAGGTTACATCAGGTGAGGGTCATTGGGAGGTGAAGTGCTGGTTGGGGGGCTTGTGTGGGTTGGTTGAGGTTCAGCATTGTCTCTGGTTGCTGTTGATTTCGATTCTGAGGAGTTTGGAGGCTGGTTGTAAGTCAATTGTCTGTTGATAGAATTGCTTGTGAAGTGCCAGGCTTCAATGAAATCACAAGCATGGAAGGTAGTAGCATGGCTGATGATTTTTGTGTTGCTCCAATTGAACTTGTGCTGTTTGGTGTCACTGTGGGTAGAGATTAAGGATTTGGGATTGTGATGTTTGACTGCCAGCTAGTGTATATGGATCCTGGTTTTTAATTCATGTGATGTTTGTCCCGTGTAGAATTGGTTTCAATGTTAATTTTGTAAATTACATTGTTTTTTTCATCCTACTGTATCTTATCTTTGGTTCTGGATAATTCCTGGCAGAGTGTCTCTATGGGTTTATGGGTTATTGCTATTCCTAGAGGTTGGGGATTCTGGCTGTCATTTCCATACCCCTTTTGTGTATAGTAGGGTTACTTTTTGTATGGTGGTTTGCTGTGTGGTGTATTATGGTTTGGGTGCTGTGTGTCAGAATGCAAAGTTTTTTGGATAGCCATTATGGAGAAAGACATCAAGCCATTTCTTTTCTGATTTTCTTAGTGTGGTGTTGCAGTGTGTCCTGGCCCTTCTGAAGAGGGTCTGGACACAGCTTATTTTATTTGCAGTGGAGTGGTTGCTTGCGAAGCTAAGGATCTGGTCCATGTGTTGAGGGTTTGTGGTAGATGCAGGTTTCTAGTGCACCATTGTCTAGTCTCCTTATGTCAATGCCAAGGAATGGGAATCTGTTGTCTATTTCTTCTTCACATGTGAATTTGATCCCAGTGAATATGTTATTGTGTAGGTGGAGTATTTCTTCAATTTGGTAATGTTTGATAATGATGACAGAGTCATTGATATAACATGTCCAGAAATTTGGTTGGATGATGTGTAGAACTATCGATTCAAGTCATTGCATGACTGTTTCCTTTTATTAGGCCTGATATGAGTGATACCATAGGGTTACCTTGTACTTGCTTATAGATTTTCCCATTGAACTTGAAGTATGTGTTGAGGCAAAGATCCAGAAATTTCATGATGTTTCCTGTTGACATGGAATGTTCTGTAGTGATATCATCTTTGTGGATGTGGTGGTTAGTGAGTAGGTGGTGTACAGTTTGTTTAACCAGGTCAATGTCAATTGAGGTGAAGAGATTAATGATATTGAAGGATACCATAATTTCTTCCTTGTTGATCTTGGCATGCTTGATGAATTGGAAAAATTGTTCTGGGGAGTTTATTGAGTGAATTGAGTTGTATCTGGGTTTCCTTTACAGGTTTTTGCTAGTTTGTAAATCAGTGTTCCTGGTAGAGACACAATTGGGCAAAAGGGGACCAGGTCCTTGTGTATTTTGGGGGTTCCAGAGAACCTGGGTGTGGAAGAGTTTTGTGGTTGCATGTGCTTTCTCTCTTGTGGTATTAACTGTTTTTCTTTTTCCATTTTTCTTATGGTATCTTTTATTTTGTTCTCTAGCTGTTTTGTCATTGTGGATTATATGGTAGGTGTTGGTGTTATTTAGATGGTTTTCAGCTTTGCTGATGTAGTCAGTTTTGTCCATTACTACTGTCAGTCTGCCTTTGTCTGCCAGTAAAACAATGATGCTTTATCTTGTTTCAGTGTCTTTAGTGCTCTCTTCTCCTTTCGGCTGAGTGTTGTGTTTTGTCTGTTGCATTGCACATTGGGGATGATTCTTTGTCTGATTCTTTGATGAATCAAACCTGGCTGAAGCCATCTTGTACTGCTTCATAGTTGCCATGCACTATGGGGGAGGATGTTCCTGCCTCGAGGTTTTGATTTCTTTGGATGCATTACTCGGAACATTGACAATTATATTGTTCCTAGCCTCTATTTTCCAGTTGGAGGAATACATATAGGTAGATGTGGGAATAGAGGGGAACTCATGAAATTTACAGATGACACCAAACTGGCAGGAATAGCCAACACTCCAGAAGATAGGCTTAAGATACAGAAGGATCTTGACAGACTTGATCATTGAGCCCTATCTAACAAAATGAAATTCAATGGTGAAAAAAGTTAAGGTTCTATATTTAGGCAAGAAAAATCAAATGCACAGCCATAGTATAGGAGGAACTTGTCTCAATAGTACTAATTGTGAGAGGGATCTTTGAGTCCTAGTGGACAATCACTTAAATATGAGCCAGCAGTGTGCTGCAGTTGCCAAAAAAAGCCAATGCACTCCTAGGCTGCATTAATAGAAGATAGAATCAAGATGATGTGAAGTGTTAGTACCACTTTATAATGCCTTGTTAAGATCCTACTTGGACTATGGCATCCAGTTTTTGTTTCCATGATGTAAAAAAGATGTTGACACTCTAGAAAGAGTACAGAAAAGAGCAACAAAGATGATTAGGGGAGTGGACATATAAAGAACTATTGCAGGAATTGAGTATGTCTAGTTTAATGTAAAGGACTAGGGGTGATATGATAACAGTGTTCCAATATCTAAGAGGCTTTCACAAAGAAAAGGTAGTCAATCTATTTTCCAAAGCACCTGAGGACAGGACAAGAAGCAATGGATGGAAATTAATCAAGGAGTGAAGCAACCTAGAACTAAGGAGAAATTTCCTGACAGTTAGAACAATTCATCAGTGGAACAACTTGCTTCCAGAAGTTGTAAGTGCTCCAACACTGGAAGCTTTTGAGAAGAGATTGGAGAACCATTTGCCTGAAATAATATAGGCTTTCTTGTCTGGACTAGAAGACCTCCAAGGTCCCTTCTATTATTCTGTGTCCACTATATCTCTGCTTCCGCTATTCAGCACAAAGAAGAATCACTTTCTGTATAAGTACTTCAACATCTGAATAATGTGGTTTTTTTTAAAGTGACCCTGGCTGAATGTTGCCCTGACATAAGCCACCAGGGCCATTAAAAAACAGGTTATAATAGCTAAAAGGGAAAGTTGAGAGAAACATCACTTCCCATTGTATGCATAGAATATCTTTTCAATTGAAATTCCTACCACCTACTCATCATGACAAGAGAAAGAGCCAAATGTGGGCAGCCCATCATTCACTTTCTAACATTGCCCGTTTTCTCTGCCCATATTTTGGATCACTTTTCTCTTCTTTGCACCATAGGCTGCCAGACAAAGAATAGGTTATGGCTTCCGGTTGCTCGTCATCGGTGTCAGAACAGAATCCAAAATTGTGCATGGTTTAGCTTCGAGCTCACTTGTTGGAGGGTCCCAATCAAGACCAGAACCACCCTGGAGTGGTGGTGAAGAAAGGGGGAACCACTTGAAGGTCTGAGGGGAATTGCAACTCTCCTCCCTGACAAGAAAAAACCCTTCCAAAGGCAAGTTAGGGGGCATGCATAAGCACACCAACGTGCCTACCATCCCTGTCCTATTGTTTCTTTTATTTTCTTTTATTTTTCTTATATGTATCCATGTATTCATAACTATGTTTTACTTATACCTATTATCTTGTAAGCAATTGACAAAAATAAATAAAGAAAATAAAGAAAAAGTTGCATTGGTGGTCTAAAATGGTCACCTCGAAGACGAGGAGCAGTCCGGGAAACTAAGACTGTGATGGAGCAGAGAAGAAGCAAGTGGAGTGAATCAGGCAAAATACATGGACTTTAAGGTACCCCGGTATTAAGGAACAAAGGACTATCTTGGAAGAAAGTATGTAGAGGCGGCGACCAGAAAGAGTGAGAAGGAAATTGTATCTTATAAAATTGGCTTGAATCATTATAAAGGATTAATTTGGAGGAGAAAATTTAGAAAAAAATATCTGATTACAAAAGGCGTGAAATTAAATTGGATAACTATTGGAATTTTGGCACTAAAAGGCATAAATAAATGCTGGAATTGAATGTGTAGAAAAGAAATAATAGCTAATAATTGAAATTAATGAATTTAATAAATGTATTATATTATGTTTAAAAAAAAAAGCAAGAATAAAGAAAAGAGTAGATTTTGGAAAAGAACCTAGAGCCACCTGATGGTACAGGAAAATTTTCAGTGACTTTTTGAAAAGTGCTTGGTCTTTCTAATAAACTGGACTCCATTATAATAAAATAAAAACCTTGGAAAGTGATATCAGAATACTATAACGGGGGGAGATATTTGAAAACATTGTTCTAGAACCACCCAGTGACTTTGGGAAATAGCTGGGAAAGGACCAATCAGAAGACCTGGAAACAAAGATTTATGGACATTAATTGTTGAAAATAAATTTAAAAGACACTGGCTGAAATAATATACTGGACTTTTAGATTGGATACATCTATCAAGGAAGGAGGGGAGAAAGAAGGAACAGACACAATGGGGGAATTATTTGTTGAAATAAGATTGGATTTGCAAGATATAAAGGAAATGAAACTGGAAATGTGCAACAATTTATTACAGAAACTAGAAATGGTGACTCAGCTTGCAGAAGAACAAAGAGAACCAGAGGGCGGGGAGTCAAACAAAGAGGAAGCCAGCTTTGAAGATCTAGCGGAACAACAAACATTTAAGCAGGGGGGGAAAGGAATTAAAATTAAAAATTTGTGGTCTGATGTGATAATGAAAGGGGGAATGGTTCAGAAAATGAAAAAAAGGAAAGGGAAAAAGCAGAAAAGGGAAGTGCAAAAGAAAGACCAAGAGAGGAGGGAGATAAACTAAATAATTGGAATGAGAAATGGAGGAGAATAATAATGGGGAAAAGGGAATTAAAGAGAAAGGAGCAGAAAATAAAGAGAAACAGGAAGCAAACAAAAATGAAAAGGAATTACATTGCTAGGAGAGTGAGAGATAATGGGTAAAAAAAAGGATAGGGAAGGAGCAGGGGTGGGATATGACAGGGTTAGCTAGCGGTTTGGGATTTACGAGCTTCCCTGCACGCTGTGAGCCGCGTGCCTGTAAATCGTCATCAGCATGCTGTGTGCAGAGAAGCAGCCTTTGAAACAGCCCTCTTTTCCTGCTTTTTTAACTGCAGCTGTGCCTCGTTCGGCAGCTGAAATTGAAAAATCAGGAAATAAAAATCAGGTAAGAGCCTGGGTGGGCGGGTGGGCAAAACATCAGCAGACATAGAACGGGTTCTATGGCTGCTGCTTTTCAGAGCTACCGGTTCTACAGAGGTGGATAAAACCAGTAGAAACCCACCCCTGGGAAGGAGATTCTGCAAAGTAATATGTTGTGGTATATAAGAATAAGTATTGAAAATAGATAAGGTTGTAACTGATATTGTTTTTTCTTTATCTCTTTTTTTCTTCTTTTTTACTAAAGGATTATCGCCCCATTAGATATGGAACTTAATGAAATAAATATGGAAATGGGAATTTATAATAAGAATATTATGTATTAATTGATGATCAGTGATGCATAAAATATGAGAATTATTTTGGAAAGGTTTATCAGTTGCTATAACTAATTCATTACCGTGTTTCTCATATAATAAGGCCGGGTCTTATTTTTTTTGAGCCCCGAAAAAATGGCTAGGCCGTCTTTTCGGGTGACTTAATTCCCCCCACCTTGCATCTTCGGGTGGGTGGCGACGGCTTGGATGTTGACCTTGGCGTTGGTGGGGCACTTCATATCGGGTCAACGCAGGCAGCACCATATCCGGGTGTGCAACAAAAGTACTTCCTAACAGCAAGCCCCCACCATTCCCCCATTTTGCATGTTTTAATATAGGCCTTAATTTGGGGGAGGGGCTTAATTTCATTTCATGCCTATAAAACATGCTGGGACTTCCTATTGGGGAGGCCGTATTGTTGGAGAAACAGGGTAGATTAATACTTTTGTAATGTATAGATTACTTATAAGGTGACTGAGAAAATGTTATGGGGAATCTGATATAAAATATGTGTATGTTTGATAGTAAATAGGGAAATATTGTTATTAAAGTAGAATGATAGTGGTTAGTTTGAATTATTAACCAAAGGGGATGATTTTAAGAATTAATAGAATAAGGATTAATAAAATTGCAAATGTGACAGATTAAGGCAATATGGGAAATGAATATAGAAGTGAGATAAGAATTTTTGATAACACTGTAAAATAAGATATGAGAATATCCTAAGAAAAATGAAATAAGTTATAATATGAACTGAGATTGGATAAAATAAGTTTAAGGAATTTAATATTAACAAGGAATAATGTGATATGAAATTGAATAAGTAAAATGAATAGGTAACTATGGTCATGTTTGTATTGAGATGTGAAACCTGGAACTACACTGCTTGTCAAATGAGAATTTTTATTTAAAAAATAAAAAATAGGAGAGGAAATTGAATAATGAAATTACTAGGCATGTTTAAATGATATGGTGGCTGGCACCAGGAGAAAGTACTGAAATGTTGAAAATAAGCAATGAAGGATTATGATTTAATACGAATATGTGTATTAAGAGATATGAATGGTATTATTCTGTTTATAGTAAAATGTATGATGTATTGATGCCACACTGTTTATGTATTGTTGTGTATATGTAGATTGAAATAAACAAAACTTGACTGAAAAAAAACCAGATTATAATACTAAAAGGGAAAGTTGAGAGAAACATCACTTCCCATTGTATGCATAGAATATATTTTCAATTGAAATTCCTACCACCTACTCATCATGACAAGAGAAAGAGCCAAACGTGGGCAGCCAATCATTCACTCTCCAACATTGCATGTTTTTTCTACCCATATTTTGGACCACTTTTCTCTTCTTTGCACCATAGGCTGCCAGACAAAGAATAGGTTGCTTTTGCCAGAGGCTATAAGGTTAAAAGCATAACAAAAAGGTTTTTAAATAAGGCCTGCTTGTGCACATACTCTGTCACTTCCAGTCAAAAAGCTTTTGCAGAGATTTACATACAATGACACGCTGCAAACATATATACAGTTTGGAATCCATTTGCCAAAGGCAAAGAGGAATTGCTATCAAGCAGCAATTCCTTTCCTAGTTTCTATTTCTGTTCTCTCTCACACACAACAACAACGATCTGAACCCTGCAAAGAACATATAGTGAGGAAAAACATAAATGGCTTTGTTCTATTCAGCACTTTCCCCCAATAACACAGATTGTTTTAAATAGATGTGTGGCATGGCAACTGAATGGAGTTTATTCATTGCCTTTAAATCATCTTTAAGCAGCAACAGTGAAATTCCTTCAGGTAGAGTGGCTTGCTCATCTTCACAAAATGACTGTAATAGAATTGACATTTTTGTATGCAAATGCTAAGCTAAGAAATATTGCAGGACAGTTACTGGCGCACAACACCAATTACATGCCTGCTTGTGTTATGATAGCAAGAATTAAGAAGAAATAGCCATTTCTAATATTTTCTTAAATTAAATGGATTGTGAAACTCCTAGGAGAAAATAAAAATATGTTAAAAAGAAAATAATTGCTCCAGCATAAAAAAGCCACATATAGAAGCAAACATTTTCAAGCTTCAGAAGGACTTTACAAAATAATTAGTTCAACAACTTTGTTAGTTGCATTGTTATCAATGAAAGGTCATTGGTGCTCTCTGAGCTTGCTTATTTTTTTGCAGATGTTTCATTTCCCAAACATCATCAGTGCTGATATGTCAATGTTACATTATATATGTCTCTTATTAATGCATGCTTGGGGGGGGTGTTTGTTTGGGCAAGACTTATAACCTTAATTTCAAGAAAAAGTGTCCTACTGTAGACTAAAATGCAAATAATTTATTTCTCAAATTAACAAAGAATGAAGGATTTCAGTTTTCTGTTTCTTTTTTATTAAAGTAACCAAACCAAACCAAAAGAGTATGTCACCGCAAAAAAAAAAAAAAACCTACACACAAGCCAAGAACAAAAAAACAAAATGAAACATATAAACCTATATTTGTGTGCTTACGTATTTGTGTAAATGCACATGAGCAAATTGTGGTATGTGTTAAGATTGCATTTTCCCCACTTTTTCTGACCTTGATAACTGGTCCAGCTCAGTGATGGGATTCAATTTTTTTTTTTACTACCAATTCTGTGGGCATGACTTGGTGGGCATAGCAGGGGAACGATACTGTAAAATCTCCAGTCAGAGGTGGTATTTGCTGGTTCTCCGAACTACTCAAAATTTCTGCTACTGGTTTTCCAGAACTGGTCAGAACCTGCTGAATACCACCTCTGGTCCAGCTGAACATTCGAGTATCATGGAAAGACACTTACAATAAAAAAAAAAATGGCAGCGAGCAGAATAAATTGTAGGCGGTAATATAGCCCATAAATGTTGAGCCTAAATTGAACACTGGGAGAGAAATCTTTTGAAGTTTATTCCAAGAGAGTAAAATTTATTTACAGTGTTTAGCAGCAATTTTAATTTAACCCACCATCTGTTAATTTGTTTGAGATGTTATCATTATCGTCCTCGTCTGTTTCCCTTTAGAGCCTACTTTTAAAAATGGCTATTGTTCATTTCAGGGTGGCACATGAGGAACACTATTGATATTCATCAAATATCTACTACAGTTAAATACCTTTAAAATATCATTTTTGGTGTCAGCTAAGTTACGGAGACCCCAGATTTTTTTGAATACTACCAAATAATGCATACAGAGCTTCCTCAGAAATTTGCTTGCATAAATACACTAAATGCATTCATTCAATATACAGTATTTGTCTTTTCTAAAATGCATGTTTTGAAACATGTATTACATTACATGCATTATGTTAACATCTTACAATTCAGATGGTAATCTATGTACGGTTGCAAAAGGGTAGCATACTATAGGCTATGTCTCACCAAGGTTTTCACTGCTACCCCCAAAGGCAGGGCTATCAAAATCCAGGCCCATGGGCTGGATATATCACGTGCTGGCCACACCCACACCCGGTTTAGCGAATGGGAAAAAAAGTCCCAATACGTCATGTGAAGCCACCATGATGATGTGAGTTTAACACCCCTGCCTTATGGCAACCTTACCTCCTTTTCCTCTTTGCTGTTTATTTTCCTTTCAAAAGGTGCAAACACTTTGCTGCTTGGAACTTCTTATAAACTTTTTGCATAAAAATCAAAATGACAGACTTGTGATTTATGGTTTTGATGATTAGACGGGGCAGTTTATAGTAAGAAGACTCAGATGATGTAACTTTAGAGAGAGAAGTTCAAATATATTTGTACATACAAGCTGTATAATGAATAATGAAAAAACTCTTTTACATTTTTTATATTTTTCTTTAACTGATTTTCTTTTTCTTGAACCTTTTGGTTTTTATTTAATTTCTTTTTTTTCCCCTTACTTCCTGTTAATTTGTGTTAGGTTTTATCTTCTCTTTTAAATATTTTAATAAAATTTATACATTAAAAAATGCAAACAGATGGAAGCAGCCTGCAGAAGAAGCAGGCAATGGCATCAGTAGCAAAGAGATGTGCCTACTCCATTGACAATACCTTGCCTAGGAGCCCACATAACCTGGAACCATCATTTAAAACACAGGAAGTTGGTTTCAACTAAGTCAGGTCATTCATCCTACTGGAACATTAATATTACTGTTGTCACATATTGACATTGGCAGATAGTGAATCTCTAACTTAATCTCCCCTATCCTGACATTCTCCTGAATTTCAACTTTCTCCATTTTTTTCATGTTGCTTGGGAATTCTGGAAGCTGAAATAGCTCTATTAGGAAAAGCTCAGAAAAACTTTTCTGGATATTTTCAGATGTCTTAGTCTGGATTATGTAAATATAAATTGTATGAGTCCCTATCACTACACCTAAACTCTGACAGGCCAACTCACTGTTTGCAGATGGACTCTTCCAGGGCTTATATGATTCCTACCATATCTGACATTAACAAAAAACAACAACAAAGGTGGATATGATATCTTAGAACAGAAAACATAGAATAACAGAGTTGAAAGAAACCTTGAAGATCTTCTAGTCCAAAATCCTGTTTAAGCAAGAGAACCTATTGTTGGATTCGGGTGGGATTCAATTTTTTTAACAACCGGTTCTGTGGGCCTGGCTAAGTTGGTGGGCGTGGCTTGGTGGTCATGTTTTTGGCAGGGCGTGGCCAACTCAATATCACTCACATCGAGGCACACATCTCCTCGCCTAGCCTCTCATGACTGTGGGGATGCTGCAATAGTCGTAAGTGTGAAAAATGTTCATAAGTCACTTTTTTCAGTGCCATTGTAACTTTGAATGGTCACTCCACACAAGCAAAGTACCAGCAAAGGAGGGGAAAAAAACTCCAGAGAAGTTCCTGAGACAGGAAGTCTAATCCTGCCAAGAATGTAATAAGGGTTAATAGAGAGGCAATTTCTGTAAGCAACACCAAAATGTTTCCTTTCTGCCTTCCTTAAAGGATTAGGCCAGTAATTTCTTCTAACAACCGGTTCTCCGAACTGCTTAAAATGTTAACAACCGGTTCTAGCAAATAGGTGCGAACTGGTAGAATCCCACCCCTGGTTGGAATACATGTTAGACTGTGTTTTGTATTGCAACAACTACATAATTATTTAGCCAGTAGATGGCAATGTTTAGTTTGCATCTATGGTTATAATTTATGATTTCTTTTGTTCTGAGGAGATTTTTTCCTGTGACTGTTGAAACCATTAAGCAGCAAGGTCCATATGGAGTGTCAGTGGACTGTACATTTTATTTGATCTATATGGCTATGTAACCATCCTCTGCTACCAATCTGTATGGCTATAGAATAATCCTCTGCTACTATTTCTATAGAATAAAATAGAACTTCTAAGAGGTTATGGGCCCAGCTTCAGCCCGGTTTCAATTCAGTACCTAATATCAAGCCAGAGATTAACCCAGCTTCAATCCAGAGATAAAACCAAAGATGAACCCAGCATAAACCTCAGATTATAGGAGAAATATAAAATGCTGCTAATAAGGGAAGGTACGTGAAAATGTGGAAATGAAGCTCGGCCAAAACACCCTTCAGATAAGTGGATAAAGCTCAGAACATAATCTCTCTTAGCATAGAAGATTATCAAATTGTGTGTGTGTGTGTGTGTGTGTGTGTGTAACTGTTAAAGGATTACAAAAGGTTCACGAAAAAGCTAATCTCAGCAGTAAACTGTATTTGATTAGAAATCTAAATCAAACTGATGAAAGACCTGGATATGCAAAATTACATAAGGCACATCTTGGAAATGGTTTAATGCCTGAGAAATATAGAAGAAATAAAAGATTTTTGTTATGGCCAGCAAGTCTTCACTCCGCTGTTTAAGCTGCCTCCGCCTCTTCTTCTAAGCGCGCCAAATATAAAAATTTTCACGTCGTAGCACTATCATTTAGTGATTTACCAGAAAATTATGAAATGCTTGTCACAGCGCTTGGTGTATGTCCAGATGATGAGCTAACATTGGAATATATTAAGGGCAAGCTTATAGATGAATATAAGCAAAAAACAGAAAGCATTAATAGTGAGGGTGCTTCTACCTATGCTTCTATCACAAAGTCTGTTTTAAAGATGAAAAATAGGAATAAAAACAGTTACATGAAGCAAGAACCATGTGAATGCTTTGTGTTCAAAAAAAGGGGTAATTTAAAAGCAGACTCTAGAATCTGGCAAGCGAGCATGCAAAAATTACAAAAAGCCAAAAGTGTGAAGAAAGAATCTGATTTTTCTTCAGACAATGAACATGTTTTTCAATCCAAAAGTTGAACCTCATCTTTGAAAGCATGGTGTGTTGATTCAGGAGCTATGAGTCACATGACAAAGACAGAAATTTCTTTATTCACCTTGACCAGAATAAAACTGAAAAAAATCACCACAGCTAGTGGGCAAATAATAGAATCAGAAGGAATGGGAGATGGTTTTCTTTACTCTCCTATTTCTCAGACTGTCACCAGAAAGATTCTTGTGAAAAATATAGTATATGTCCCTGCTATTGAAACTCATCTTTTATCAGTGAAGAAGCTCACAAAACAGAGCAATATAATGACCTCCAAAGGGGTAGTTGTTTTATCACAAAAGAGGATGTAAAGGCTAAAATTACAGATAAAGTGTATCAGCTGAACTGCAATCAGTAATACTGCCAAGGAGGAAACACATTCAAACTGCATTTGTATATGGCACAGATGACTAGGGCACAGAAGTCCTGATATAATAAAGAAATTAACTGAGAAAGAATATCCAAGTAGAATAAAAGAAGAAACCAGGGCACAAGAAATTTCAATCAGGAGATCCACCAGAAGCAATAAAGGCATCCCAGCCAAACGTCTCTCCTATATTGCTTGCAAAGCATTAAAACCCAGAGATGGGAAGGAGAATCCAATAGACACTGCAGCCACCACCCTGATCTGCCAGCGCAGCTGGAGCTAGAGTCTCAGCAGCTCCAGTATCAGCCCTTTAGAGAGACAATGCTAAAGCCGCAGCAGCAGCAGCAGTAACTCTGTGGACAGTCAGGACAGCAAAAAGAAGAGGAAGAAGAAGGACAAGAAGAATCCTAAGAAACAGGAAACGAAACTGAAAGCAGAAATTGAACTGTTATAAGGAGTAGTTGTTGAGTGGGGGCATTGGCATACATATTAGAAGATATTCTGTATTGCAACAACTACAATTATTCAGTCAGTTGATGGCAGTATTTAGTTTGCATCTATGGTTATAATCCATGGTTCCTTTTGTTCTGTGAAGAGTTTTTCCCCTGACAGCTGAAACCATTAAGCAACAAAGCCCTAGTGGCTGTACACTTCATGTCTTATTTGATCTGAATGGCTGTATGGCTATGTAATCATCCTCTGTTACTAATCTGTATGGCTACAGAATAATCCTCTGCTACCATTTTTATAGAATCAAACACCTAGACAGTGCAAAGACTTTGCTGTATACAGCAAAAATCTTTGCTGCCCAAAGATTCCTTTCTGCCATGGGAAGGAAGCTGCAAACCACATGTATGCTTGCGGGCCAGAGTAAGCTAGCTGTGTCTGGATTCACGGCAGCAGCAAGACAGAGGAACCATGGACAGCCAGTCTGCCTGGTGTAGAGTGCTGCTGTCCTCTTAGGACTTCCTGTGATAGGGAGGGAGGGACTCAGTAGCACAAGTTAATGTCATTCCCATCTCTGAGCAAGCCTGGTTCTGATATGGTTTTAGTACAGGCATTACTATATTACTGTGTATGATAAAATTCTCATAACAATGAATTTAAAAAAATGTATTTTAGATATGAGAATGATGAAAATATTTGCATAGAGTGTAAATGATAGCGAGTACCATCTGGAGTGGTCCCTTTTTATTAAATAAATAAACAAACCAAATCCATCTAGTCCACATTTTCCTGCAAATAGACACAAAGCAAGATAATGAAGCAGGCTGCCTGAATTTATTTAGTGTTTTGCATACAAGGAAATGATTTCACTCAGCCATCCTAAGTATTGCTTTTATTAAGGTCCTCTAAAAAAGCTTCTTGGTCTCCAAATGATCTAAGAGGATATCAGATGAAGGCATATGAAGCCAGACTATATGGAACTTATCTTTTAAAAATCCAATCAATCAATATTGCTTTGTTAAAGGAAACGAATGAGAAGGAAATAAAACATTTGCAAGCATACAAAATGATGATTTAAACAAGAAGCCCCCTTACTCTTTTTTTCACCATTGTTTCATCATGGAAATTTTCTTTGCTACTTTTTTTATTTCTTCCTTCCTGAGATTATTTTTGGTCTTCCTGGAGTTAAACATTTTTATTTCTGATATGGGCTTGGTTTTCTTTGTCTCATTCAACCTCATTAGTCTCTCCTCTTATCATTCACTTCACTTGTATATTTAGCTTCTAATGAAAGGAAATTCATGGGTCTTTGGGGAAATAGTCACATTTGCACTGCATACTAACAATATTAAGTAAGTCAGTAATAGGTAGTAATAGTTGCCATCATATTACAGACCTACTCCAACATTCACAATCCACCCAATTAGATAATATAAAGTCTGCTTGGTCTATTTCAATGACAAATGCACATTTAAATAACATAACTTGAAAAAGACAGATATTTAATGTTTATTTTGCAAGTACACAATTACATATGTATTAACATGTTTTAGAAGAAGTGTTTTAATTAAAACAAATAAAAAACTCTACAGCTTATTCTGGAACAAACTAGAATTTTGAGAGGTGCAGTGGCACAGTGGTTAGAATGCAGTACTGCAGGGTACTTCTGCTGTTTGCCGACTGCCAGCAGTTTGGCAGTCTCACCCGGCTCAAGGTTGACTCAGTCTTCCATCCTTCCGAGGTGGGTAAATTGAGGACCCAGATTGATGGGGACAATATGCTGACTCTGTAAACCACTTAGAGAGGGCTGTAAAGCGTTATGAAGTGGTATATAAGTCTAAGTGCTATCGCTATTCTGAGTAAAATCTGTAAAAGTATTACAGACCTTCTTTGAACTGTAGGTCCAGGCTCACCTCTTAGACTTCTGACTTTCTCTCTTCTTTCCAAAGCTCTATCCTGCATACTATTTCTGCCCTGAGTAGAATGCTGATTTGCTTATATTTAATTTGATAGCAGTGGTTATTATTTTTACAAATACTTTTATTATATGTCATAAACAAGCATTAAAATACAAACTAACATAAATGGATTAATAAAATAGAAGCTCTTCAAATTGTTTAGACATAAAAAGCAGATGCTATTGCACCAGCCCATTAAAAGCTCAATTTCATAGGAACTGGGGAATATATATATCTTCTGTGCAAATATTATATTAATTGAAAAGAACTACAGGTGAAACTCGAAAAATTAGAATATCATGCAAAAGTTCATTTATTTCAGTAATGCAACTTAAAAAGTGAAACTAATTTATGAGATAGACTCATTACATGCAAAGCAAGACAGTTCAAGCCATGATTTGTCATAATTGAGATGATTATGGCTTACAGCTCATGAAAATTCCAAATCCACAATCTCAGAAAATTAGAATATTGTGAAAAGGTTCAATATTCTAGGCTCAAAGTGTCCCACTCTAATCAGCTAATTAAGCCATAACACCTGCAAAGGATTCCTGAGCCTTAAAATGGTCTCTCAGTCTTGTTCAGTAGGAATCACAATCATGGGAAAGACTGCTGACCTGACAGTTGTGCAGAAAACCATCATTGACACCCTCCAGAAGGAGGGAAAGCCTCAAAAGGTAACTGCAAAAGAAGTTGGATCTTCCCAAAGTGCTGTATCAAAGCACATTAATAGAAAATTGTGTGGAAGGGAAAAGTGTGGAAGAAAATGGTGCACAAGCAGCAGGGATGATTGCAGCCTGGAGAGGATTGTCAGTAAAAGGCCATTCAAAAGTGTTGGGGACTTTCACAAGGAGTGGACTGAGGCTGGAGTCAGTGCATCAAGAGCCACCACACAGACAGATCCTGGACATGGGCTTCAAATGTCGTATTCCTCTTGTCAAGCCACTCCTGAACAAAGAACAACAGAACTGGTCTGTTGCTCAGTGGTCCAAAGTCCTCTTTTCTGATGAGAGCAACTTTTGCATCTCATTTGGAAACCAAGGACCCAGAGTCTGGAGGAAGAATGGAAAGGCACACACTGCAAGATGCTTGAAGTCCAGTGTGAAGTTTCCACAGTCTGTGTTGATTTGGGGAGCCATGTCATCCATTGTGCTTCATTAAATCCAGGGTCAACACAGTCATCTACCAGGAGATTTTGGAGCACTTCCTTCCACAGACGAGCTTTATGGGGATGCTGACTTCATTTTCCAGCAGGACTTGGCACCTGCCCACACTGCCAAAAGCACCAAAACCAGGTTCAATGACCATGGGATTACTGTGCTTGATTGGCCAGCAAACTCACCTGACCTGAACCCCATAGAGAATCTATGGGGCATTGCCAAGAGAAAGATGGGAGACATGAGACCGAACAATGCAGAAGAGCTGAAGGCCGCTATTGAAGCATCCTGGTCTTCCCTAACACCCCAGCAGTGCCGCAGGCTGATAACTTCCATGCCACGACACATTGAGACAGTAATTGCTACAAAAGGGGCCCAAACCAAGTTCTGAGTACATATGTATGCTTATAGTTTTCAGAGGTCCGATATTATTCTATGTATAATCCTTGTTTTATTGATTGCATGTAATATTCTAATTTTCTGAAATTGTGGATTTGGGGTTTTAATGAGCTGTAAGCCATCATCTTCACAATTATGATAAATCATGGCTTGAACTATCTTGCTCTGCATGTAATGAGTCTATCTCATATATAAGGTTCATCTTTTAAGTTGCATTACTGAAATAAATGAACTTTTGCACGATATTCTAATTTTTTGAGTTTCACCTGTATGTGAGAAAAATTAGAATGCAAAATGTTAAAATAGAGAAACAAAATATGCATGTCTGTAGTGTTCATTTTTACTAAATGTTTCCATGGCTAGTTAGAAATTATAGGATGTGAAACAGGATTCTGAGGTTCAACACAAAATGCAATTTTTCACATACAAACTTTTCAAAGCTGGGTTTCATACTACACAGTTTCCAACTCATGTAGTTCTAAAGTAACTGTAGAAATTCACAATGAATTTTTGACTCAAATTCTGGTTACATTTTGTAGAACTGTTATTCAGACAGGATAAAGAATGGTAGCTGTGGTTCATATTAAGTGGGTACAATATGTGCTTGAAGGAAATATATGTACAAGCCAGACTTTGATTTGAAAATTGTTGGTGAAAGACTGTCAATCAAAAATTCACCATCCAAGGGCCACTTGTGTTTTGCCACTCAGTCTAACCTCCTTCACAGAGTTCTCATATGATGAAGACAACATTAGCCCATTCACAGGGTCTTGACCTCTTAGGAGTAGGTCTGGATGTCTATGAAATAAATAAAATAGTTTTTAAAAAGCACTAAAACAGCAGATTGAAGTTAACATGTATCTTCATCAGTGCCTGACTGAAGAACTACTTGCAGCCCTTTAAGCTATTTTAAGTTCTGTTTTAAAAAAAACTGTAATAAGAGGAAATCATATCAATTTTCCCTTTTGCTGCTCTGTGTGGCTGATTTTGTTTAGTTCTCAGTATAGTGTGCTAAAAGCCATCTTGTTTGACCAAATATCGCATTCATATCTGCTAACCACAAGCTACAACCACAAGTTGAGGGAAGGCCTATGTTTATCTTTCCAACTTGCAAAACATAAGCTTATTTCTAATCTCTCTTTTGAAGAAATGACTTCTGGGTGGAAAAAAAAAACTTCTCTAAAAGGTCACGTGTGCTTATCACAGCAGCTAGGACTCTAGTGGTGGAACATCCCACAAACTGAATAGCCCATGCCAAATAATCAAGTTTCAAAGTAAGTGCAACATAAAAAAGAGCAATCCAGTCCTTGAGGATTTATTAACGTGCAACGGAAAGAAGATCAGAGGAAGATCTAATCTGACGGACTGCTTACACACAAAATGGAGAATCCGTTGGTTTTATCCTCTCAGCTCAACTCGGCATCAAGAGTGAAAACTCTCTGTAAAATCATGAAATCCTTGAATAGAGAAGGGGCAAAGCCAGACACAGGAAACAGGTAAGAGACTGAATGTTCATTATTTTTTGATTTTCTTGCTCAGTGTGAAAAACAACAAAATGCCTGAGTCCAGATTCCATTCCACCACTCAGGGCAGAAATAGCATGTAGGATAGAGCTTTGAAAAGAAGAGAGAAGGCCAGAAGTCTAAGAAGCGAGCACTGACGTACAGTTCAAAGAATGGAAAGAAATGATGAGGGAGGGAATAAATTCCATTGAGCCTTTTGCAGCTAAAGGGAAGATAAGAGCATGTTCTTGTTTCAATACAAGCTTTATTCAATCCTTACACCCTCCCCTCCAAAAAAAAAAATTAAAAAAAATCAAGATGTAGTGAAGAGTCTGCAGTCATGCAAAAATTACTATTTCTTATTGCAGGTAACAAATGTTGACAAATGCAGAAACTGGTACACATTTGGTTCAATGCATAGAATGAAGTGAAAAACTTTTGAAAATATCTACATATTTTAGGGTTTTTTTGGGAGGGGGGTGCCAATCCACAGAAAAAGCATACTACTGAAAGGGTCTGTTAAAATCCGAATGTTATTTATTTATTTAGAATGTTTGTATAGCTTCCCAACTCCAACAATGCAACTCTGAAAGAGTAGAAAATGTTTAAATAAAAATATGAAAGAAAATGAACTGTGTTTTTTTCAAGCAAACACAAGCTATTCAGTTAATTGGCTTAGAAGTTGTTTTATAAAGAGGCCAGTATATCTATCCGATGAAGAGCAAAATAAAACAATGCAGTAACAGTTTAAATGGTTCCAAATCACTGAGATCAGAATTCAGTAGAGATATGTGTTCCTCCTTTTGAAGACAAAATGAAAGATGTTTAGCTAATTCATAATCAGAACTAAAGATCTCTCTACAAAACTATCATAAGATCTGGTATCAGGGATAAGCATCACAAAGTACCTGCCCACAGACAAAAGCATCCCCTCTCCCAAAATAAAAATATGGATGTTAACATTGGTAAGAGTCAAAATAAGTGGTTATCAACTCAGATCAATGTGTCCTTTAGGCAGAAAACAACATTCCCTATCTTGATTAAATTCAACTTTAGTGATGTGTATTTGTTAAAGAATCTGTCTCAGAACACTAGTCTCCATTCTGACTGCCAACAATACTGAGAAAATGTGAAGTGGAAAACATATTACTTCTGCCTATTGAAGGACCGGTTCTTTGAAACACAATTAAGAAATAATTTAGTTAATTTAATTTAATGATCCTCCAATACCATTTGATTTTCTTTAAGTGCTGCTCTGAAATCCTGCATGGCAATTGAGCATTGTTTTTCCCCCCCAAGTATCTAAACCCAATACGTGATGATGTTTCCTTGTCTGCCAGTCTATTTTATTGTATTGTATTTAGGATGCCCCGTATCTTCCTTGCAAACTGTCGTGATGGACGGGATCCAGTGATTCCAAAACTTTGCTCCCTTTCTCACACTATGAACTCTGGTAGCACAACATTTCTAAAAAATTGCAACAAAGAACTACACCTCTTGGCTGGATTTTATGATTGCTTCCAGTCAAAGAGAAAAAAAAAGATCATTTACAGCAGTGCCTAGGAGTAGTCCAGGTTTTATCAAGTTTTGCTGGTGTGTGGCTATTCACATTAAAAAGGTATGCCAACATGGGATCATCCTTACAGATCCTAGAATGTCAGCATAGAGTGGCAAATGAAACCTGCAACATAATTGCAATGCAAATATTCTATGTTCAAGATTCCAGTAATTTTCATTATTCCATGCCTGGGGCACATATTCAGGCCTCATGATATCATCATACTGATTCTCTTTTAGTCATTTTCCCCCCCTTTAAATATTTGCACTCTTGCAAATTTTGGATTTCCTGTAAGCCTGCTAACACTTCCGTACTGGGCACAACTGATAGCTGGTGCATTTTGGTTATGTAAACAGCAGCACTCATATCTTTCACACTGGAAAGTGAGGAAGTGGTTTCTTGTTTATATATATGATGATTTGAATAAATACAAAGAATCCACACATGCAAAGTAGTAGACAAACGTCAGTCTTGTGATGTTTAATAATAATACTTGAAAACACACACACACACACACAAACACAAAACCTTAGTTACATTGTTATGGTAGACTGTGGTGTAATGTATAAATAATGAATATTGATTGAATACTTAAAAATTTCAAAGTTCTTTGATTATTTTTAAAAAATTAGTTTGTAAAGTGTCATGTTGGGTATTATGTATATAAAGCTAAATGTTTTCCTAAACACTTACAGGATTGCTTTTCTTTGGTGGTCTATCCAAATCTGTCAGATTGGCATGTTCTGTGTCTTCTGGGTGACCAATGTCACTGGTGGAACCTACGAACTGTGCCTTCTCTGCCATGTTACCTGCCTTATTTTCAGCCCATTGAGATTGTCCACATCATGAAATAAACTCCACAAAATAGCAATAGCAATAGCACTTAGACTTACATACCATTCCATAGCACTTTGTAGCACTCTCTGCGTGCTTTACAATGTTAGCATATTACCCCCCAACAATCTGGGTCCTCATTTTACTGACCTTGGAAGAATGAAAGGCTGAGTCAACTTTGAGCTGGTCATGATCAAATTCTAAACTGTGGGCAGAGGTGGCCTGCAATAATGTATTCTAACCACTGAACCACCACAGTTGCTAGAATAAAACTTAGCTTCATTGAGATACACTCTATGGACAGAGTGTGCTTTTCCTCTCTCAATATTCATTAAGTTTTAGGAAATGACTCAGGCTGGCTCTTCACTGAATCTATACCTTAGTTTTTTTCGTAAAACTTAATGAATACCTCTGTCTTTTCTTCTTTTTGTAACAGTTTCTGAATATTTCCATCAAGACCGTCTCTATATTCCTTGTTATAGAACAGTTTTTCCTCCCTCCCCACAGAGATAGTCCTGACTTGCCAGGCTTCAAGAAAGCCATGAATATTTGATTCTCCCACCCCCAGGCATTGGGGCTAGATTATTATGGGACCCAGCATTGTGCATGTGCTATGTGGGCAAGAAATTTCTTACAAGGACCTTGATAAATTGGATTTGAATGTACATTGTATTTTTATCCACTGTTCATTGTTCCATTGCTTAGATAGACAGCCGTATAAATTTGTTAAATAAATAAGCAAGGTTTGATGCCATCTAGAAGCTTTGGATGCAATACCTCGAATTATCAAGCTGCATGGTAATATTTCGGGAGAACCAGGTTGTACCAGTTAAATACACAACCTGTATTCAACTCTCCAAACTTTGACTATGGTCTCCAGAAAACTTTGCTATTTATAATGAAAAAAAAGGATGAAATTCTGAAATGCTTGAACATTAGATTAAATGTCATCAGATTAAATGTAACTGAGGTTTAGCTTTTTGTACTTTCCTTTTTGTAAGTCAAGGATGCTACTCAGATGCCAAATGTTGTATCCATAAAAATAGATGTATACACCTATGAATACATTACTTCTCTTTTTCTATATTCATTATAGTAACTAAAATACAATACAAATAATATGGTACAAGAGAGCTAAGGTTATACATCAGGATAAAAACTGGGAGACTATGAGTTCTAGTTCCTCCTTAAGTATGAAGCCAGCTGGATGACTGTGAGCCAATCACCTTCTCTCAGTTCTACAAAGCAGGCAATCACAAACTACTTTTGAAAAATCTTGTCAAGAAAACTTCAGGGGCTTGTTCAGACAGTCAACAGGAGTTAATGCTGACAAGAAAGCATAAAAAAATAGTGGTGCAAGGGGAAAAAAACTCCTAATACTAGTTTTAATGGATGGGTGGTTTGGCTAAAAGTTCCACCTCCATTTGTTGTTGTCCCTTGAGATGATAGCATTCTACTTGTACAAATCCTATGATATGGCAACCAAGGAATCAGGAACAGAGGAATGGAAAGCCATTATTATACCACATCATCACCCACTTTGCATCATTCAATATTATCAAAGCAAGCAGCACTTTCTGTGGCAGTGATATACTAGCTAATACATTTAAATGTCATTGAATGCATCATGAAATGTGTTTCGTTTTAATCATTTCAGCTACTGAATTTCCTCTTCTGTTATCTGATTTTATACAGCACAGTATCAGAAGCTCATGATCTCAGCCTGCCTTCACTGAGATTAAACCTATTCCTTCCCCCTCTCAAGTCCCTACTGATCTTGTCACCAAAGTAAATGTGAAAGACTATCAACATGAAAAGATGTTCATTTACCCTTTGCAGATGATTCTGTATGTAAAAATATTCAGAGGTGTAAGTGAGAAATCTATTATTCTCTCCTGCAAATGGGAAAATAACATCAACATTTATGGAATCATATGTGAAAGGGAAACAATGAGCTTTGCAGAGCACTCTAAGCTGGTAAAAGAGAAATGCTTGAAAATCTTACTGCAGTAACATTCATTTTCTTGTAGGTCTCTTGAAAAGAGGAATCGGCTAAGTTACTCGCATAAGTCTGAATTGCACCCAAATATGAATTTTGACAAATTTGAACAACTAGCAAAAGCATCAAGGTGAGACCTGTTTTGGAATGAATATATATACATACATATATGCATACATATAAATATAACAGGAAATTGTGTTTTGTTTTGTTTTTCTATTGAGAAAGTTTCATAAAAGTTTTAATGAGTAAGATATAGATGTTCCTTCTACTTATTGTAATAAGATGATCATCAAGGGAGGGTTTCTTTTTAGCTAAATCTCCAAGTTTAAACCACATGATATGGACTTCATGATATGGTGATAGCATAGCTCCACCAGGACAGGTTGGCATAGATAGGGTATATTCAACAACTATTAGTATCACTTTACTACAATGAAAGATGTTCAAAAACCCCACCTCTAAAATGCTAAAGGAACTTGCAAGCAAAAAAGGCAAAAATAGAAAAATTAAAGAACTGAAACATTTGAGGGTAAATGCGGGAGAGGTGTCAGCATAGTACTGATATGATGCTTCATCACCATGTTTTGATAGAGATTAGGAACATCTTTCAGTTCCTTTGCACCATTGTGCAGCTTAGTGATGGTCTCGTCAAAGATGGATACATGAACGTATCATGCTTATGAGATCTCACAGAATTTTTGAAATTCTTAATAGAATTCTTCTAGTTTTTTGAAAAAAAGTCTTTTTTTTTTTTGCAGGATCCTCATCTTCCCACAATCCTTTTTGTTCTGTTGTTTAGTTTGATTTTGTGCCTATTTCTTTCTTTTCTATATGTGTTTTGTAAAAATGGTAAATGTAAGATATCAATTGGCTTAATACTTCAATTCAAACCATTTTTCACCCAGCATACTGGCTCGGGAGTTCTGGTAGTTGAAATCCATGCATCTTAATGTTTCTGATATTAAGAAATATTGCCTTAATTTATTAATTGTCACATATTCTTTGCATAGGCTTATTTTTCTCAGTGTACATACCTTTATGAAATCTGCTTTTTATATGTGTATATTTTCAGCTATAGGTTCACTGACATTCTGAAGACTAGTCTACAGTTCAGTGTCCCCTTCTATAAAATGGATAAATATTTGTGAATTGGCTTCTGATTTATATTAAAAAAGACATTAAAAAGTCCTCCACTTACAACCACAATTAGGATCAGAATTTTCACTGCTAAGTAAAGCTGTTGTTAAGGGAATCTTACCTGATTTTATGAACATTTTTGCTATGGTTGTTAAGTGTAAAGGACCACTATATTGCTACAGAAATGCATGAAACCAAAGATGAAAACCTCCTAGAATGCATATGGGTCAATATAAAAGAAAAAAAGAATGACATGGCCATAGGCGTATGTTATAGGCCACCCAATCAAGCAGAAAAAATAGATGTCCTTTTTGCCAACCAACTAACAAACATATGCAGGAAACACACAACAATAGTAATGGGAGATTTCAATTATCCTGATATCAATTTGAAAACTAATTCTGCACCAAGTGAGAAATCAAATAAGTTCCTAACCAACCTAGCTGACAACTTTGTTGTCCAAAAAGTAGAGGGTGAAACTAGAGGGACAGCCATACTGGACTTAATTCTTACAAACAGAGAAGAAGTGATAGAGAGAGTTGAAACTGCAGGAAACTTGGGTGAGAGTGACCATGTCATACTAGAATTCAACATAACACAAACACAAGCAACAGAACATAATGACACCAGAGTCTTGGATTTTAAAAGAGCTGATTTCAATAGACTCAGAGAGAACTTGGGAAAGATTCCATGGATGAAAATCCGAAAGGGGAAAACAACTCAAGAATCTTGGGAAACTCTAAAAAGTATGATCATAGAAGCCAAGACCAGCACAATACCACTGAGAAAGAAAAACAAGAAATCCAAGAAGAAACCATCATGGCTACACAAAGATCTCTTTGGCAAATTGAAAGAAAAAAAGGACAAGTACAAAAAATGGAAAGAAGGACATACAACTAAGGCAGAATATCAGCAGATAGCCAGAATCTGCAAAGACGAAGTCAGGATAGCAAAGGCTCAGAACGAACAAAGACTTGTAACAAAAGTCAAAAATAATATAAAAAAGTTTCTTCCAACATATAAATAACAAGAAAAAAATCAAGGAAACAGTCGGTCCACTAAAAAGAGAAGATGGCAAGGAAGTAACAGGCAACAGAGAGAAAGCAGAACTAATTAACTCATTCTTTGCCTCTGTCTTCACACAAAAAGAAACTATAGCTCAACCCACCAAAAACATAACTGTAAAAGATAGACCAGAAATAAAAGTTAAAATGAGCAAAAAAAATAGTAAGAGAACACCTGTCTGATCTTGATGAAAACAAATCACCGGGGCCTGATGGATTACATCCCAGAGTTTTAAAGGAGCTGGCAGAGGTCATCTCAGAACCACTGCACCATATCTTTCAAAAATCCTGGAGCATTGGGGAACTACCAGAGGACTGGAAAAGAGCTGATGTGGTTCCCATCTTCAAAAAAGGGAAAAAAAACCAGACCCAGGAAACTATAGACCAATCAGCCTAACATCAATACCCGGGAAGATACTGGAAAAGATAATAAAAAAACAGATGTGCCAACATCTAGAAACAAGTAAAGTAATAACTACAGTTAGCATGGGTTTGTTAAAAGCAGATCATGCCAAACCAATCTTATTTCATTCTTCAACATAGTGACTAAATTAGTAGACCAGCAAAATACTGTGGACATAATATATTTAGATTTCAGCAAGGCATTTGATAAAGTAGACCACAACCTACTTCTTAGTAAGCTAGAAAAAAGTGGAATAGATAGCACCACCACTAGATGGATTTGCAACTGGCTGGCAAACTGTACTCAATGAGTAGTCCTTAATGGGTCTAAGTCTACATGGAGGGAAGTAAGCAGTGGGGTGCCACAAGGTTCCGTCTTAGGCCCAGTACTCTTCAATATCTTCATTAACGACTTAGATGAGGGAATAGAAGGAGAACTTACCAAATTTGCAGATGATACTAAGCTAGCAGGAATAGCTCACACCCAAGAAGATAGGCTCAAGATCCAGATGGATCTTGACAGACTAGAACACTGGGCCATATCTAATAAAATGAAATTCAATATAGAGAAAAGTAAAGTCCTACACTTAGGCAAGAAAAACCAAAAATACACATATAGACTGGTTGAAACCAGGCTCAATAGCTGTAACTGTGAGGGGGATCTTGGAGTCTTAGTGGACAACCAGCCAAATATGAGCCAGCAGTGTGCAGCAGCAGCCAAAAAAGCTAATGCAATCCTAAATTGTATTAACAGAGGGATACAATCAAGATTAAGGGAAGTACTAATGCCACTCTATAAAGCCTCAGTAAGACCACACCTAGAGTACTGCATCCAGTTTTGTTCACCACATTATAAAAAAGATGTTGAGACTCTAGAAAAAGTACAGAGAAGAGCAACCAGGAAGATTAGGGGACTGGAGGCTAAAACATACAATGAATGATTGCAGGAACTGGGCTTGGCTAGTCTAGTAAAGAGAAGGACCAGGGGAGACATGATAGCAGTCTTCCAATATTTGAGGGGCTGCCACAGGGAGGAAGGGGTCAAGCTATTTTCTAAAGCTCCTGTAGGCCAGATAAGGAATAGTGGATGGAAACTGAACAAGGAGAGATTTAACCTGGAAACAAGGAGAAACTTTCTGACAGTGAGAACAATCAACCAATGGAACAGCTTGTCCTTGGAAGTTGTGGGAGCGCCATCACTTGAGACTTTCAAGAAGAGATTGGACTGCCATTTGTCAGAAATAGTGTAGGGTCTCCCGCTTGGGTGGGGGGTTGGACTAGATGACCTACAAGATCCCTTCTAACCCTGATTATCTGTACCTATCTGTCTGAATCTCTGCAATTGTTAAACAAGTCATGCAGTACTGAAGCGAATGCAGCTCCCCATTGACTTTGCTTGTCAGAAGTCAGCTGAGAAGGTTGCAAAAGGTAATCTGCTCTGTCTCAGCTTGATTATCAACCTTGCCTGCTATTGTCTTTATATCCTCACTATTTGTTTCCCTCTGCAAATTATTTTCCCTCTAAGTTAATTTATTTTGCACACTTCTCCAAGGCTGCACCACATATTATTATGATCTATCTAAAATCGAATTTTCTCAACTGCTTGTGAAAGCAGCCCAGCACATACTTGAAAAGGTCACTTCCCAGACTTTTTAGCAGAAGAATGGTTGAGACTTTTTGGTGTATCTTTCTCTGAGCTACAATGTCAAAGACCAGTGACCACTATGGACAATTTGACATAGTTGGCTTTTTTGAAAAAGAAAAAGAAGAAAAAAAAAACCTTCTTTCTCATCTTCTAAATTAAATATGAGTCCTTCCAAAATAGCATGGCATTTGATGAAAAATATTGCTGTAAGCAAATTGTGTGCTTATGTCCTGGCACCACTGCTATTGCATCCTTCTTTCTGAATACCATAAAGCTTCCTGTGTAATGTTAAAAATAGCCTGTGGTCATAGTGTCTTTGGCAGTATTCAAAACCACACCTTAGTATGAACTCTTTCCTTCCCAAGCTTTTATGTAGAAACCATTTCACCTGCCACAAACAAAATAGTTTGTTTGGTTGTTTATTTATTTTTAAAAAAATAAAGATGTCAAACATGCATTTACTTATTTAAAAAGATTAAGGGTGTAGAATAAAATGACTCAGAAGACAGCACTTCTTTCCAATACATTGATTCTTTTCCTAATTTAATGGGAAAAACATCAGTGAAATTAGACCAAAAACTTTTTGAAGTTTTTTTCTTCTAAGAAATTCTTATTCAATACCATGAGAAATATGACAGACTGAAATTAACTGGAGATAATATATGTTAGGAAAATATGAAAGTATGCACACAATAAGTGATGCCTCTGTTTTTATCTTGTGCAGTGAGACCCCTGAAACTGTAAAAAAATGGGCTGAATCTTTTGACCAGCTGATTTCTCACAAAGGTTGGTATTGATGTTTTCAACTAGCATTATGCTTCATTACAGTTCAGCATCTTACAGCAAGGCTCAATTGTTTCATGCAAGTTATCTTTTCATTATTATTATTCTGTGATGAAAGATTAACCATGTATAAAGTGAAGAAGTCTATTAAGTTTGACTGTCAGATTGCTGTGAAAAATGGCCATGAATTTTGATCACTACCATAAAAGCTTAGAAGTATCGAAGCTTCAGTAGTGGAGAAAATTATTTAAGGAAGAAGTGGATATTTTATTAATCCTTAAAGACTAATATTAAATATGTTATGCAATGCACAATGAATAATTATGAAATGGAACTTGTGACTATTAACTTAGATATGAACTTCTAGCTAGTCCATCAATATCAATTATGATTCAGGATGTCAATATTACAAACAAAATATTTTTTTGTAATATTTGTGTTATTTATTTATTTTTAATCCAAAGTTGAGTACACCATTGAAAATGAAACAAAATGTCATACAATTTTTGAAGTTCAATTAAGGAAAAAAAAATCACTCAATGAAAACGGCTGTTGATTGTGATATCATCAGTCAACCGACCAATCATCTTCCTTTCCCATTTCCCAAGTCTTCCAAGCAAAGACTTGGTGCAGCTTTCAATTATTCTCAGTAATTGTACATTAAACTAGAGTTTCTAAATATGCCTGCAATGCTTATTTAATAATTATAATATTATACATTACCATGTTTACTGATCTTTTGCTGGCCCATAGTTCAATATGCATTAACTAAAGGCTGCCTTGTTGGGCCTCAGATAAAGTTTTGAGCAACCTGATGAAACCTGGCTTTAAAAAGTAGCACTGCAAATGAGTTAACCAGCATGCAAGCAATTTTTGAGTTAACACTTGACTCATGCCCATTGCACTGTGCATATGTTTGGACTGGTAGGATCTATACATAAGCTCCATTGGGTCAAAGGAGAAGGAAATACTATTTCTTTTTGCTGACCAGCCAATAGAAACCTCCAGAGAG